>NW_024524412.1:83467-149836 GCF_017590135.1 Pyrgilauda ruficollis
GGGGGGGGGGCTACAGGGGTGGCTTCTGTGAAGAGTTGTCAGAAGCTTCCTCCATGTCTGGCAGAGCCAATCTCTGCTAGCTCCAAAGATGGACTTGCTGCTGGCCAAGGCTGGGACAGTTAGAAATGGTGGCAACACCTCTGTGATAACATAATTAAGAAGAAAGAAAAAAAAAAGTTATTGCACAGTTGCAATTGCAGCCAGAGAAGAGCAGGATGAGAATATGTGAGAGGAACAACTCTGCAGACACCAAGGTCAGTGGAGAAGGAGGGAGAGGAGGTGCTCCAGGCGCCAGATCTGAGATTCCTCTGCAGCCTGAGATAAAGACCATGGTGAAGCAGGCTGTCCCCCTGCAGCTCATGGAGGACCACAGGGATGCAGAGATCTACCTGCAGCCTGTGGAGGAGGCTATGACCCCATGGGAGGCCCATGGAGAGAGGAGCCCACGTTGAAGCAGCCTGTCCTTGAAGGACTGCACCCTGTGGAAGAATGACCTATGCTGCAGCAGTTTGGGGAGGACTTGCCCATAGGATGGACTCACATTGCAGCAGTTCATGAAGATCTGTTGCTCACAAGATGGACTCATGTTGGAGAACTTAATGGAGAACTGTTTCCCATAGGACAGACCCCACACTGGAGCAGGGGAAGGACTCCTCTCCTTGAGCAGCACGAAAAAAAATGAGTGAACTGACCATTCCATATCTCACTGTGCTGCTGAGATTTTGTTAGCAATAAATTAAATTAATATCTCTAATTCCAGCCTGTTTTGCCCTTGGCAGAATTTGGTGAGTGATTTCTTCTGGTCCTTATCTCAACTCATGGAACCTTTGTAATTTTTTCTCCCCTGTCTAGTTGTGGAGGGGAGTGAGTGGCTTTGGTGGGTGTCGTGGCTGGACACTGGCCAAAGGCCAGGCACCCACAAAAGCCGCTCCCTCACCCTCCCCTGCCACAGCTGGGTAGAGGAAAGAAAAAATTAGCAAAAGAGTTCATGAATTGAGATAAGGACTGAGAGAAAAACACTCCAAGGGCAAAACAGGCTCGCCTTAGAGGTACAAAGTGAATTTATTGCTAACAAAATCAGAGCAGGATAATGAGCAGTCAAATAAGCCCTTAAAACACCTTTTTCCCCCCAACTCCTCCCTCCTTCCCACTGACAGCACAGGGAGACAGGGCATAGGGGTTTTGGTCAATTCATCACCTGAGATTTTCCTTTGCTGCTGAGGGAGAGGAGTCTTTCCCCTGTGAGACTGTGGAGTCCCTCCCATAGGAGACAGTTCTCTGTGAACTTCTTCAGCATGGCTCCAAATTTCATGGTCAGCAGTCCTACTGCACCTGCTGCAATGTGAGTCCCTCCCATCGGCACACAGTCATCCCAAAACTGCTGTGGCATGGGTCACTCTTCCACAGGGTGCAGTCCTCCAAGGACAGGCTGCTCCAGCCTGGAAGCAGGGGGACCCCTCTTTCCACAAGGTGTTCCACTGGACCACAGCCTCCTCTAGGAATCCACCTGCTCCATCACGCTCCATCATGAGCACCTCCCCCACAGGCTGCGGATGGATTTCTGCATCCCCTGTGGACCTCCATGGGCTGCAGGGGGACAACCTGCTTCACCATAGTCTTCACCACAGCCTGCAGAAAAATCTTGGCTTCAACATCTGGAGCACCTCCCCCTCCTTCTTCACTGACATTGGTTTCTCCATGTTGTTTCCCTCACATGTTCTCACCTCCTCCTCTTCTCTAGCTAGAAAAAACCTCTGCCTACTTTGTTTTGATTTTCTTTTTAAATATGTTATCACAGGGTGTTACCAACATTGCTAATTGGCGCAGCCTTGGCCAGCAGCATGTCCATCTTCAGAGCCATCAGGGATTGGCTCTGCCAGACATGGTGGAAGCTTCTAGCAGCTTCTCACAGAAGCCACCTGGGTGGCCCCCCTGCTACCAAAAACCAGGCCATGCAACACCAATATAGTGGATACCTGGCATGTAGCCAGTGTCAACCCACTACAGCTTCACTAAGGGCAAATCAGGGAGAAGATTATTCTGGGAAATACTGAAAAATACCTGAATGACAATGCAGTCATCGGTCACAGCCAGCATGGCTTCAATGAGGGGAAAGTCCTGCTTGTTGAACCTGACTTCCTTTAATGACAGGGTGTAGGAATGTGCCCCCTCTTGATGGAATGACCAAATTATCCTTTGTCTCCTTAAAAAGGAAAAAAGCCCTGAAGTTTCTCTCCTTGATTAGGTGAAAAGATACCTCATAGGACCTGGGGGACTTCACCTCAAACTTAAGGACAGCCAATTGGACAGGAGCCAAAAAGTCCTGCTCACAATTTACTAGAAAAAGAAGAGAATAAAGAAACTAATCACTTTTGTTAGGTGTTTTACCAGGAGCAAGAACCTCTTGCACCTGGCTTGGTTTTTCTCTGTAAAGAGTTTTGTTATTTTGACTTTTAATAAAACTTTTCTGTTTCCAACACTACCACAGAAGCCATCCTGCTGATTTTATGCTTTCTAAGGTAGCTGAGCTATCTTGGGTGTGATATAGGTCTCCAAGAGCTTATAAGACCTGGCTCGAGGAGACACATATATCAACAGGATAACCCACCTAGTTGATCTAGGAAAGCCAGTAGATGTAATCTTTTGGGATACTGTCTCTCAGAGTATCCTTATAGACAAAATGTCCAGCACACAACTGGATAACAGTGTTACACAATGGCTGGGCAAATGGCTCACAGGTCAGGCACAAAGAATTTTAGCGAAAGCAGTGACATCAGGCTAGCATCTAGTCACTACTAGGGTTCCTGCAGGGCTCTAGCCTCAGCCCAGTTCTCTTGAACATCTTCATTAATGACTTGGATACAGGACTCCAAGGAATACTAAGTAAGTTTCCCAACAACACTAAACTGGGAGGAGCTGTTGGCTCCCTCAAAGGCAGGGAGGGCCTGTAGACAGACCTCAACAATTTAGACAGATGGGCAATCACCAACCAAATGAAGTTTAACAAGGGCAGATGCCAGATTCAGCACCTGGGACAGGGCAAATCTGGTTGTGTGTATAGACTAGGGAATGAGAAGTTTAAGAGCAGCACTGTGGAAAGGGACATGGGGATCCTGGTTGATGGCAAGTTGAATATGAGTCAGCAGTGTGCCCTAGCAGCCAGGGGTGCCAACCATGTCCTGGGGTGCATCAGACAAAGCATTGCCAGCTGGTCAAGGGAAATGATTGTCCCTCTCTACTCTTCACTGGTGCGGCCTCCCCTTGAGTCATGTGTGCAGTTTTGGGTGCCACAAGTGGCTGAGGTCATTTGGTTTGTTCACCCTAGAGAAGTGGGGACTGAGGGGAGACCTCATTGCAGTCTTCAACATCCTCATGAGGGGAAGCAGAGGGGCAGTGTCATGGTTTGACCCGGAAGTAAGGTTTTGGGAAGTTATGGTCAAACCAGGTAGCAATCTCTTTTCTCTCTTGACCACTGACAGAACTCAAAGGAATGGCATGAAGTTGTGTCAGGGGAGGTTTAGGTTGGATATCAGGAAAAGATTCTTCACCCAGAGTGTGGTTGAGCACTGGAACAGACTCCCCAGGGAAATGGTCACAGTACCAAGCGTGACAGAGTTCAAGAAGCGTTTGGACAATGCACTCGGGTACATGGTATGATTCTTGGGGTGTCCTGCAGAGGGCCAGAAATTGGACTTGATCATCCTGACAGGTCCCTTCCAACTCAGCATATTCTATGATTATATGGTGCTATGAAACAATTTCTGACAAATTCAGTGGCCTTCTATGACAGGGTTTCAGGGGAGTGGGATGAGGGAACAGTGACTAACGTCATATATGTGGACTTGTGCAAAACATTTGACACTGTCCCACACTACATCTTTATCTCTAAATTTGAAAGACATGGATTTAATGGGTGGACCACTTAGTGAATAAGGAACTGGCTAGATGATCACACTCAGAGCTGTAGTCAACAGCTCAATGACAAGTTGTCTTGGGGATGGATTTGATGCTTTAAGTTTTAGCTTTCATATTTTCAGATTCTGTAGTACATTAGTATATAACTCTGAACTTCATATAAAGTGTAAGCAAGTTCTCTTCATAGTTTAGTTAGAGAAAATAATCCTTTTCCAGCCTGAGAACCAAGGACACTGTTGCAGCTTCAGGCCCAAAAAGTATAAAAAACAGCGAACTGAGGACAGCAATCTGGGAGGATGGGACTTCATAACCTGAAGCTGTAATTGGACAATTAACCCAAATATGTAAATGGACCAAAACATATAAAAGTGTGAAAACTTATGACCAGCATCCATCTTGGGTGGAGCTACAGCCAGGCTCTAGTACTGCCAAGGTGTATCCTTTGAAGGCTTTTTTAATAAATACATACTTTATTCCATGAACACTGTCTAGCCTCTGTTCTAGGTAGCCTTTATAGGCATCAGTTTTTTATCCCGTATAATTTTTGGGGTGCTTTGTTTTGTTTTGTTTTGTGTTGGGGTGGCCACTGCCATCCCCCCTACCCCATCCTCCATGCCTCTGGCAGTATCACAATGAGTGGGAGCCAGACCAGGGTTTCTGGAGAGAGTTGGGGCAGGGCGAGGGGCAGCTCCTTCCTTCCGGGCAGGCTTTTTCAGCTGGCCATGCCGCTGGTGTCTCTGACCAGGGATACTGCTGCTTTTGTGCGTTTTGTCTATTTCTTTTTTATTATTTTCCTTTGGCGCTGTGATAGGGCTTGCTGGCTTGTTTTTCTGCTTCCTTGCTGATGGGGATCCCAGAGCCAGTGCATGCCAGGCCAGGACCTGGGAACACCTCCATTCCCTGCTGGGGGGCCAGCCCCCTCCACACAGCCTGGACCCAGGGACCAGCTGTTATGAATAAAAAGTTATCTATTTTTGTTTAAGGTTACAGAGTTACCATCACCACTGCGGAGTTTTTGCTACTTCTTTCTTGCTACCGCAGGTGAGCCCTCCCTGCCATTCCAGCTGCCTCTCTGAGGTTCCTGTTGCAGCCCATTTTTGCCTTTCAGCCTGTCCGCCATTGTCACGTGAGGAAGATGTGACTGAGCTCACACCACAGCGCCCCCTGCAGCCGCGAGGGAATCATTACACCTGCCCTGCCAGACCGGGAGTCTCCTAGCACCCTTGCTGGCTGTGACCATAACTACACCAAAGGGGAAAAGTGCCTGCAGCCGAGAGAAGGCTGTTACTGGGTTTCTGCTTCTATTTGTTGTTGCTGCCATTATTGGTGTTTGTTTGCCTTGTTATACATATACAGACTAGTAAAGACCTTTTATTCCTTTTCCCACATCTTTGCCTGAAAGCTCCTTAATTTCAAAGTTATAATAATTTGGAGGGAAGGGGGTCATATTCTCAATTCCAAAGGAGGTTCCCGCCTTCCTCGTCAGACACCTGTCTTTCAAACCAAGACACACGTGAAGACCAGTGATGAGTGGTATTCCTCAAGGAACTGGTGATGGTTAACACCTTTGTCAGTTACATGAACAGTGGGATAGAGTGCACCCTCAGTAAGTTCACTGACAACACCAAGCTGTGTGGTGTAATTGACATAACAGAAGGAAGGGATGCCATTCAGAGGGACCTTGACATGTTTGAGAGATGGTCCCATGTTTTGATTTGGCCCAGCCTGGTGTTTGGTAGCGGGGAAGGGCCACAGAAGTGGCTTCTGTGAGAATCTGCTAGAAGCTTCCACCATGTCTGGCAGAACCAATCTCTGATGGATCTGAAGATGGATATGCTGCTGGCCCAATTAGAGAGGTTGGTAACACCTCTGTGATGACATATTTAAGAAGAAAATCAAAACAGCGCAAGCACAGTTTTTTCCAAGGGTGGTGAGGAGCCGGTGCTGGAGGCCATCCTGGTACAGTCTGCGGTGATGTGCCACTGCCGCTGCCATCTCAGCACGGCCCGCAACGAGCCTTGCTTGCCTGGCTGCTCCTAGCCAGCCACACTTGACGCCCTACATGAAGAAAGGCATTAAATAGTGCCAGCACAGTGGAGGACACCACTGCCTGCTCAGTGGTGGCAGGGCCACATGGCCAGCGGCGAAAACATAGCAAGTGACTCTCCAGCACAGAACCTAGACAAGATTAGCCTTCCTGTAGGAATCTTTGAATTGATGGAACTTGTTGGCAATGGTACCTATGAGCAGCAGTTCTTCTAGTCAGAGGAGGAAGTGAGGACATGTGAGGGAAAACAACATGATGGCATTGAGGTCAGTAGAAAAAAGAGGGGGAGGAGGTGCTCCTGTGTTGGAGCCAAGATTCCTCTGCAAGCCGTGGTGAGGGACCATGATGAAACAAACTGACCCCCTGCAACCCATAAAGTCAATGGGGGATGCAAAGATCCACTTACAGCCCATGGTTAAAGTGCTCACGCCAGAGCAGGTGGATGCCAGAGAAAGCTGTGATCCAGTGGGAGACCTGAATAGAGAGAGAGGGCCCCTGCTTCCAAACTAGAGCAGCCTATCCTTAAAAGACTGCACTCCATGGATGAGTGACCCATGCCACAGCAGTTTTGGGAAGACTGCCCATGGGAGGGACCCCACAACATAGCAAAGACTCCTATCCCTGAGCGAACAGAAGAAGATCTCAAGTGGTGAACTGACCAAAACCCCCATGCCTTCTCTTCCTGCACTGTCAGTGGGAAAGAGGGGAGAGGCTGGGGGAGTAAAAAGGTGTTTTAAAGGCTTATTTTACTTCTCATTATCCTCTGACTCTATTAATAATAAATTTACTTTATACCTTTAAATTTTAACCTGTTTTGCCCTTAGAGCGTTTTTCTCCCAGTCCTTATCTCAACTCCTGAGCCCTTCATTAATTCTTTTTCCCTCTCTTCTGCCCAACTATAGCAGAAAAGGGTGAGCAAACAACTTTTGTGGGTGCCTGGCACTTGGCCAGTATAAAACCATGACAGCCCATTCATGCTAATCTCATCAAGTTCAACAATGCCAAGTGCAAGGACCTATACCTGAGTCAGGGCGATCCCCATCAGAAATACAGGCTGGGTGAAGAATAGATTGAGAGAGCAGTCCTAAGGAAAAGGACTTGGGAGTGCTGGTGGACAAGAAGCTTGACATGTCCCAGCAATGTGAACTTGCAGCCCAGAAAGCAAATTGTGTCCTGGGCTGCATCAAATGCAGTGTGACCAGCAGGTCATGGGAGGCAATTCTGCTCCTCTACTCTGCTTTCATGAGACCCCACCTGGAATACTGTGTCCAGCTCTGGGGCCCCCAACATAAGAAGGCCATAGGCCTATTGGAGCAAGTCCAGAGGAGACAAAGATGATTAGAGGGTTGGTGCACCTTCCCTATTAGGAGAGGCTGAGAGAGTTGGGGCTGTTTAGCCTAGAGAAGAAAAGGCTCCAGGAAGACCTTAAAGCAGCCTTCCAGTACCTAAGGGGAGCCAGAAAATTGAAGAGGGACTTTTTACAAGGGTGTGTAGTGACAAGACAAGAGGGAATGGCTTTAAACTTAGAGGTGTCTTGGGTAACCCAAAACGTTTCTGTATTCCATATGTATCTGTGCCCAAAATTGTTGCTATCTTTTTAAGACCCAGCACCATGGCCAGAAACAAGGCTGGGGGGTTGCCAGGGTCCCTTTAAAAAGTCAGAGCACCCAAGCTGAGTTCTCTTTTGACTGGTGGCTTTTTCTCAAGGCAGAGGCTATGCTTCATTGGAGGTTGTTTTGGGAAGGTTTTTCTGGGATCACAACAGTAGCAACTAGAAAAGCTGCAATTTACAATCAGAAACTGTTTTGGAAGGAATTTTGCAACATCTGCCAGGAGAGTGAAGCTTGAGCTGGTCAGGGACAGGCCATCACACTTCCCTGATGAGAGACAGTTTGTCTCTGCATGTCCCCCCAACACACCAGCGTCTCAGAAACAGCAGCATCATCATCTGCAGAGTCCATCAGGTGGCAGGAAGAAGCAGAGAGCAGCAGTACTGACATCACAAACATTGGCAATCCTCATCTGTCACTAGAAGTTCTTCATAAGCTCCTACCTTCCCAGGAGGGTTTTTTGTTTGCCATCATTTCCCTTTGTCTCCCAGACCGCATGGTTGCCTTCAAAGAGCACCATATTGGATGGGGGGAAGCAGTTGCCATTTTCCCTTTGTTTTTCAAGCCACAAGGTTGGCTGTGGGCCCACCATCTTGGGAAAGGGAGGGGTACTCTGACAATTTTGTTTTTCTCTTTGTTTCCATGGAGTTAATGAGATTTAGCAATTTTGTATCTAGTCATTATTTACTGTTATTTTTTGCCTCTTGGTGTTTTGCTTGTTAGTAAACTGCTATTTTTTCACTTCTATCTACTCATATTTAGTTTCCCCTTATTGGTGGGAAAGGATTGGTTAAAACTATAATGGGACGCAACTCATTCCACAGTGCCCACCTCTTAAATTGTCTTAAACCAAGACAATGGGTAGATTTAGATAAGAAAATAGGAAGAAATTCTTGTCTGTGAGAGTGGTCAGACACTAGAACAAGAAATTGTGTATGCCCTATCCCTGGAAGTGTTCAAGGTCAGGTTGGATGAGGTTTTAGCAACCTCGTCTAGTGGAAAATGTCCCTGTGTATGGCAGGGGGGCTGGAACTAGATGATCTTGAAGGTCCCTTCCAACCCAAACTATTCAATGATGACTCTATGATGAATACACTCAAATCTGCATGCTTGATCTTCCTCTGCTTCCCCTGTGCTGCTGGCTGCCCTAAGTAACTGAATGTACTTTTTGCCCTATTTAGTGGGTTGATGCTGTCTAAATGTCAGCCACCCACGAAAGCCTCTCTATCACTCCCCTCCAAGGGTGGACAGGGGAAAGAAAATATAACAAAGGGTTCATTAGTTAGGGACTGAGAGAGTTCACTCACCAAATACCTCCATGGGCAAAACAGGCTCCACTTAGAGATATTAACTGAATTTATTGCTAACAAAATCAGAGCAGGAAAATGACAAGTAAAATAAAACCTTACAAACACCTCCCCCTCACCCCTCCCTTATTCCAAGCTCTACCTTCTACCCCAGAAGCGCAAGGAGACAGGGAATGGGGGCTATGGTCAGTTCATCACACATTGTTTCTCCCACAGCTCAGGGAGAGGAGTTGTTCCCCTGCTCCAGCACAGGGTCTCTCTCAGGGGAGATAGTTCTCCATGAACTTCTTCAACCTGAGTCCATCTGATGAGCAACAGTTCTCTGCAAACTGCTGAAGTACTAAGGCTTGAAAAAAAGGCCATGAGCTAAAGTTGACCTCTAGATGAACCTTCCAACAAAATGTTATATATATATTTGCTCATTAGCAAAGTATTATTTGCAATATAATTATCTGCTCATTGGCAAAACATGTATTTACCTTTCCGTATTAGAAACTAGACAAGGCCACATCTGGCCTTGTTTGGTGGTATATGATCAAAGACAATTCCCTTGATTCCTCCTTGAGCCTTGGCCAAGCTTTGAGAGAAACCCAACAGGAGAATGAAACCAGATGTTCCTGCACTAAAAGTAATGGTAGCTTGTTTATTCAACAGTATAAAAATGGGACCCTCTCACAGCAAAGTTGGAAGCCTCGTTGCCTGTAGGTAGACACACCTGCACAATTTCCCAGTAACCAGGAATGGTTCTCCAGTCCTTCCCTGTGACAGTGGCTTCCCCAGCTTGTGCGGACCTGGATAAAGGGGTAAAGTGTTAGGGTAACTGGTGATGTATCATACTTAATCACTATAGGCATTCTTTTGTAGTAATGATTAGGTGCATTGCTTAGCTTATCCTTTTGTGATTCTTTGCAGTTTTACATTATAATAAATTACACTTATTCCTTAAGTGGGTGTCTGTGTCTTTGGTGCTGATCCTGCCCAACAGCAAAATAACTGCTGCAACTGAGTCCATCCCATGGGCAATAGTCCTCCCCAAACAGCTGCAGAATGGGCCACACTCTTCCATGGGGTGCAGTCCTTAAAGTACAGGCTACTTCAATATGGGGTCCTCTCTCCACAGGCCTCCCAAAGGGTCACAGCCTCTTTTCAGGCATCCACATGCTCCAGCGTGGGTCTCTTCCATGGGCTGTGAGTGGTTCTCTGAAACCCTGAGGTGTTGGGTTAATGGGTGTTAGTGTAAGGAAAGAGTTAAACAGAGAATGACAGCAGCAGTGACAGCAGCACCAGCAGCAGGTCTCTGACACAGCGTATACCTGAGACAGAACTGAACGAACGAGCTTTTACTTCTATGTCAACATAGATGCACACTCTTCACACTCCTTTACCATGGCTTTGGAAAGAATAATAGAAAATGTCAAGAGGACAGATTTATTGTAGGACTGTGATCATGTCTGTAAGCTGTAACCAAAAAAAAAGCTCTTAGGAGTAAATATATATACATATATAAAGTGATGCTCCTGAATAAGTTTTAGATTCACTCTCTCTCTGCTGGTGGGTCTCATCTCTTCATGTATCACACCGTGATCCTCCATGAGCTGCAGGGGGACAGCCTGTTTCACCATGGTCTTCACCTCAGGCTGCAGAGGAATCCCAGCTCTGGCGCCTGGAGCACCTCCTCTCCCTCCCCCCACTACCAAAGCTTGGTCATGCTAACCAAATACACCTTATAATTTTTCTAAGCTCAGCTTATCCATATCACGAGTCACATGGAGAAAGGCTTCAGCTGTGTCTCTTTCCAGGATGTTTGACCATGCCTTTCCTTGAGTGTAAAGCACTGAAACAGGTTGCCCAGGAAAGTGGTTAAGTCACCATCCCTGGAGGTATTTAAAAGACACATAGATGTGGCACTTAAGGACATGGTTTAGTGGTTGTTGTGATTTAAAAATTAGATGGAAATTAAACTCCAAGCAGCCACTTTTTTCCTTCCCTCTGTGCACCTCCCTGCCCCATACAGAACAAGTTATATTTCTTTAAAAAGGAGTCTATGCAGCAGTGGGAGAAGATGTTGGAAAATTCTTTTAGAGCAAAGAATAATAAGAGAAGTACATTATGACCTGACCACATATCTGAGATACTCTCAAGGAGAAAAGATTCATTAGAAGATCTGGAACCATATCCAAAAAAGTCCACAGAAATAATTAGCATATATGCATGCATTCAGGAAATATAATTAATATGTAAAATACAGTGAATATCTATTAGGTTCATGAATATAAGCTAGTCTGTTAGGCTGCAAGGGGTGCATGTTAGATGGAGAGATCCCCCATGTACTCACGCTAAATAATGTCAGCTTTCTAACCCAACAAATTGGTTTAAGAGTTTATTTCTTGGTTTTTGGTGACACCCACTCTAGTGAGAGAAGGACAAAAAGCAGGGATTATGTATTGAAATAACAGTTTACTAGAAAAAAACAGCAATGAGATTGATACCAAAAGTTAATTCAATTTTTACTTTGCCTGTGAAACTTTTAGCAGAGAAACAAAGCCTGGGAAAGCTGCTTTCAGCAAGGACAGTTGGAAGATAAGAAGACACCTGGCCCAAGAATGCAGTGGTAGACAAAACAAAGGACTGAATCTCTGGGAACTTAGGGTGGGAATTTATGGTAATGGGTAAATGGTACTATGCATGTAGCCACTGTATATAAGTAACTGTCTTGTAGAATCACATGTCCATGTTAGGTTAGAATCTCCTGCATGCACCTCAAGCCTGAATAAATGATGCCCTCTAACAAAATTTTAGTGTTGGAGAGTTTGACTCCTATATTTCGGACATTGGTAATAGTAATTTGGCAACCCAGATGGGACTTCAGCCTTGAGCCCTGGAGGGTCTGCGGCCAATAGATCTCCAGCTAGCTCTGAGGGATTCTTGGGGAGAGCTTTGACTTGTGATCATCTCCTGGGGCTCAGGGAGAATCCCTGGGTGAGTAAAGGAATCATTTCAATTATTTTGGGGTTATTTGGCAAGGGGTATATCTCATGGTGGGGTCTCTATCTTGATTTGGGTGGAGGACGAGGAAACAAAATCCAGGCTCAGTTTTCAAGGGGAGCTCAGCTCCAGCCTTGGCTGGAGAGTGATGAAGTCTAATTGCTTTGTAGTCGTTGCATTTTTCTTGAACTCTGAGTGTGTATGATAGTGGTGTGTGGTGATTTGAGTTTGCGGGCATATAAAGCAGGGATGCCCATGGTATAAAAATATCTTTGCTAAAAGAGTGTTCAAGAGTGAGTGAATTTGCTGAGGCTTTCGAGTATTATTGCATATTTGGTTGGACTTTGTGTATTTGGTGTTGGTGGGTGAGATTACATTTGTGGTCTTAGAACGCCCTCTTGTGTCTGTTTTAGTGATTGCAGGTCTGGCAATCCCCCCTCTCCCACCCATACTTGTAATTATTGAATATAGAAGCAGGTTCTCTTAAAAAAAAGAGTGAGGGATAATATCCTAAATTCTGCATTGACATGTATATTGAACCACTGGAAAAAGATAGCAAGAGAGCCACTAAGTAAACCTGCACCAAACCAATATTGTAATGACTCGTGGCCCTTATATGAGCTTGAAGAACAAGCTAAATGGCCAAAGAGTAGTACCTTAAAGTACACCACCATTCTACAGTTGATGTTGTTTTGTAGAAAGGAGGAGAAATGGAATGAGGCACCTTATGTATATTTTTTCTTTAAGTTGAGAAAGCACCCAGAATGGCAAAAGGGGCATTTACATGTCCAGTGAGAATCCTTCATGTTATCATTAGAAAAGGCAAAGGATAGGAGATTGAAGCGATGATGTTTCTCTTGTAGTATCAGGCACGGCTATCTATAATGTAGTAGTTGATGGGAGGATGATGTAGAGATAATGGTGGCACCAGATGTGGAAGATAGGGAGATAGAGGATTTGTCTGTGTCTGAGACTTGGGGAGTGCAAGGAGGGTGCAGGCAGTTGGAAAAGAGACAGGAATTACTTTCAATCTGAGTGGCAGGGTGGATCCAGGGTAGACTGGAAGCGAGAAGGCAGGAAGGGGATAAGCAAGAAGTGTGTGGACCAAAAGGTGGTAAGTCAGAAAGTGGTGAACAGGAAGTGAGTAGACCAGAAGGTGGTAAGTTGGAGAGGGGTAAACAGCAAGTAGGTGAGAAGGGGTGAACAGGAGGTGATAATACTGCTCCAAGAGTGGGAATTTGCTGCTCAGTGGTAGTGAAGGTACATTTCTCTCAAATGGATCTTGAGGCATGGGCAAAATGGGCAGGCCCCTAAAAGGTAGACCCAGAGAAAGTAGGAAAAGTATTTGAAACCATTCTCAAAACCCAGAACCCTGATTGGACAAACATTTAGGTCCTGGTAGATAATTCATTTGATTCCACAGAAAAGGAGATGTTGCTCTGGGTTGCTAAAAAGGAGGTGGAAAGGATAATTATGGAAGGCAGGTTGCCAGGAAAGGTGACAGCATTTTCTGTCCCAGGACCCCTGCTGGGACCCCAGCACAGGAATGAGAAGAGATGCCCTGATATGATATCAGAATTGGATATTAATTGTCTTTAAACCTGCAATGCCAAAGGCAATCAATTGGTCTAAACTTTATGAGGTGAGCCAAGGACCACTGAAGACAGTGGGAATTTGCAGAATGCCAAAGCGTAGCTGCCAGGAGATACGCTAATATCAACCCTGAAAAGCCAGAAGAAGCTGTACAGCGGACTTCTATATTTATAGGGAACTCAGCCCCAGATATTAGAAAAAAGTTACAGAAACTTAAGGAGACTTAAGGAAACTTTTCAGAGTAGCCTGGACAACTTTTAATAATAGGGGAGAGGAGGAAATTAATAGAATTAAGGACATGGAAAAATAAAAAAGAGGAGAGAGAAAGACAAAAAGAAAAGGAAAGAGAGAAGAAAGAAAGACAATGAGAGAAGGAAAGAGAGGAGAAAGAAAAACAGAAGGTGGAAAGGGAAGAGAGAAAGACATAGAGATTCAGTGTTGATAGCAGACCTGCAGAGGACGCCATCCAACTGCAGAGCAGGGAACGGCCCTGATCCAGAAGGGTTATGACCAAATCAATGCGCATATTGTAAAAGTTTTGGGAACTGGAGAAGGGACTGTCCCCAGAGGCTGAGGGGGGTGAGAGAACTACCCCTACAGGAAGACTGATGGGAACTGGGGATGGAAACCCCAGCTGAACACTTGGTTAGCATAGAGTTGGGGAAAGAAAAAAATTGACTTTTTAATAGACACTGGGGCTACTTATTCAGTATTAAATACAAACCAGGGAAATTTAAGCCAAGAAACTGTAAACTATGTTGGTGCAATAGGGAAATTGGAAAAACATTATTTAATCTCATTAATTTAAAATTTGGCAAGCAATGGATAGCACACCAATTTTTATATATAGCGGAGTGTCCAATTTCTCTTCTGGGAAGAGACCTGTTAAGTAAATTGGAAGCTAAGATTACATTTAAAAATGGGGACATACAATTATTGGTACCTGACACTAAAGCCGCCGAGGCAAGAACTTTGATGTTGGAGGTAATACCGGAAGCAGACAACTCTGAAGGAACACCAGAAGCAGTAGAAAATGCAGTAACTCCCTTGGTTTGGGCCAGTAGAACTCCAGGATGTTCCTGACAAGCTCAGCCTATAAGCATTATCCTAAAACCTGGATCAAAACTGGTAAGGCAGAAACAACATCCTTTAAAATTAGGAGCTAGAAGGGGAGTCGAGTCTAATAGAGAATTTCAGAGTTTGGATTATTGATTGAATGTGAATCAGAATATAACACTCCCATTTTGCCAGTTACAAAGCCTGGGACAGACAAATATACACTAATACAAGATTTATGAGCAATCAATCAACTAGTTTAAGATAAACATCCTGTTGTAGCCAATCCTTATACCCTGTTAACAGCCCTTACAGAATATCAATTGTCTTGGGGTGACTGTATGATCCTGTATCCCCGATCATCTGTTCCATGCCCAGACATAAGTCCTATACCTTTAAGTTAGGTCGGGGGGGGGGGAGCTGTAGAATTCTTTTGGTGGCCTGTGTTCAAAAGACAGAAAACTCCTTAGTTTCTTTTTCCCTGGCTCCTAGCTCTCTCAGCTCTGTTCTCCGGAGAGAGACAGAGAGTTTTCTTTGTTTTTAGCTAGTTTTTTTTTTTAGTTAGGTGAAGCAAGAAGTTTTTCCTCGGACTGTGGCTTCTTCTTCTTTTGGAACTGTTCAGCTTTGCTCTGGTCCAGAAAACCAGGCTACCACAGGGAGGCCCCATGCTGCAGCCTGGAGGGGCCCGGGACGCCATACCCCAGCTCCAGAGAGAGCCGAGTTGAATGTTAGAGGACTGGGGGGAGGAGGAGGAGTGTTTTGAAAGTGTTCTATTGTGGATTGTTGTGTGTGTAGTTTTTTCCCCTTCCTTTTTGTGTCTGTAAATTAATAAAGTGTTGGGGTTTTTTCCTCCATTCCCAAGTTAGAGCCTGCTTTGTTCTGTTCCCGGGTCACATCTCACAGTAACCATTTTAAGAAATACACCTTTCATAAAGACACTGGCACTGTACCAAAATCAATCCATGACACACACCTACAGAAAGGACTCTGAATCTACCAGTTTTCCTCCACAACAAGAAGGTTTATTATCTAACATTATTAATTCTTTTTTTCCCTTTGCCTGCAGGCACCCTGCTTGATAAATATATAGGCTTTTTTCACTTTCCTCCAGAGATTCTTTTTAAAAACTGGGTGGGGGAGGGGTTGCTGAAATGTGCCTTCTATTGGAGGACATGTTCATTTCTGGACATTTCCTCCCAATTTGTCTCAAACCAAGACACAATGGTTTACAGTGACAGACTTGAAGGATGTCTTCTTATGCATATGTCTCGATAAGCAAAGTCAGAGGATTTTTGCTTTTGAATGGGAAAATCCCTAAACTGTCTGGAAGACACAGTTTACCTGGACTGTATTACCACAAGGATTTAAAAGTAGTCCAACAATTTTTGGGAATAAACCGGCAAAGCACTTAGAGATCTGGAAGAAAGAGAACCCTGAAGGGGTAGTCCTACAATGTCTTGATGGCATCTTACTAGCAACAGAAACTAAGGAAAAGTGCATGGAACTATCAGCCTTCTAAATTTCCCAGGCCAAGGAGGATACAAAGTATCTCAGGAAAAAGGCTCAAATCATGAAGCAGCAGGCTACCTACCTATAATTTGAAAAATTCCCAGGAGAGTAGAAATTTGGAACAGACAAAAAAGAGGCCATCTGCCGGGTACCCCAATCTGTGACTGCCCGAGATTTGAGAGCATTCTTAAGCATGGGGGGTCTGGGGGGGGAGGAGGGTGTGTGCATGTGTGTGTGTGTGTGTGCAGATTGTGGGTCTCAAACTATGGACATTTAGTTAAATCGTTGGCTGAACTTTTAAAGGAAGCCCCAAAAGGACCTTTAATTTGGACTCCTGAGAGTGAATATGGGTTCCGTAACTTGAAGATAGCCCTGATATCTGCACCTGCCTTAGGGCTTCCAGCAAGATGATTGGGGATAAAAGCATCATATAGTCAACCCAGGACACAGACTTAACTAAACCCTTTGAGCTTTCTGTGCAGGAATGACAGCACCTCACCATTGGAGTTCTGGCTTAGAAAGTAGGAGATTTCAAGAGGTCTGCAGGGAACTTTTTTAAAAACTAGACAGTGGTACCCAGGGATGGCCCAGATGCCAGTGGGCTGTAGCAGCAACTGTTCTCCTGTCCTGGTTTAAAGAACAGGTGTCTGCCTAGAAAGGCAGGAACCTCCCTTGGAAATGGAAAATATAACCCCCTTCCCTCCAAATTATTATAACTCCAAAATTATGGGGCTTTCAGGCAAAGATATGGGAAAAGAAGTAACAGTTCTTCACTAGTCTATATATATATATGTATATAACACGGTGAACAAACAACCACAACGGCAGCAATAGCATACAAAACCAGAAACCCAACAACAGGCTTTTCTTGGCTGTCAAGCACTTTCCACTTTGGCGTAGTTACAGGCACAGCTGGCAGGGGCACTGTTGTCTCCAAGCCAGGCAAGGCAGGTGCTATGATTTACCTGCAGCTGCAGGGGGCGCTGTGGTGCAAGCTCAGCTGCCTGGTTCCACGTGGGTAATAGCAGGTGCACTGGTGGGAGAGATAGAAAAGGGGCTTCCTTTACAAACCCACAGGGACAGCCCATCTCAGTGCCCCTCTGGATGACAAAAAGGGCTATAGCAGCAACCTTGGAGCAGCTGGAACAGCAGAGACAGGCACACCCCAGGTGGCAAACAAAATGTAACAGAAACCTCTGCAGTCTTAGCAGGAGCTGCAGGAGTCAGGCAGACACGGGGTGTTGGGTTAGAGTGTAGTGAAAATGATGCTTTAAATTTTAGCTTTCATATGTTTAGATTCTGTACTGCCTTAGTGTGTGACTTTGAACTTCATATAAAGTGTCAGTAAGTTCTCATCACAGTTTAGTTAGACAAAACAATCCTTTTCGAGCCCAAGAACCAAGGACAGCAATTACAGCTTCAGGCCCAAAAGCATAAACTACGGTGAATTGAAGAGAGCAAACTGGGAGCATGGGACTTCCTAACCTGAAGCTGTAATTGGACAATTAACCCCAATATGTAAATGGACCAAAACTTTAAAAAGTGTGAAGACTCAGGACCAGGCGTCCATCTTGCATCCATTTTGGGTCCATCTTGGGTGTAGCCACGGCTGGGCTCCTGTATTGCCCAAGGTGTATCCTTTAAAGGCCTTTTAATAAATACCTACTTTATTCCTTTAACTCTGTCTAGTGTCTGTTCCAGCTCAACCTCTCTGAGCGTCAAAAAAAGCCCAAGGCAGCAGCAGAAAACACCAGGCTTGGGCAGCAGCAGCCAGGTTTCTCCATAGCAGCTGCCCTACACAGCCAGGGCGACGCATCCCTCCGGGAAGGGGGTGGGGGCGCCCGGGTTTTTTCCTCTTAGGCCTCTGAGTAGATGGTGTTTCTCCCCACCTGAGCTGAATCTCTTTAATAAAGGCATTAAAAAGGAGAAAGATCTCCTGCCCATTTATTTCAGTGAGGGTCTTTCCTAGTCAGATCAGGTGTTAATGAGATCCCAGTTCACCAGCTGCTCTTATGAACAGAGGCTCACCCACAGTAAAGAAGAAGCAGTGCCAGTCTGGACTCTGCCACAGCAGCAAATTCTTCCCGTGGTAGCCACAACTCGACCATTCCCCTCCTATCTGGACAGCAAGAATCGAGCCCAACCCCTCACCCCCCCAGGCAAAATGTCTGCCCTTTCTAAGATAATGCCCCATAGCTACAAGAGTGCAAACAACTGCACCCCTCCTCCCACCTTGGCTACTTTTTTTGTCTTTTAAGTACCGGTCGTTATCATCTGTTAGCAACAAATGTGACAAAATTGCTTGGGAGACAGAAAAAAAAAGGAAAAGTCCTAACCTCCAATATCTCCTTATCCAAGTGCTGCCAAACTGATTTTTGCTTTTATATATTCCTTATATATATATGTGTAGCTCTGTAGCCTACTATCATGTAGCTATATAGATTCATAGCTAGTATTTTCTTATCCTGTTAGACAGAAAGAAAAAATGCATTCCTAAGACCCTATCCTAATCTGAGAAGCAATGTCAAATCATTCTCCCAAGACACTTTCTCATAATCAAAGTAGAGCTATTAGCAAAATGAGGGCTTCAGAAGAGGGTCGAACCAAGAGGGGGACTTAGCTTATCATCTGTGTTTCTAATTGGAGATTCTTGTCAATTATGCTTATTTGCGAAACTTATAAAACTGTACTTGCCCTATGTCATGTTGTCATGTGTGTGTTATAAATGGGTAATGCGATGATTGGGTCTTGCAATTTAGAGACTAATATTATATGTATGTTAAGAGAAGTTTTATACATGTATAGATATGTTATTTTTGTGTTTTCTCCCCATAGTCCTCTTTCTCTTCCCCCCTGTTATTGTCACTAGTTGGGGCATATGAGGGAAGGCAGGCTTGTTACTAGGAGGCTCGGCATGGCAACACCTGATCTCCAATCAAGATGTAAGAAAGTAATCTCCACCAATGGATAGCAGGTAAGGAGTTGACTGACAAGATTTTGGGAGGGGCCAAGGGTATAAAAAGCAGAGCATCCATTTTGTAGACTAGCACATGGCGGTTTACTTCCATGCTCTCAGCACTGTAATTTTTCCTTATTCAGTCCTTTGTTGTATTTTGTAATGGTTTAATAAACCTTTGAAATTTTAAAAAGTGAGCGTAGATTCTCACATGTGCATCTTTGGCACATTTTTGGTATGTATTTTGGCATATTGTGCACCTGGGGAGACCCTTCCTAAAGGTAAACACATTTTATTACCTAACCATGTCTGGCTCATGAATTTAGGGGCCAAAAAGGCAACAGCTTCTTGGTGACTCCACCAGGACAAGAAGGACTTCTGAATACAGCTTCTTGGATCTAGTTAACATCCCACTTCCCTATTCTGCCAGCATTTTAAAACGGGGGCTTTTTTAATCAATCTGAGAAACTTTGGGAGTTCCAGAATCTGGCCCAGAAGTAATGGCAACTTATAGGCAATAAAGGTGGTATTTTCTTGCTAGCAGGTGTGGGTTTTGCATTTTGAGATCTCCTGTAGTTTGTTTGGGTGGGGAAGGGGGCCGGGGTGGCCAATGGGGGCTTTTGTTCGTCCCCTACATTCCTTCTCCCCCAGTCCCCGCAGGCAGTGGTTCCGTCTGGCTGTGTCCGAAGCTGCAGCCATTGTAGTTTCGGGAAGAGGTATTGCCTTCAGACTGTAATTGCGTAGCTTGGCCTGTGGCCAGGTGGCACCAGCGTTAAGCACTAGTCTTTGAATCCTAGGGACCCCAGTTCTGATCCTAGCCAGAACAACTTTTTTCTGTCTTGCACTCTCTTTTCTCAGCAGCTTTTTTTCCATTTGTAAATAAAAACATGGGATTCATGTTCTGGAGAGAAGAAACAGAGATCCGCAGAAATTCCCTGTTAGAGTTAATATTAAAATATTGGCATATCCTAACAGGCAGAAAGACATTTCTTATCAGGGAGGAATTAATTTGGCTTTTTACACAGGTATGGCCTATGAAGGAATTAGGGAAAAGAAGGACCTGGCCTCTATTCAGCTCCTTAGAAAGTGAATTAATATCAAAATTATTATTCCAACTCTGCCAGGAACAGCATTGTTGTATGCAGAAGTTTTAATGATTTTTTTCAAATTGACCAGGTTTACATAAACATAAGAAAGATCAAATTGTGATGATTCTAAGAGGGAAGAGAAGAAAGGACAAAAAGGAGGAGCCTCTAGCTAGCCCAATCTGTGTTAAAAATTCAGACATGGCGGACGTAGACTTGGTAGCACTCACTTTGAGTGTCCCTCCTGCTGCCTTCGCCCCTGCCACCCCTGCCAGTAGGGGACGAGGAGGGGGCGGGAGAAGACTTCCCACCGCTGTCTCCTCCATCCCTTCCAGTGTCCCTGCCTCCCTCACCACCCCCTGAACAAGGGGAGGGCAGGCCAGAACCTCCCATCGAGAGAGCAGGGAGGGGACCTCCCATTGCAACTGCGCATGCGCCAGGTGCCAATTTCCAAATCTGGCCACTGATTGGTTTGACCATAACTTTCCCAGAAACTCACTTCGTGGTCAAACCACGACAGCATCACATCAAAACAGCACGTGCTCTGGTTTCCATGGAGACTGTGTGTGCTCCAATGTAAAAGTCTTATTGTACAAGTCAAATGTAAAAGTCTTACTGATGTTCCTCCTGATTTCACCAAATATCGAGAATTCTATAATTTCATTATCACTATGCCCCAAGCAGCCTCCAACCACCACATCTCCCACCAGCCCATCTCTATTTGCAAACAAGTCTAACATAGTCTGTCCCCGGTGGGCTCCCTCACCAGCTGCGACAAAAAGTTGTCCTCCACGCACTCTAAAAATTTCCTGGACTGGTTTTATTCTGCTGTGTTAAGTTCCCAGCAGATGTTTGGCAAGTTAAAGTCACCTACAAGAACAAGGGCTGATGATCCTGAAGCATTCCCCAGCTGCTTACAGAATAAGTTGTCCACCTCTTCTTCATGGTTGGATGGATGATAACAGACTCCCAGTAGGATGTCAGCCTTGTTGGCTTCCCCTTAATTCTTACCCATAGGCATTCAACTTCATTGTCATTAGTTTAAATACCCATGGCATCAAAAGCCTCCCTAATATAAATGGCCATCCCTCCACTTCTTCTCCCATTTCAGTCTCTTCTGAAGAGCTTATAGCCATCCAGTGCAGCGCTCCAGCTATGTAAGTCATCCCACCATGTTTCCGCAATGGCAACTACATCATAGCTTTACTGTTGTACCATGGCTTCCAGCTTTTCTTGTTTGTTACCCATGCTGTGTGCATTAGTATACATGAACTTCAGCTGGGCTACTGATTTCACCCCTAACTCAGGCTTACCACCCTTGGGCCTGCTTCCAGAGAGTCCAGCTGCATCCCCTTCCCCCTTCAAACCTAGTTTAAAGCTCTCTCAATGAGTTCCACCAGTTCATGAGCAAAAATTCTTCTGCCCTTAACAAAGAGATGCAGCCCATCCCGTTCCAGCAGGCCAGGTGCCATAAAAGTTGTCCCATGATCAAAGAACCCCAAATTCTGCTGATGACACCAACCCTTGAGCCATTTGTTGATAATGTGGGCTCTCCTATTCCTTTCATTTTTTCTTCTCTGCCACCAAAGGGACTGAGCAGAACACTACCTGTGCTTCTGCCCTATCAACCACTTGACCCAGTGCCCTAAAGTCCCTTTTAATTGTCCTGATGCTCCTCTTTTCTATCTCATCACTGCCAGCCTGGAGTATCAGCAGTGGGTAATAATCAAAGGGCCAAATCAGCCCAGGGAGTCTCTCGGTAATATCCCATACCCTGGCCCCAGGGAGGCAGCAGACCTCCATGTGGGATGGGTCTGGTCAACATATGGGGCCCTCTGTTCCCCTCTGAAGGGAGTCACCCACTAAAATACCCTTCTTTTCTTTTTAATACTAGAGGTGGTGATCCATCTGACAGATGAAGTGCAATTGAGAGGCTCATTGGGAAGATCATTTTCCTCTATGTCATCTAGCTGACCCTCTAGATCCAGGGCCTCATACCTATTCTTAAGTGGCACCTGGGTAGGTGTCGGAACCCAGGACATCCCTCTGGGTGCCCTGGATGGCTCGAGTCCCTGGCAGGGGGCTGGGGAATCCTGGCAGGAAGCCAAAGACACTTGGGATTTTGATCCTAACCCATGGAGCAAATTACCAACCTTGTATGAAGAGTTACAAGTCACAAAAGTTTAAGTAGAATAATAATAAATTTATCACAGGGTGAAAAGTGGAATTTTGGGGATTCTTAGTATAGGGGTCTAGAAGGCAAGACGGAGGGGTTTGGGCATTGTCTTGTCCTTCTTCCTTCTTCTTCCTAGCCTCAATTTTCTGAGTGATGTTGACCCTTTTGGATTGGTTTAGGGTAGCAGTACACAGTCTAACATAGGTGATAGGTATTGGAAAATAATGGTAAATAAAGTACACGTAGTTTTTAGTATAAAATGTTGACACCAGCCCAAGGGCAGGCAGTGTGCCTCAGACAGACCTGCTAGACAGAGCTCTGTGGGCCAGGAAAAGAATGTATTAGACAAGAGAAAATAAACAACCTTGAAAACCAGAGCCAAGGAATTCTGACTCCTTCTTCGACCATCGGGCTGGGAAAAAGAGACTCTCGGGGTCATCCTGACTGCAGGAAACCCGAGAGGTAGGTGATGGGGGTTGGGAGGAATTTTTATTATCACCCCGAGTAGGGGAGATCCAAACAAGCTGAGCCTGTGAGTTTTGTACTCAAACCAGGGACCACACTGGTAAGGCAGAGACAATACCGTTTAAAGTTAGGTCAAAGAGGATTGGCACCTATAATTGAAAAGTTCCTTAAATTTGTGTTATTAGTGGAATGTAAATCTAGATACAACACACCTATCCTGCCAGTAAAGAAAGTTGATGGTCAGAGTTATTGATTGGTGGAAGATTTAAAAGGGGAATTAACAAAATACCAGAGGATATACACTCAGTTATAGCAAACCCCTATATGCTTTTAACCACACTGACAGATGAAATAGAGTGGTTCACTGTTTTAGACTATAAGGATGTCTTTTTCTGTATTCCTGTGCATAAGAATAGTCAATAACTTTTTCTTTTTGAATGGGAGAATCCTGAAACAGGGAGAAAAAGCCAATTTACCTGGACAGGTCTATCTCAGAGTTTCAAGAATAGCCCAACTATATTCGGAAACCAACTAGCAAAGGAATTGGAGGACTGGAGAAGACAAGAATGAGGAGGGGTTATTGTTCAATATGTTGATATCTTGCTTGCAGCTAAAATGCCAGATGACTGCATCCAACTCACTCTAAATCTTTTGAATGTTTTGGGACAAAGTGAATATAGATCAAAACTATTACAAAGTATTACAAAGTATAAAAGCACACTGCAACATCCTTGAAAGAGAAGGCAAAGGTTGCCAGGGAAATAGTAGTTTATTTAGGGCTAGAAGTCTTCAGTGGACATCGACAGCTCAGCAAAGAAGGGAAAGAAGCCATCTGCCTTCTTCCAGAGCCCCATACAGTGAGAGAGTTGCAAGCTTTCCTCGGAATAGTAGGTTGGTGTAGCTTATGGGTACCAAATTATGGACTATTGGTAAAAACTCTGTATGGAGCATGCAAAGCCACTGAAAAGGGAATCATCATGTGGACGGAAAGCACTAGGGCTACATTTAAACAGCTGAAACATTCCTTGATGTCAGCATCAGCTCTGGGGCTGCTGGACTTAACTAAGCCTTCTGAACTCTTTATACATGAGCGAGTGAATGTTGCTCTGGGGGTACTGACAGCACCTTGAAGACTAGAGAGGGGCTGTAGCCTACTTTTCAAAACAGCTAGACAATGTCAGCCAAGGGTGGCCTGGGTGTTTTAAAGCTGTAGCAGCTACTGTCATCTTGACCCAGAAGGCCTGGAAATTCACCCTTGGACAGCACATTGTAGTGCATTGTGGTGGTTTTGCATGGGAGGCATTTATGGAAGTGATGTAAAAACTTCTGTGTAATTGACAGTCTGTAGAACCACTGGGAAGCTGTACACGCCTCTATGAAAAACACATGTCAAAGATGAAAAATCCTGGGAAAGTTCTTTTTCCTTCAAGCCTGGGAACAGGTAACAAGGTCAGCCTGGCCCCTGTCTTGGCAGGGCCAGGCCAGGCAGGCTCTGCTGCAGAGCTGGGCCCCTCTCCAGGGAGCCCACCGAGCCCCAGCCTGGCCTGGCTGGGCCACAGAAGCTACCAGGCAGGGGGCAGGGAGGCTGCAGGGGCCCTGGCCGAAGCAGGGCCGGGCCACGGCTGTTAACATCTTGCTGCCAGGTCCCCTCCCCCCAGTGTGGCCGCTGCAGGAGATCATGCGGCTGAGACCAGAGGCAGCCCTGCAGCCCGTGCAGAGTGGCTCTGGCTGGAATTGAATGCAGAGAAAACCAAAGACCAGCCATGCAGCCGATCCTGACATAGCCCCAGCTGCAGTTTCTGCTGCAAGCACCGAGTGACCATCTCCAGGCCCAGGGCAAGATATTAACTCTTTCAGTGCTTCAATCCTCTCTCAAGTGAGAGAAAGGAATAAGATGTAAGCATGTAGAGGAGCAATATGAAGATACTGAGGTCAGTGAAGAAGTCAAGTCCCAGATGGGAGGGGTGAGGAGATGCCTTGATCTTGCAGCTGAAATCTTCTTGTAGAACTGTGGAGAAAAAGAGTCTTTTTCCCTAAAATGCATGAAACTATGGGGACATGAAGGGTTCAAATTGATATTGAGCAAAGGCCTCCATGCTAAAGTAAGCAGATGTTAAAGTAGCTGTGATCCCATGAAAAGTTTGAACAGAAAAGGAGAGAAGAGTGATCCTGTGCCCCCAGGAAGAGAAGAACTCTGTTCCCAGAGATTAAGATGATTTTAGAGATAGATAATGAGAACTTTTGCCTTTGAACAGCTCATCTTTAAAACAATACCTCATAAGTTGAAATGGCCCATAAACACAGCTGTGGAAAAAGCTTGTAGAAAATGGGAGGGACTTCACAATTGCAGATTTCTCCAGGTCGCTGCTATTTGTGAGAGAGCCACAAGAGAACTGTTTTTTTCTTGTGGAGAAGTCTCCATAACATTAACAAGAGGGACTTGTCTCCCTAAGTGAACTAAAGAAAGACTGTTCTAGAGATGATAAACTGATTAAAATTTTAGGTTTTGTTTCTTTACATAGTCAGTGGGAAAGAAGAGGTTGTGGGGGAAGGAGAAGGGTTTGTTCTGATTCTTATAATCTTTCTTTTAGTTACTGTTAATAAATTTCTCTTTATACCCTTTTAAAGTTTTGAGCCTGCTTTGCCTTTCTCCTAATCCTACCTCACAGCAGGAAGTGAGTGCACTGGTGATTGGCCAGCACTGAAACCTGTGGTGTTGCATTTTAGTTAAATGGTATGCTCTGTCTCACCCCTCGAAAATGTACGGTTTATTCCAAGCTGTGATCTTCCCCTGAAGTATCATGTATCTGTAATCCCATTGGCCCAAGTCTTATTCCGCGCCCACTTTGAATCTCCCTCTTAAGCTGTGCAAGGGAGACGAGACTCTTCTTGGCCCTTTTCTCCCTAGGCTCTCCCTCTCTCCCCCTCCCTTCCCCTTCCCCCCTTCTCTCTCAGTAACCATGCTGCTCCCGGGGGTGGGACCCCCCAATAAACCCCCATCTAATTAGCACCCTCAGAAGCCGTGTGGAGTTTCCTTGACTGCTGGCTGTTACCAGCGAACATACAGCTTAGGAGGCCCTCCAGGGACTCCCCGGGGAGCCTCCCCCAAACAAACTGCTACAGAAACCCACCACACTCATTGGTATACCACCCAGGAAATCTCAAAATTGGTGAATTCTCAAATTGGCTGAACCAAAACCACTACAGTATGTACCCCATGCAGTGATAACTGTACTGGAACAAAAGGGGGGACACTGGCTATCCCCTGGCAGAATGCTTAAATATCAATCTGTGTTGTTGGAACAGGATGATGTTATCCTAAAAACATCTGTTATAAACCCTGCAATGCTTTTGTCATCTACATTAATTGACAATGTGCTTGAGCATGACTTTTTCAAACAATAGAAGAGACCTTTTCCAGCAGACCAGAGATGGTAAGCGTATGACAGGTTAGTCAGTGACAACCATGGACAAGTTAAATGCAGCAAAGGCCTTTGCCATCAGATGCATCATCACCCATAGCCGAAGTCCTTGCACTGACAAGAGCTCTAGAACTGAGGGAAGGAAAGATGGTTAATATATGGATTGACTCTAAATATGCCCTTAGTGTTGTCCATGCCCATGGAGTCATCTAGAAGGAAAGAGGGCTGCTGACTGCTCAAGGTAATGAAATCAAACATGCTGAACAGATCCTTGCACTCCTGCAGAATATTTGGAAGCCTACAGAGGTAGCTATTATGCATTGCAGAGGTCATCAAAAAGGGAAAAACTTCAGAACTCGGAAATTGCTTTGCTGATGAAACAGAAAAAAGGGGTTGCAGGAAAAAGCATTCATGAATTGTTACCACAAAAAGGAATAGATATGTCAGGGTTTACCCCAAATTATGATCAGAGGGACCACAAGTTAATTAAGTTCCTTAAGGCTGAAATTAAAGAAAGCAGGTGGACTGTTACCCCAGTGGGACAGGTTGTAGTCCCATCACTTCTTTGGGAAATAGTGCAATGAGAGCATGAGAGTACCCATTGGGGAACAGAAAATCTTTTGAAACATTTGAGGAAGGCAGTAATAGGAAGAGGGATGACTGATATTGTACAATCTATAACAAGCAAATGTGAAATCTGCTGTAGAAACAACCCTGACACGAGCAAAAGAGTTGTGTAAGGAATAACAAAGGCAGGGGATTTCCCTGGAGATTATTGGCAAATAAATTTTGCTGAGATGGCACACAAAGAAGGATACAGGTATGTACTGGTGTTGGTTCACACCTTCAGTGGATGGCCTGAAGCTTAGCCCTGTCACACTAACACAGCAAACTAAGTGGTGAAAGATTTGCTCGATCATATAATTCCAAGGTTTAGGATTCTGTTGGGGTTGTCATCAGACAGGGAGTCACACTTTGTTGTACCATTAGTCAGAGAAGCTAGATGGGTTATAGGAATTGCTATACACCTGCATACACCCTACAGGCCTCAAGCAAGTGGCAAAGTTAAACACATGAATGGAACCCTTAAAACCCAGATTAGTAAAATCTGTCAAGAAACATCCATGATGTGTTCAGGCCTCGCCTATTGCCTTACTGAGAATTCACATACAACCAAGGTGGAGAAACAACATAAGTCCTTATGAAATATAGTATGGCAGGCCTTATCAGATTCCACATATCCCAGGAGAAATCCATATGAGGAGGAAAATTGACTTAAAAAGGTATTTAATTTCTTTAAGTTCCACTTTGCAGAAGCTCCAGAGATTTGTCGTGTTATCCAGGCCAACAGACTGGTCACACTTGCTCATCTGTTCCAGCCTGGAGACTGAGTCTATGTTAAATGGTGTGATAGTGACCCCTTGTAAGCTAAGTGGTGAGGACTCTTGTTCCAAGTCCTGCTGACTACCCTCACCGCAGTCCGGGTCACTGGCATAGGACCCTGAATTCACTACTCCAGAGTTAAAAAGGCTTCTGCTCCTGAAACCACCGGGAAAACAGAGACTGAGGAGACATACAAATCAGGATGATGTGGTTTGAATTGTTCTTTTTGTGCCTGTTATCTGCACAATTAGTAGCCATGGCTCAGGGTTGGCCCCAAGATTCACATGTGACTTTAGTGCAAAATGTATCCAAAGCTCTTCATAAAAACAACTGTTGGGTTTGTACCCAATTGCCAGCTATGGATGGGAATGGTAACTGGCCACTGATTGGTGTTTTAATAAAAGAGAACCATTCCAAAAGGTGGGAACAAATTAATTGGGCCTATTGGCCTCCTATACTCCTGAGTAGCCTAATTGATCACAGGAATTATACAGTTCCCTGCACAGTCATAAATGCCACAGGAAAGACCATCCTTCCTCCATATTGTCATAAGACTGAATCTGTAGAGAGAGTAAATCTAAAATCTGTGAAAAAGATGGCACAGACATCATGGAGACTTGTTCTATCACACGGGACAGGGTGGTATTGGACATGTAAAAATGAGGCCTGGAAAATTCTGCCCCTAGATAAAGATCAAGCCTGTGCCCTTGGGGCTGTAATTCCAAACATAACAATATTTGATTATGTTGAGGATCCAAATGGAAGGATGAGGAGGACAAAAAGATCCATTCATCACCTCATTGAGTGTCCCACACTTTTCCATAGTGTAATCAGAGCTCTCATTCCCTCTTTGGGAGTAATTGAGCTGGAGAGAGCAGTTTTAGAAAGGTTTATTAAACCTTATCAAAAAATACAACAGAAGAATGAATAGAGAAAATGTTAGTGCTGGGAGCAAAGGATTTTCCCCACCATGTGCTCGCCCACACAATAGAAGTTCCACCTTTTAACCCTTTAACCCCTCCCAAGGTTCTGTCCATCTACCCCTTCTTCACTGTCTAGTGGTAGAGATAATTTCCTCAAATCCTGATTGGAGGTCAGATGTCGCCATAGTGACAAACTGACCCTCCCAGATGTCCCAACCCTGGCTGTCTCTTGATAACAACGCAAGGGGGTAAAACATAACTATAAATCTATAAAACTTTTCTTAACCTATATGCATGATATTTTTCTGTTAATTGTGAAAGTCAATCATTGCATTACTCATCTATCACACTTATCACCAATGTTTCTAATTGAGGATTCTTGTCAATTATGCTTATTTGCTAAACTTATAAAACTGTATTTGCCCTATGTCATGTGTGCATCTTCGGCGCATTTTTGGCATGTATTTCGGCATGTTGTGCACCTGGGAGGACCCTTCATAAAGGTAAACACATTTTATCACCCAACTGTGTCTGGCTCATGATTTTAGGGGCCAAAAAGGCAACACAAGTATGGAAGGGGCTCACAGCTGGTCTGTGAGTCAGAAAGGGTTAGTGAAAGAGAGGAGCTTTACCAAGGCTGTCAGCATGGAAACAAAGGGGAGAGAGAGAGAGAGAGAGAGAGAGAGAGAGATAAATGAAGGACAGGCTGCCTTGCTCCAATGAATGCTATGCTGATTTACTCTGACCAATGAATAAGTATAAACTTTGTGAAAGAGTATAAAAAGACAGCATGCTGTAAAATAAATATAGAGAAGCCTTCACAAATACAGTGTGTTCTTCTGTTTGTTATGACTGTCTCAACAACGACACACAAGAGGCCAGGAAATTAACTTGGGTACAAAAGATGATAGTGTATACTCCGCACCCTATAATCACCATCTTAGGCCAAAAAGAGGGGCATTGGCTTTCCCCAAGCCATATGTTGAAATATCAGACTGTTTTAATGGAGCAAGAAGACATGGAGTTGAAAGTAACCACAGCAGTAAATCCAGCCCAATTCCTGAAGAGCCCAATGGAAGGGGATGAACAGCTAATCCATGATCGCTTACAGACTATCAAGCAAATTTATGCAAGCTGACCAGACTTGCAAGACACACCTATGGAAGATCCAGAGATAGAGTTCTTTACAGACAGAAGTAGCTTGGCGACCATAACTTCCCAAAACTTCACTTCCGGGTCAAACCACGACAGCGCACGATGGAAAAATAAAAGCTTGCTATGCCTTAGACACGTGAGAGGGACCAATCTGATTTTTATTTATGCCTCAACATATGTTATACATGAGGTGAAGGATTCCTGTAGGGACTGTACATGTGCTGGGAGCCCTGTCCCCGGGGAGGCTTCCCCTGACAGCCAATCAGGCGAAAGAAAGCTTCCACAATCGGGCTACAAGCAATCCCCTGCTTGCTAGTGAGGCAGATGCCTGGGAAAAAATGCCTGGAAATCTGGCTATGGGACGAATCTTAGCACATAAAAACAGTTAACTGTGACATAACCAGGGGCCTTTTTTTTGGGGTTTCTTGGAGGGATTGGGGGCTTGCCTGGGGGGTCAGCTTGGCCCCCCCTCCCCCCCTCACCTTTTTCTCCCTGAGGTCCTGCTTCCCTGTCCAGTCCTGCTTCTCTGTCCGGCAGCCCTGCTTCACCGCTTCCCAAGGGAGCTCGTTGCCACAACAACCTGGTGCTCTGCTGTTTCTGCTGCCACCCACAGCCACCACGCCCCAGCCCTGACAGCCTACAGCTTCTCCACAAGCGTGCCTGTAGCCACGGCAGCCTGTTCTTCATTGATGGGAGAGAGGCAGCCTGTTGCTGTTTGAAAATCACACCTAGCTGCCATGGGAACCACACAAACTCATTGCAGCTTGCAGCACACATGCTTCATCTGCTGAGCTGACGCCAACAGAGTGCCCCTGGGTTCTTGAGATAATGCTGTCCCTGTCTTCTATTTCTCTCTCAGTCTCTCTTTTTCCCTCTCTACTCTTTGCTATCCTCCTTTGGTAGGAACGCTTATCTTTCTTTATCAATAAACAGTTCTAAGATATAATAGTGCCATGTTCACGCTTTATTTTCCACAGAGAAATCTATCAAAAAGAATCCTCACTGACTCCTTCTTTCACAGCAGGGTGGGACAACATGTCAACTGAGGTAATAGAAGCTGCACTACTGCCTGCAGACACCTCAGCACAAAAGGTAGAGCTCATAGCACTATGAAAAGCCCTGGAATTGGCAGCACAAGAAAGAGTAAACATATGGACTGACTCAAAATATGCTTTTAGCATTGTTCATGTCCATGGACCCATATTGAAAGAAAGAGGTCTATTAACAGCACAGGGGTCTCCGATTAAGTACAAACAAGAGATATTATCCCTCTGTGATGCCATCTAACTACCCATAGAAGTAGCTGTACTACACTGCAAAGCACACCAATGTGGGAATACCCAAATTCATGCACAAAATAGATTTGCAAGTAAAACTGCACAAGAGGTTGCACAACAAGGCATCTTAGCATTAATACCTGAAAAAACTATTCCACTTCCAGAAATTAGCCCTGGATATATTAAAGCACATTTAAAATTAACTACTTCTCTAAAAGCCCAGAATAAAGAAGGCAGATGGCTAGTAACTCCCAATAACTGGGTCATAGTCCCACCACAACTGAAGTTACAAATTGTAAAGGAGAAACACCAGCAAACTCACTGGGGAATTGATGCTATGGTAACCAGCCTACTGACTCAGATACTCAGTGTCCATATGACAAAGATTTTCAAGTCCATTACAGCAAAATGTCCAACATGTCTTAATAACCCTCTGAACTTAAAAAGGTATCACTAAAAGAGGAAACACTCCTGGAGATTACTGGCAAATTGATTTTTCTGAGCTATCATGCCAACAAGGATACAGGTATCTCCCTAGTGTTTGGAGATACCTTTTCCATGTGGCCAGAAGCTTTTCCCTGCCAGACCAACAAAGCTACGGAAGTCATCAAGGTACTCCTCAAAGAGATCATACCCAGGTTTGGAGTGCCTATAAGGGATGTCATCTGATAGAGGACCTCATTTTATATCTGAAGTGTTACAGCAACTTAGTGAGCAATTAGATATCAGTTGTGATTTGCATACTCCATGGAGACTGCAATCTAGCAGTTTGTTAATTGGTAAAATAACTCAATCAGGACAGCTTGTCTTGTAGTGAATTATTTCAGCGCCATGGAGGTGACATTCCCAGCTTACAATAAACATCTTGCCTTGAAAGCAAGATCGTACAAAGATAAGCTGGAAATTTTGACTGACAAACACTTCACTTTACAAATTATAAAAGCTACACCATTATCTTGGTTTAAAAGACAGGTGTCTGCCAAGGAAGGCAGAAACCTTCCTGAAATGGAAAATATGACCCCCTTCCCTCCAAATGATTATAGTTTTGAAATTACGGGGCTTTCAGGCAAAGACATGGGAAAAGGAATAATAGCTCTTTACTAGTATGTATTCATATATCGAGACAAACAACAACAGTGGCAGCAACAACAAAGAGAACAGAAACCAAATAACAGCCTTCTCTCGGCCGGCAAGAACTTTCCCCTTTGGTGTAGTTATGACCACAGCTGGCAGGGGCAATGTTGGCTCCTGGCCAAGCAGGGCTGGTGCACTGATTCCCCCAAGGCTGTAGGGGGCGCTGTGGCATGAGCTCAGCTACCTCTCCACATGGCAATGGCCACTCAGGTGGTAGGGGAGAGAGGGGGTGTCTCCCTTTGCAAACTCACAGGGAGCAGCCAGTCTCAGTGCCACTCCAGGTGGCGAAATGGACTGTAGCAAGAACCTTGGAGCAGTGGGCTGAAACAGCAGAGGTGAGCACACCAGGAGTGGCAAACAAAGTGTAGCCAAAAAAAACCCCAAATTGGTGGCAGGAGCAGTGGGGTGTCTGGGCGGACACAGGGTGTTAAGGTAAAGTGTAACAACAAACCCGAAGCAGTGGCAGCCAGGCTCCCGCAAGCAGCTGCTGCAAGCACTTGGGAGATGCTCCCTCCAGAGAGGGTTTGGGGGTTGGGGTCCCAGGTTTGCCCCTGAGGCACCCGAGCAAATGGTGAGGCCCCCTCCCAGTGAGATCAGGTGTTGAAAAGGTCCCAGTTCAATGGCAGCTCTTACTAGCAAAGGCTCACCCACGGTAAGGTGAAGCAGTGAAGGATGAAACTCCGCAGTGGCAGCGAATCCTCTGGGCAGCAACAGTCCAGCAGCAAAAGCACAAACCATCCCCGACCTGATCCTGAGAGAGATAGCATGAGAGAGGGCTGAACTCAGCCCCTGACCCCCAGCCAAGTCTCGAAGTATCTGCACTTCCCCATAAAAAGCCCCATGCTAAGAGACTGCAGCCAACTGCACTCCTTCCCCCCTCCTCTCCATCTTGGCCACATCTTTTGTCTCTTTTAAGTACACATAATTCCCATCTCTTAGGCAACAAATGTGAGAAAAATTCCCTGGGAGAAAAGGAAAAAAAAAAAGGAAAAATCCTAACCTCCAACAATCATATTTTCACAAAGCAGAAGTCTTCTGACATTCCCTGGAAATGTTTGGATTCTTTTCCCCTAAGTTGGGACACCGCTTTGTGGTTACTCTCTCAAGGGCTGAGTGAAAGGACTCTGTGTACCTCATCATCAATTCGGTCAAAAGTTACATTGACTCCTAATCTATACTATTTCTTTGCTAGCTGTAATATAGGTACCTTAATGTTGTACACTGTTTTATGTTCTCTACTAGTAGTTCTTTTGTTTTATCCTGTGTAGTAAGTAACTGTTAAAGGCCTTTTGTCTATTACCTCATGTCTATTCAATAATTAACTCATTTTATAATAGACCTGATTGGCCATCCTTGAGAACTTGCAAGCCAGAGTGATTTAGGTGCAGGTCACCTGAGTAGAGCTGCTGCCAAAAATCTGAGCCTAAAGCAGGGCTTGACTAAAGCTCTCAATCCATAAGACAGGAGCAGTGGAAAGGACCTTATCTGGTTCTGTTGACTACGAGAACAGCAATGAAAGTGAAAGGACTTAACTCCTGGATTCATTGCACACGAATTAAGAAAGCTCTAGACTCAGAGTGAACAGTGGAAAACACCAGACTCCTATGACAGAAAATTTCAAAGATATCTATGAACAAGCAGGGAAATGTATACATTAATGTTTATGGGAAACTTTTTTCCTTTAGGTGGGACTGTGGGAAAAAATTTGATATTAATATTAATCCAAGGGTTTGGGAAAATGTGCATTCTGTCCAGCTTTACAAGCCTGCCTCCCTATCCCCGGTTCAACAGGGTGTTATAAATAAAAATCAATTAGGCCAATTTAATAAAAAATAAAAATAGAATTTATTGCGCGACCGATATGCAATCTCGAAAGCCACAAAAAAAAAGGACAGCGTCAACCCCAGGATTCGACACTGGGTGAACCGTGGTCCGATCTCTATCGCATCGGATCCCCCTCTGTTCACGAATGCGGTCTGGTACAGTCTGTTTTTATACTGTTTTTCTGGGCCTGAGGCAGAGTCTATCTTGCTCATTTCATAGTCAATCATATTCATGTTGTTTCCTTTCTTCGAGCTGGACTGAAGAATACAGTTCCTGGCCAGCAATGAGTGCTGGTCAAGCATATTGATGTTGCCTCCTTTCTTGGAGCTGGACTAGGGAGTGCAGTTCCTGGCCAGAGATGAGTGCTGGTCAGGCATATTCATGTTGTCCCCTTCCTCTGGGTTGTGTTTGACAATACAATTCCTGGCAGGCAGTGATGGCCGGCGGTGATGTTACGGGGACCCAACATTTGAATTCTTCTGATGGCTCCCACTATCTTGAGTAATGATCGTTCAGGTGCAGTTGGTATCCACCCTGGCTAGGCCTTTTCGATTGTAAATTAGTTCCCTTCCTGCCATTGGCTGCAATTTTGTAATGGTATGTGGTCTATCTATAGCATGTAGAATTCCTCAGACTCCACATGTGAGTTTAAATCATCCTTATATATTTCTTCTAAACATTATAACCTGTATTTATTTTATATTCTAAACAGCACGAATTACATATATATAACAAGGGGAACCCATTCCCTGGGGAATTATCCCTATAGATCTGTCAATTGTAATTCACTATTATAATCTAACTAAGGGAATAGCAAAAGCAAACATCACCCACTATTTGAATGAGGAAGAGAAATGTAGGTGACAGGGAGATGGCCTCCTTGAAGATCCAATAGCTTGGAGACCAAGAGATAACAGAATTATTTTTGGAAAGGAAAAAGATAAAGAGTACCCAACAGGATCCCAGTCTTGACCAATGTTGTTTAGGATTTTGCCTTAGCCACTTCAGGAGGCCAAGCAGCCAAATTGATAGAATTATGTGTTACTAAAAATCACATCCAAAATGTTTCAAACTTGCCAGAGAGTCAAACTCTCTGAAGCAAGCCTTGTACCTGAAGAAAGCCCTTGGAAGGACAATGGAAATACTTGGGGAAGGTGGGATGGTGTCTAGATTGGGGAATCACACCCATGTCTAATCTAAGAGTCAATGGGGGTGTAGAGAAAAACAAAACCATACAAGTCAGTCCAGCACCATAAGCAGGATGGACAAATCAGTTCTAAATTGTAGTAACATGTGCTACCAGCTTTCTGGTCACAGAGAGAAACAGATACATTTCTCATGCATCGTTCTGGGAAAAACTGTGAGAAGCTCAGAGAAAATAATTATAAACAATCCTTAATCTCTGCAGCTGTGACCATGTTAACATGTCTTACGTTATGTTTACAGTAAGGTTGTTTACCAAATGGGTGTCTTGTTAATTAGCCCATCATGTGAAATGTATTACTTAAATGACCAATCAGGTCCACCTGTAGCAAAAGAAGACAGCTGAATAAAGGAGAGGCTTTTTGCCTTTATGCCTTCTGAACAATGGAGTCCATATGTCACCTTCTTTACTGTCCCCTATACCTTCAGTGACAGTAACAAACCTTTAGATTGTGTTAAATCCAGGGAAGTTCCTTCCCCAGGTTATACTGTTTGGACTACTTCAGATGGATATTGGACTACTCACCTTACATTTGAATCAACCACCAGGAAAGTTACCTTAAGGTTATTAACCCTATGTCCAACTTGGAAAAGAAGTCCCATAAAAGCCTAGTACTGGAATAAGGCAAAACAAGTTACTGGGGATGAATGGACAGGGCCTTCAGCTTCCACACAGTTTGAATGGGCCTACAGAGTTTTCTCTTACCCGGAGTCATTGCTCTAGAAAATAGGATTTTGTTAGATAATCTGACTTGGCAGATAAGGAAACTATCTGAAGCCACAGAAAGGGGATTTCAAATTATGAATAAACAAATACAGGCAAACACTAGATTTACATTACAAAACAGACTGACCTTAGATTTATTGCTGGCCAAAGAACAAGGGGTTGGTGGGTATTTAAAATTGGATAAAGAACACTGTTGTGTACATATCCCAAATGTAACAGATCTCCAGAGATGACAGAATGCAGCAAGTTGCTGAAGACAGCAGGGCTATTCAAAAGGCCTCTGAAATGAATTGGCTTAATAAAATTCTCCAAGGAATAGGGGGATGCTCCCTGAGAGGATGGCTGGCTGACATGCTGGAAACTATCATAGCTGTAGTACTTACTGTAGTAATTATTGTATTTGGCAGTGTTGCTCTTAGCTGTGTTCGTAGACTAATCCATCATGATCTTGAGAAAATGTATATGACTCTAGATAGAAATCAAATTGAAACCTATTGAATGACCATGAAGAAATTGAGACCAAAAGGGTTAATTTAATTTTTACTGTGCCTGCAAAACTTTTAGCAGAGGAACAAGGCCTGCAAAAGCTGCTTTCAGCAAGGACAGTTGGAAGATAAGAAGAAGACATCTGGCCCAAGAATGCAGTTGTTATAGATGGGTAATGTGATGATTGGCTCTCACAATTAAGGGATGAATATTGTACATATGTTAAGAGAAGTTTTATTGATGTATGGTTATGTTATTGTAGTTTGTTGTTTGGACACCCTCTGTTCTCCCCATAGTCCCCTTTCCCCCCATCTGTATTGTTGCCACAGGACAGCCTTGATTGTCAGGGTTGTCAGGGACATGTGGAGGGAGGGTGTGTACATGTGCCTCTTACATGGAGCATTTGGGAATAGGGAAAGCTTGTTGATGGGGAGGCTTGGCATGACAACACCTCACCTCCAATCAAGTTGGGTTGGCTGAGGCAACACCAGGGGTATAAAAAGTGGAACAGCCATTTTGTGGATGAGCTTGTGGCAGTCAGTCACACTCCCAGTGCTGCTCTTTTTCCTTATTCAGTCCTTTGTTGTGTTTGTTGAGGTTTAATAAACCTTTAAAATTTTAAAGTGAGCGGCCGTTTCTCACACAGACAGACAAAACAAAGGACTGAATCTCTAGGAATTTGGGGTTGGATTTATGGTAATGGGTAAATGGTACTATGCATGTAGCCACTGTATATAAGTAACCCTCTGGTAGAATCACGTGTCCACATTAGGTTAGAATCTCCTGCATGCACCTCAGGCCTGAATAAATGATGCCCTCTTTAAGAGAATTTTAGTGTTGGAGAGTTTGATTCCGATGTTTCGGACATTTGATAACAAGATAAGGAAAAGAAACAGTAACAGCAACAATACTAACAACAACAGTTTATAAATAGGGTGATTACATGCAAAAAATGCTTACGGAAGTCTGACCAACCCGATATTATGGCAGCCAGCGCTACATGGTTTTCCAAGACAAAAGAGAAAATGGCAGATGCCACTGCAGCTGGTGTCCTTCCCCCGAGGCCCGAGAAAACAAAAAAGAACAGCAGACAAATCATCCGCAACTGCGCTCCTCCCCCAAGCCTAAAACAATGAATAACAACAGATGAACCCTCCATGTTGTGCCATGCCACGCCCACTGCTCTGTACCTTGTTTTGCTCCCTGTCTTGGGGTGATTTTATAATGATACTCTATTCCCTAATTGACTACTCTTTGCCCAGAAATGGTCCGGGGGGGGAAGCCTTGGGGCTCTCACATCACACAAGTTTTTTTCAAAAGCCTGACTCCTGGGTGTGCTTGGTGCAATGTGGACCAGCGATTACTTTGTTGCTTAGCTAGTGAGAGGAATAGCGGATTTGTCTTTACAAACAAGCTGTGGGTCTACTGGGAGATAAAAGAAACAATGGGAAGGATTCCACTGATTGATGAATGGAAAAAGAGATTTGCTTTTACAAATAAACTTTAGGTTTGCTGATAAATTAAATTAGACATTGAAAGATGAAAGAAACAATGGGGAAGAAAAACCCCTAAATTCCATAAGAATTAAAAATTTAAAGGGAGAGTTATACATTAGAGGGGAATCTTCGGTATCAGGTGTATCAGGAAGTCTGTACCTCTCAAGTACCTCAGCCAATGGGGAAAGAGAGAAGGAAAATGTGGCCGGGAAATTAGAATAAAAAGGGAGGCTGCATCCTCCAAAAATTTGAGAGATCCCAGGGGAGTGCCCCATGGCCTCTCCCTTTATTCAAATAAAGTCAAAAAGGACTCCTCTCTCCTTTTTGGACATAAACCTCTGGTGTTTGTCAATTAATTTTCCTGACACTAGCTTGGGTTTTTGTTAGCTTAGGCAAGAAGTTTTTGGGTTTTTTCCTTTCCCTGGCCTTGGAGACTGCAACCCTTTGGCAACTTTTGGTTTTTTCTTCAACTGTTTGGCTTGGTTTTGGTCCAAGATCAGACAAGGGGAGATGAATGGCCAGGACCAGCGGGGGAGCCTCGGGGCTGCACCATCTTGGCCAGACTTCGGAAAAAGCCAACCGAATGAAAGAAAGGACCCTAAATCCACCAGCTTCACCTGCTGTGAAGAGTAGACCAACATCAGAGATTCACGAGGTTCCTATCTTTTTCTGAGCTGCTGTGTCAACCTTTGGTTTTTTTCTTCCCTAGGACAGAAGTCAGGCACCATTTTGTTCCTCCCTGCCATGTGGCCAGCCACTTTTTTCTTTCCCTGGCATTTTGGGGTTTTTTTTTGTTTCACGGGGGGGTGTAAGGTTCTGACAATTCAATATCTAGCATTTGTTCTTTTTTTTTCCGTTCCGTGTGGGCACTTTGTCAATAAACAATTGTGGTTTTTCACTTTCATCCACTACTATTTATTTTCTCATTGGCAGAAAGGGTTTGTTGGAACCCCCTTTTTTCTTAGAGGAAACACTCATTCCAGAGTATTCTTCTCCTAAACTTGTCTCAAAACCGAGACACACAGAAAAAAGGAACAAAATGGCAGCAGTTCTGTGTAACGTTCCCTTTTTCTTCCACCTGAAGCCACAACTCCCAGCATTGATGTGATATAGAATAAACAACCCAGACACTCATGGCTACAGGCTCCATCCCCCTTATGGCAACTACGAGAAAATTTACTCTATCCTAGCCATAACTAGGACAATGGTGGACTTGGCAGTGCTGGGTTAAGTGGTTGTACTCAATGATCTTTTCCACCCTAAATGATTCTATGGTCACCAATTATCCTTTCTGTATGTGTCCCAAAGCTTTCTTGCAAGACACCTGCTGAAATAAAGGCAATTGCAAGTATTCAAGTGTCACAAATTTTTCTGTATAAAACCAGCTAATACTAGCTCATAAATTCTAAACAAACAGTTTATCAAAGAAACATTTACTTGGCTACAGTTACTTAGGAAGTTCATAGCCCGCTCAGGTCTCATGAGTCATAGCTGACTGCATTGGCACAAAATTCTTCCTGCTATATAGCTCTCGAGCCTGATGTATTCATGAAACAAGCTTCATAGTGGTATCTGCTTAAAAAATACTAGTTCAAGTGCTTAAGGCAAATCACATATGGAGGTTTAAGTGTTTTTATATGCTTCAAAACCTTCAAGAGGATTGTGAGGGAGGGGAAACTTGAATAAATTTTTGCTTGCTAAACCAGTCTCTGTCACTACTCTAAACAGTATTTCTTTTTTTCCTCTACAGAGTTAAGGCAGTTCATAGCAGATCAACTCATGTTTGTACAATGCCACTATTAAGTATGCTTGTGCTGCTATGCCCATTGCAGAACTAAAACTTGTCTACAGTGAAGTTATTTTTAAATTTTTATTTTCTTTTTTTTTGTATTAAGGAAATATTGAACAGGGCACTAGGATACAGGACAAAGAATACAGGCCTACAGAAAACAAGAACCACAATTTTTTATTTCTGTCTCAGGCAGAAACATCACTAGCATAAATATGAGAGGTGTTATCTATACTAAGTCCACAGTTATTAACAAAACAATACTATATACTGCTATGAAGCATACACTGTAAAAACATATACAAACCAAGTGGCAAGAAACACTACTTCACCTAATTCAGCAGTACAAAACTATTTATCAATACCAGTTTTTATTTGGGTTTTGTGATACTGTCTGGGTTTCAGCTGGGCTAAATTTTTTTTTTTTTTTTTTTCTCAGTAGCTGGTATAGTGCTGTGTTTTGGATTCTGTATGAGAATAATGTTGATAACACACTGATGTTTTGGTTGTTGCTAAGTAGTGCTTACCCAAGTCAAGGCCTTTGCAATGTCTCATGCTCTGCCAGTGAGGAGCTGCACAAAAAGCTGGGAGGGAGCAAAGGCAGGACAGATGACCCAAACTGGACAAAGGGATATTCCACACCATGGAACATCGTGATCAGTATATAATCCGGGGGAGTTATCTGGAATAGGGGGGAATCGGGAGACAATCGCAGTCTGGGGATGGGGTTTAGTTTGGCATCGGTCAGTGGGTGGTGAGCAACTATATTGTGCATCACTTTTTTTTCTTGGGTTTTCTCCCTTTTTTCATTTACTATTATTGTTATTATATTTTAGTTTCTTTCAATTATTAAACTGCTCTTATCTCAACCTACAAGTTTTGCTTTGGATTGTCCTCCCTATTCCATAAAGGTGAGGGGAGTGAGCAAGCAGCTGAACATTGCTTGGTTGCCAGCTGGGCCTAAATCACAACAATCCTTTTTGGTGCCCGACATGAGGCACAAAGCGTTGAGATAACAACACGTCTGACCAGAATGTGTTCAAATAAACTTGTCATAAGCATTCGATGTATTGGCTTAATAGTCACTGCTTACAATGTTGATTTATTTACTCCCACAGTTATTATGCTTATTCTCAGGGTGGTGTTCTATAATACTGGTAATACATTACTTGCAGTATGTGTTCTTTGTGGTGATGTTTACTGTCCTTAGGGCCTGGGCTAGGACTATCATTGTGGGGTAACTTGTAGTATTGATATGATAGTGTTGCTGGTCAAGACACCAATCTGGTGTATGTATTCAGCATTGCAGGCACCTCTGGACTTTGGGAGTTATCTACTGGGAACAATTAATAATCACACCTTTGGCCTTTTCTTCTTGGAGAGCCAACCTACAGGGAAGATACCTTCCTACATCTTCCTTCTTTCCTTCCTTCTCCTCCAGGCCAATTACAGTAGCATTTGAGAATTTTAAAGATTTTGAATACCCTTTAAATACTCTTGAAAGTGAGCTGGTCTTTCTGCTAGGAGCCAGCATGTTGCTGAATATGGTTCATGTCTTCTTTAGGGTCAGAAAAATAATTAAGAACAACACCCAGAGATCTGCCCCAAGATTGGATAGTTCAGAGTGGTGGGGTGTATGGGATTGTATGGGCAAGTACCTAGGGCAGTGGGCACCTCCAGTGTGTTTGAACCTCACCCCTGAACAAGTGCAGAACCCAGAAAAACTAGTAAAACATTTGGAAAAGGTGCACCATCACCCTGGCAATTCCAGAGAAACACAAATCACGGCAAGGTGCTGGGACCTGACCCAATCTATCCAGTGGAGCCATGTTCAACACTGCTCAGTGCCCTCAGGGGGAAAAGGTGGTCTTTGGATGTGAAAATAAGATGATGCCCTGCAGCTGCTCCAACCACCATGATAGACACTGCAGGTACTCCAACCTCCATCACAGGCCCTGCAGTTACTCCAACCCTGGCAACAGACACTGCCACTGAACCAGAGAACCAACATGGGCTGGTGTCAGTTGTCCCTGCACAGAAGCAGAAGAAATGCACATGAAAGTCACATGGTAAAAGAGCTTTAGTGAAGTAGAACAAGAAGGTCAAGAAGGAAGAGGAGGGTGAAGACAGCCGAGGGCAAAGCAGCAGGGCCATCATAAGGGCCATTTTCAATGCCATTTCCAAGGCCATCACAAAAACAGATGGAAGACACAGAAAAGGTAACCCCCACTTGATCCCTATCCTCAAGTGAGCTGTGGGAGATAGAAAAAGATTTTAGCCATCATCCAGGTGAGCATATTACCATCTGGCTGCTCCATTGCTGGGCTAGCAGTTTGGAATTGGAGGATAAGGAAGCCAGGCAGCTGGGATCACTTGCTAAGGAATCAGGCATTGACAAAGCATTGGGAAAAAAGACACAAGCCTCTAGAGGTGACTGGTATCAAGTGTGAGGGAAAGGTATCCCTACAAGGAAGATATTCGATGTCACCCAGGAAAATGAACTGCAATAGAGAAAGATAACCAATACCTGAGGGAGTTGGCTGTGCAAGAGATGATTTATTATGACCTGAAAAATAAATGGGCAATTATCCACAGACACAGATGAAGTCCTATGTCTATGACCCATGTAGCAGAAATTTGTACAGACTGCATCAACATCCTTTATCAAGCCATTGGCAAAATTTTTTTGGAAAGATGATGAGCCACCAACAGTGGATGAAGCAGTTTGTCAACTCCAGGAATATGAAGATAGCATTTTTTCTCCCTCATCTCTGCTGTAGAGAAACTGTCCCAGGAGTTTCAGCAATTCAGAGAAACTATGTCCTACTCCCCATCTGTATGGGCCTGTATCTCAGTAGTTGATAGCAGGTGTCCTTTTGCTCAAGAGAGAGGATATAGAAGGTACATACCATGGAATACCCTATGGTTTTAACAGGGGGATTGCATTTGGTCTAGCTGAGCTGGAGTTAATTTCCCCACAGCAGCCCTCATAGTGCTGTGCTTTGTATTGGTAGCTAGAAATGTGCTGATAACACACCAGTGTTTTGGCTACTGCTGAGCAGCACTGGCACAGCATCAGCACTGTCTTGCAACATTTCCCCCCTCATCAAAGGGCTGGGAGTGGGCAAGATCCTGGGAGGGGACACAACCAGGCCAGCTGACCCAAATTAACCAAAGGGATATTTCATACCATATGATGTCAGCTCAGATATAAAAGCTAAGGGAAGGAAGAGGAATGGAGGGCATTTGTCATTTACAATGTTTGCCTTCCTGAGCAACTGCTACATGTGCTAAAGCCCTGCTTCCCAGTAAATGGCTGAACATCACTTGCTGATGGAAAGTAGAGAATAAACTTTTTTTTCTCTTTGCTTATGCACATGCAAGCTTTCACTCTTGCTTTAATAAACTGCCTTATCTCAACCTACTAGTTGTTTTCCATCTTATTTTCTCTCCCCTGTCCAGCTGGGGAGTGATAGAATGGCTTAGTCGGCACCTGGCATTCAACCAAGGTCAACACACCACAGGGACCATGGAAAAGACATGATGAAGTGGGATGGAAAGCCTACCACAATCTTAGAGGTACAGGTGCAGGAATTGCAGAGAAAAAAAAAAATCACTAATGGGGGTTCATCCAAAAAATTTGCTGCTCCAGTCTCCAGCATGTGGTATTTACATTCTCTGAACAGAAAGAGACATAATTCTCTCTCACAGGACTTTTCCTGGGAAAAAATTCTTATCTCTACTTGCTGCGCCTGTTGTTTGGCACATGTGGAATGTGTTACGGAGATTGTTTACCAAGAGTGATTTGTTAATTGGACACTGGTGATGGTTGTTTGGATTGATTGGCCAATTGGGTCAAAGCTGTGTTGTGACTGTTGGAGACAGTCACAGGTTTTTCTTTAGTATCTCTTTAGTATAGTATCTCTTTAATATAGTATAGTATTCATGTAATATAGTATAGCTTAATAAAGCATTTGTTCAGCCTTCTGAAATCATGGAGTCAGAGCACATTATTTGCCGTGTCGGGGGCTCCCTACATCGATACCAGCAGAAAGTTTTCCAAGCAGAATGGAAGGTCTGATCATAGTACTGACTCTATGGAGAGAAGTTCTAGTCCATTTTTACAAGATGTTAGCAGGGAACCTTGTGATCAGTATTAGAGGGGCCCTGCCTCCAGCCAGGTGAAAGAGAGGAATAACTGGGTTTACTGGACTGTGTGGATTCAATGGCCTGGCACAGCAGCCCCACAGGAGTACAAGGCTTTGGTAGACACTGGTGCACAGTGTACCCTAATGCCATCAAGCTCTGTAGGGACAGAATCCATTTGTATTTCTGGAGTGACAGGGGGATCCCAACAGCTGACTATTGCAGGCTGAAATCAGCCTGAGTGGGAATGAGTGGCACAAACATCCCCTTGTGAATGGATCAGAGGCTCCATGCATCCTTGGCACAGACTATCTCAGGAGAGGATATTTCAAGGATCCAAAAGGTATCAGTGGGCTTTCAGTATAGCTGCCATGGAGATGGAGGAAATTATGCAGATGTTTACCCTTCCTGGTCTCTCAGAGGACCTTGGCATTGTGGAGTTGCTGAAGGTCAAAGAACAGCAGGTACTGATTGCTACCACAATAGTGTACTGGCAACAATATCACACCAACCACAACTCCCTGATTCCCATCCGTAAGTTGATTTGTCAGCTGGAGAGCCAAGGAGTGATCAGCAGGACCCGTTAACACTTTAACAGCCCCATATGGACAACGTGAAAGTCTAACTAAGAATGGAGACTAACAGTATATTATCATGGCCTGAATGAAGTCACACTGCTGCCAAGTTCTGCCATACCCAACCTGCTAAAACTTCAATATGAACTGGAGTCAAAGGCAACCAAGTGGTGCCACAATTGATATTACTAATGCCAATGCAGAGTGCAGGCCACAGTTTGCTTTCACGTGAAGGGCTGTCCAATACACCTATGTGAGAGACTGGAGAAAATGATTACTGGCTCAAACCAACTGAAGTGTGTGTGTGTGTGTGTGTATGTGTGTGGGCAGGGCAAGTTCTGTGAAAAGTGGGACAGTGCACTGTTCCACCGGCCTCCCTCCTGGAGCCTCTAGTCCAGCCCCAAAATGGCTATCAGCCACTGGCACACCAGAAGCCCTACATGGAGGGAAGGGCCCCAGGAGATCAAAGCAGATAAAAGCTGTTGCACAGACACATGGTCATGGCCCACCATTTTGGATTTCATAGTTCTCTCAGGGTGACTTTGTGATGCTTGTATCCCCAATCATCTGTTCTGTTTATGTTGGATATTAAGTTCTGCACCTTTAATATTGGTTCTGAGAGCGAAGGGGGAGAGAAGGAGCATGGAGTTTGTTATCAGTTTGTTATCACTTGCTCCCCTGCATTTTTCTCTTCTCACAGACTGTGTTGTCTGCAGCACAGACAGTGGGAGATTGCTCTCCTTTGCTTTTCGTTAGTTTTTTTTGCTAGCTGAGGCAGAGAAGTTCCCTGGACTGTGTTTTTTCTTTTTCTTGGAACTGATTGACCCTGTTCTGGACTGAAGAACACAGAAAAACAGCGGGAGCTCATGCCTGTGGCCCATCGGGCCTGGGATGTGGCATTTTCCGGTGCAGGAGGGACTGATAAGAGACTGAGCAAGCTGAACTACAACCCACAAAAAGGACTTTCTGAATTTGCCATCTCTTCAGAACACCAAGAGGTTTTATTGTTTAATATTATTCATTTTTTTTATGCTTGTGAATACTTTGCTTGTTAAATAAACAGTTCTTTCCACTTTTCTCCAAGGAAATTTTATTCTGAACCAGTTGGGGGAGGGGCCACTTGAATTTGCTTTCTGAAGGGACTCCATTTGGAGGTTTCTTTCCAAATTTGCCCTAAACCAGGACAACAGTAGCTGAGATCGTGTTGGAATTCAAGCAGTGAATATTAATATCTGTCTATCTCTCTCTTTTAATTTCCTCTTCTCAAAATCTGGGTAACTTAAAGTTGGGTGAGTTAAGAGTTTCCAAGTCAATGCTTTGTGAAATACTTTATTTCTATTGAATTACTCTAAATTTTCCAAGTACACTTATTTTCTAAAGTTTGCCAGTTAAAGTTTGTTGTTTAACCTCCTGAGAATGTTGTTGCATTTCTCCCATGCGCCTACCTCAGGGTATTAAAAAACCCCCTAAGCTCCTTTAAGAAAATCATTGAGCGAAAGCAGGGCTTTAGAATCTGGAATTGACAGCCCCAAGGGTGGAAACACAGCCCTACCATCTGCCATGGACTGATCCAGACTGCACTGGAACAGGGTCGAGCTCAAGAATATCTGCAATACATTGATGATATCATTGTACGGGGAAACATAGCAGAAGGAGCTTCTGAGAAAGGGAAGAAAATAGTCCAAATCCTTCTGAAAGCAGGTTTTGCCATAAAGCAAAGTAAAGGGACCTGCACAGGACATCCAGTTTTTAGGAATAAAATGGCAAGGTGGACATCCATCAGATTCCAATGGATGTGATTAACAAGATAACAGCAATGTCTACCAACTAACAAAAACAAACAAAAGCTTTTTCAGGTGTTGTGGGATTTTGGAGAATGCACAGTCAAAATTACAACCTGATTGTCAGCTCTCTCTGTCCAGTAACCTGGAAGAAGGATTTCAAATGGGGCCCTGAGCAACAACAAGCCTTCAAACAAATCAAGCAGGAGATAGTTCATGCAGTAGCTCTTGGGCCAGTCTGAACAGGGCAATATGCAAAAGTACTCTACAATGCAACCCAGGAAAATGGCCTTACCTGGAGCTTCTGGCAAAAAGCACCAGGGAAGACTTGAGGTCAACCTCTAGGTTTTTTGAGGTGGGAATACAGAGGATCTGAAGCCTGCTACACCCCAACTGGAAAAAGATATATTGATAGCTTACAAAGGGGTTCAAGCTACTTCAGAAGGGATTGGTACTGAAGCACAGCTCCTCCTGGCACCCCAGTTACCCATGTTGGGTTGAATGTTCAAAGGGAGGGTTCTCCTCTGCACATCATGCAACAGATGCTACATGGAGTAAATGGGTCACACAATGAGCTCAAATAAGAAATCCCAGGTGTCCAGAAATCTTAGAAGTGATCATGGACTGGCAGAAGGCAAAGATTTTGGAATGTCACCAGAGGAGGTGACATGCTAAAACAAACCTCAGAGATGTCGCAAAAGCAGGAGAAAAAAATCAGGGAGCAAGACAGTACCTTGAGGGCATGATATGAGTGACATGGCATGGAAACTGAAAAGAAATAAAAAATCTTCGCCGAACTCAAAGCCATCAAAAGGCATGGGATGCCGTACAGTGCAGAGACATGGACCAAAGATTGCCAAATTGATTCCCATTGAAATCGCAAGATTTCATTTCCCTTCCCGAAAGGAAATGAAATTTCCTTGCGGGAAGGGAAACGAAATCTTGCGACCCTGAAAAGAAAGGCTTACAAACGCTCTGGAAAGGAGAGACCATCAAACAAAGTGCGCCTGAAAAAAAAACAGAAAATTGGGACATTTAGTCACTACAAGAAAATGGTCTGGGACTAAATGAGGTGCAGTACAAAGGACCAAAACATGCCAAATCTCTCCTGAACGAAGCGGCAAAGGCATTGGAATACATAAAGGAGGAAGACAGAACTTGGAGGGGAAGATACCAGAGGCATGGCATGGATACTGAAAAAAAAAAAAAAAAAAAATTGGTAAATTTAGAGACCACGAGAAAATGGACCAGGATTACCTGAGACACAGTGCAAAGGGCCAAAACATGCCAAAACAAACATCAGAGATGTCGCAAAAGCAGGAGAAAAAAATCAGGGAGCAAGACAGTACCTTGAGGACATGATATGAGTGACATGGCATGGAAAATGAAAAAACAAAAAAAAAATCTTTGCCGAAATCAAAGCCATCAAAAGGCATGGGATGCCGTACAGTGCAGAGACATGGACCAAAGATTGCCCAATTGACTCCCATTGAAATCGCAAGATTTCGTTTCCCTGCCCGAAAGGAAATGAAATTTCCTTTCGGGAAGGGAAACGAAATCTTGCGACCCTGAAAAGAAAGGCTTGCAAACGCTCTGGAAAGGAGATACCATCAAACGAAGTGCACCTGAAAAAAACTGAAAAAACCCAGAAAATTGGGACATTTAGTGACTACAAGAAAATGGTCTGGGACTAAAAGAGGTGCAGTGCAAAGGACCAAAACATGCCAAATCTCTCCTGAACAAAGCTGCAAAGGCATTGGAATATATAAAGGAGGAAGACAAAACTTGGAGGGGAAAATAGTCAAAGAACAGCAGGTACTGATTGCTACCACAATAGTGTACTGGCAACAATATCACACCAACCACAACTCCCTGATTCCCATCCGTAAGTTGATTTGTCAGCTGGAGAGCCAAGGAGTGATCAGCAGGACCCGTTAACACTTTAACAGCCCCATATGGACAACGTGAAAGTCTAACTAAGAATGGAGACTAACAGTATATTATCATGGCCTGAATGAAGTCACACTGCTGCCAAGTTCTGCCATACCCAACCTGCTAAAACTTCAATATGAACTGGAGTCAAAGGCAACCAAGTGGTGCCACAATTGATATTACTAATGCCAATGCAGAGTGCAGGCCACAGTTTGCTTTCACGTGAAGGGCTGTCCAATACACCTATGTGAGAGACTGGAGAAAATGATTACTGGCTCAAACCAACTGAAGTGTGTGTGTGTGTGTGTGTATGTGTGTGGGCAGGGCAAGTTCTGTGAAAAGTGGGACAGTGCACTGTTCCACCGGCCTCCCTCCTGGAGCCTCTAGTCCAGCCCCAAAATGGCTATCAGCCACTGGCACACCAGAAGCCCTACATGGAGGGAAGGGCCCCAGGAGATCAAAGCAGATAAAAGCTGTTGCACAGACACATGGTCATGGCCCACCATTTTGGATTTCATAGTTCTCTCAGGGTGACTTTGTGATGCTTGTATCCCCAATCATCTGTTCTGTTTATGTTGGATATTAAGTTCTGCACCTTTAATATTGGTTCTGAGAGCGAAGGGGGAGAGAAGGAGCATGGAGTTTGTTATCAGTTTGTTATCACTTGCTCCCCTGCATTTTTCTCTTCTCACAGACTGTGTTGTCTGCAGCACAGACAGTGGGAGATTGCTCTCCTTTGCTTTTCGTTAGTTTTTTTTGCTAGCTGAGGCAGAGAAGTTCCCTGGACTGTGTTTTTTCTTTTTCTTGGAACTGATTGACCCTGTTCTGGACTGAAGAACACAGAAAAACAGCGGGAGCTCATGCCTGTGGCCCATCGGGCCTGGGATGTGGCATTTTCCGGTGCAGGAGGGACTGATAAGAGACTGAGCAAGCTGAACTACAACCCACAAAAAGGACTTTCTGAATTTGCCATCTCTTCAGAACACCAAGAGGTTTTATTGTTTAATATTATTCATTTTTTTTATGCTTGTGAATACTTTGCTTGTTAAATAAACAGTTCTTTCCACTTTTCTCCAAGGAAATTTTATTCTGAACCAGTTGGGGGAGGGGCCACTTGAATTTGCTTTCTGAAGGGACTCCATTTGGAGGTTTCTTTCCAAATTTGCCCTAAACCAGGACAACAGTAGCTGAGATCGTGTTGGAATTCAAGCAGTGAATATTAATATCTGTCTATCTCTCTCTTTTAATTTCCTCTTCTCAAAATCTGGGTAACTTAAAGTTGGGTGAGTTAAGAGTTTCCAAGTCAATGCTTTGTGAAATACTTTATTTCTATTGAATTACTCTAAATTTTCCAAGTACACTTATTTTCTAAAGTTTGCCAGTTAAAGTTTGTTGTTTAACCTCCTGAGAATGTTGTTGCATTTCTCCCATGCGCCTACCTCAGGGTATTAAAAAACCCCCTAAGCTCCTTTAAGAAAATCATTGAGCGAAAGCAGGGCTTTAGAATCTGGAATTGACAGCCCCAAGGGTGGAAACACAGCCCTACCATCTGCCATGGACTGATCCAGACTGCACTGGAACAGGGTCGAGCTCAAGAATATCTGCAATACATTGATGATATCATTGTACGGGGAAACATAGCAGAAGGAGCTTCTGAGAAAGGGAAGAAAATAGTCCAAATCCTTCTGAAAGCAGGTTTTGCCATAAAGCAAAGTAAAGGGACCTGCACAGGACATCCAGTTTTTAGGAATAAAATGGCAAGGTGGACATCCATCAGATTCCAATGGATGTGATTAACAAGATAACAGCAATGTCTACCAACTAACAAAAACAAACAAAAGCTTTTTCAGGTGTTGTGGGATTTTGGAGAATGCACAGTCAAAATTACAACCTGATTGTCAGCTCTCTCTGTCCAGTAACCTGGAAGAAGGATTTCAAATGGGGCCCTGAGCAACAACAAGCCTTCAAACAAATCAAGCAGGAGATAGTTCATGCAGTAGCTCTTGGGCCAGTCTGAACAGGGCAATATGCAAAAGTACTCTACAATGCAACCCAGGAAAATGGCCTTACCTGGAGCTTCTGGCAAAAAGCACCAGGGAAGACTTGAGGTCAACCTCTAGGTTTTTTGAGGTGGGAATACAGAGGATCTGAAGCCTGCTACACCCCAACTGGAAAAAGATATATTGATAGCTTACAAAGGGGTTCAAGCTACTTCAGAAGGGATTGGTACTGAAGCACAGCTCCTCCTGGCACCCCAGTTACCCATGTTGGGTTGAATGTTCAAAGGGAGGGTTCTCCTCTGCACATCATGCAACAGATGCTACATGGAGTAAATGGGTCACACAATGAGCTCAAATAAGAAATCCCAGGTGTCCAGAAATCTTAGAAGTGATCATGGACTGGCAGAAGGCAAAGATTTTGGAATGTCACCAGAGGAGGTGACATGCTGAAGAGGCCTCACTATATAATAAATTAGCAGAAAGTGAGAAGCAATATGCCTTGTTTACCAATGGAACCTGCAGTCTTGTGGGAAAGCATAGAAGATACAAAGCAGCTGTATAGAGTCCCCTATGATGAGTCACAGAAACTGCTGAAGAAGATGAATCGAGTCAGTTTGCAAGGGTGAGACATCCAGTTGGCCTTAGACATTCCTGAACAAGAAAGATGGCAAATATTTTATACTGATTCGTGGATGGTTGTCACAGTTGTAGCTAGCTTGTAGCTGCCAAATAACAGGTCCTCAGATGAGGCAGGGATAGGTCGGATTCAAATCTACACAAAGACTTCACCAATCACATTCCATCCTAAGCTGCAGACATCTCACTCATCAGGAAGCTGGGCTGTGTGAGAATCAGACCAATCAGCAGTTTAGACCGGGGTGTTTCAAACCCCTTATATAAACTAGGTTTAAACAAAGTTCGCTGCTGTTGCATGAAGCTCTGAGGTGTGTGTGTCGTCCCTGTCTCCAGCCACCAACCCCACAAAACACACAGCCCACCACATAATAGATGGTGGCAAATGCCCTGTGGGGGTGGTTGCAGCAATGGAAGCAGAATAACTGGCAGCATAGGGGTAAACTCAGCTGGGCTGCTAGATTGTAGCAAGATATTTCTGCCCAGGTGAAGAACCTGGTTTTAAAGGTGCATCACATAGATGCTCATGTACCCAGGAGTTGGGCCACTGAAGGACACCACAACAACCAGCAGGTGGATCAGGCTGCTAAGATTGGGGTGGCTCAGGTGGATTTGGATTGGCAACACAAAGGTGAATTTCTTCTAGCTCGGTGGGCCCATGACATCTCAGGATATCAGAGTTACAACATATATGCATGGGCTCATGATCGAGGGGCGGATGTAACCATGGACACTATCATATAATATCCTGAGTTGAAAGAGACACACAAAGATCATCAAAGTCCATCTCCTGACTCTGCACAGGACAGCCCTAAGAATCACACCATGTGCCTGACAACATTGTCGAAACATTTCTTGAACACTGGCAGGCTTGGGACTGTGACCACTTCCCTGAGGACCCTGTTCCAGTTCCCAACCACCATCTCGGTGAAAAGCCTTTGCCTAATATTCAACCTGAATCTCATCTGACACAGCTTCATGTCATTCCCTCAGGTCCTGTCAGTGGTCACCAGAGTGAAGAGATCGGTGTCTGCCCCTCCTCCTCCCCTCACAAGGAAGTTGTAGACTGCAATGAGGTCTCCCCTCAACATTGTCGAAACATTTCTTGAACACTGGCAGGCTTGGGACTGTGACCACTTCCCTGAGGACCCTGTTCCAGTTCCCAACCACCATCTCGGTGAAAAGCCTTTGCCTAATATTCAACCTGAATCTCATCTGACACAGCTTCATGTCATTCCCTCAGGTCCTGTCAGTGGTCACCAGAGTGAAGAGATCGGTGTCTGCCCCTCCTCCTCCCCTCACAAGGAAGTTGTAGACTGCAATGAGGTCTCCCCTCAGTCTCCTCTTCTCCAGGCTGAAGAAATCAAGTGATCTCAGCTGCTCCTCATATGGTTTCTCCTCTAGGCCCTTCATCTTCATAGCCCTCCTTTGGATGCTCTCTAATAGCTTTATATCTTTCTTATATTGTGGTGCCCAAAACTGCACACAGTACTCAAGGTGAGGCCCAAAACTGCACACAGCACTCAAGGTGAGGCCGCACCAGTGCAGAGTAGAGCAGGACAATCACCTTTTTTGACCAGCTGGCGATGCTGTGCCTGATATACCTCAGGATACAGTTGGCCCTCCTGGCTGTCAGGGCACACTGCTGACTCATATTCAACTTGCCATCGATCAGGACCCCCATACCTCTTTCTGTGGGGCTGCTGTCCAGTGTCTTTTTCCCCAGTCTATACATGCAGGGTTACCCCATTGCAGGTGCAGAATCTGGCACTTGCCCTTGTTAAAGTTCATACAGTTGGTGAGTGCCCAGCCCTCTATCACACAGGTTATCCACAAACGTGAAACATGCTGCAATTAAGCAGGCCAAGCAATTAAAGCCTCTCTGGTATGGAGGACAATGGCTGAAATATAAATATGGGGAGGCCTAGAAGATTGACTATATCACACTCCCCCAAACCCACAACAGCAAGCACCATGTGTTTACTAATGGACCCAAATTATCCTTTGTTTTCCTTTTTTTAAATGTATTTGAAAAAGCCTTTTTTGTTATACTTGACATCCTTGGCCAGATTTAATTCTACATGGGCCTTAGTCTTTCTCGTCTCATTTCTACTTACTCTGGCCACCTCTCTACATTCACTCCAAGTAGTCTGACCCTGCTTCAATCTCCTGTATATTTCTTGCTTGTACTTAAGTAATGACAGGAGTTCTTTATTCATCCACAGAGGTTTCTTGCACCCTTGGCCCAATTTCTTCCTCATTAGGATGCATCATTCTTGAGCCTGGAGAAAGCAAGCCCTGAATACTGACAAACTCTCTTGAACCCTTCTTCCCTGCAAGGGCCTGCTCCCATGGGATTCCTCTAAGAAGATCCTTAAAAAGAGGCTAAAGTTAGCTTACCTGAAGTCCATGGTTGTAATCTTCCTTGCTGTCCTGCTACCTCTTCATTCTATAATGAACTCTACAATCTCATGGCTCCTACAGCCAAGGCTGCCCCCAACCCTCACATCATCAAGGCCTTCCTTGTTGGTTAGTATAAAGTCAAGCAACACACCATTCCTTGTGAGAACCTCCACTACCTGTGACAGGAAGTAGTCATCAATGCTTTCCAGGAACCTCTTGGACTGTTTGTGCTTTGCTGTGTAGCTTCTCCAGCAGATGTCCAGGTGGTTAAATTCCCCACAAGAACCACGGTCTGTGACTCTGAGACTGCTTCTAACTGCCTGTAGAAGGCCTCATCCACTTCCTCATTTTGATCAGGTGGCCTGTAGCAAACACCCACAATGTCACCCTTGCTAGTCTGCCCTTTTATCCTAACCCATAAGCTCTCGACTCGCTTGTCATCCTCACCAAGACAGAGCTCAATACATTCCAAGTGTTGCCTCATAGTGGGCAACTCCACCACTGTACCTTCCTGGTCTGTCTCTCCTAAACAGTGTGTAGCCCTTCATGACAACATTCCAGTCATGCAAGTTATCCCACCACATCTCTGTAATCACGATGACATCAAAATCCTGCTCACACAGATCTCTAGTTTCTCCTGTTTGTTCCCTATACTGCATGTGTTGGTGTACAGGCATTTAATAGAAGTATTTAATGGCTACAATATGCCAGTGGGGGTGCAAAGGGATAGTCAATAGTCCTGTCTTGTGGTTGTGTTTTCAATTGTTTGTGCTTGAACAAGGTATCCCCTCTTAAGCATTCTTTTCTTACTATGGTGCTTCTCCAATGTATCCCCGTTGGCTTCTATTACCTCAGCAATCCTTGATTTGTTTCTGTAAGACTGCAGGTGTGTTCCAGTGTGGCTGGTACATCTCAGAGTTACCTCCAGAGGGCCCTCACAAGTACCCTGTCCCACTTTTGCATACTACCCCACAGTTTGCCAGGGACAAGCCTGATATTGTTTCCCTCCCCCTTCTTTTAGAGATCTCTTCCTTCCCCAAAGTTGGAGTACATGCAGCAAAATCCTGCTGCTGCTTAAGAACAATCCTTGTCCTTTCTTATTCTTTCATACAATTACATTAATTACAAGTTATATCTATGATGATTCTCTAGATTATGGTGGGTGTACCCTAGCTGGCTGCCAGATCCCCAACCATCTGCTCTCTCACACCCCCTCCTGAACTGTATGGGGAAAAAAAGTTGAAAAGCTGTGGGTCAAGATAAAGACAGGGAGATCATTTACCCATTGCCATCATGGGCAAACCAGACTCAAATTGGTGAATATTTTTTTATTTACTGACAATTAAAAGTAGAGTTAGATTGTGGGGAACAATGAAAAAAACTAAAAACACAAGTGCAGGGGTATGGGGGAGTTGAAGTCATATCATTGGGTTGGAAGGGACCTTAATGATAATCTAGTTCCAACTCCCCTTCCATGGGCAGGGATGCCACCTACTAGACCAGGTTGTTCAGAGCCCTATCCAACTTGGCCTTGAACGCTTCCAGGGATGGGATAGTCAGTTCATAAAACTTCAATTCTGCTACTCATTTCTCACTTTTTTCCCTGTTCCAGCATGGTTCCTCTCCATGGCTGCAGTCTTTCAGAATAAACCTGCTCCAGCATTGCTTCTCCACAGACTGCAGCCTCCTTCACTGCATATCCAGCTGCTGCAGTGTGTGGTCCTCTACAGGCTACAGTGTGGATATCTGTTCTGGGGTGGTACTCTCCACAGGCTGCAGGAAAATACCTTCTGCCCAGTGGTCTCCAGGGTTCGCGGATCTCTGCTCAGCACATGAAGCACCTCTTCCTGCTCTAACCGCAAGGCTGTTTCTTACACTTTTTTACTCACTCCCCTCTCTCCCACTGTTGCACAGTGATTTTGCCCTTTCTTAACTCTTTACCTTGAGGCACCATCACAGTGGCTAAGGGGCTCAGCTGTGCCCTGCAGTGGGTCCACTAGAGCCATCTGGAACTCTGTGTCCAATGCGCGGCAGCCCTAATCTCTCCTCACAGAGGCTGGCCTGCAGTCCCCCCACCCTTGCTACATACACCTAATACAATCATAGAAGTACATAAAGATTATTTTTTCTTTACAAATTAATGCTTGAACTTCTAAACCAAAAAATAAAGTTACTAAATAAAGTAATTGCTTAAATTTTGCAAGGCTATTTATGGGTTTTTTTAAAATATCATTAACTCTCCTAGATCGTACTGCTAGGATGTAACAACTTAGAGAAAGCATATTTCATTGTTTATAATAAATTTTATTCAAAATATGCCAAAAACCCAAGAGATGTGGCAATTTCTAATTCACCTAATTTGCAAAACTTTATTTTTCTACCTCCTGAAACAAAATCCAAGTTGATCCACAAACCCGGGGAATATGGTTTAGACAAAAATTCACAATTTCCCCTTTTGAATTCCAAAATCCAGACAAAACCTAGTAGAAATATTAGACAGATGTCTTGTCTTTCTTTGCTGTTATTCTTAAGCAAAAAGAATCAGCTTTTTAGTTACATCAGCTAGCTGTATTTTTTATAGAATATAGGAAAGCATTGTAAACAAGTAAAGGAGACCACTATGTCTATTAAAACAATTATGATCCTTTTAGGTGGCAAAACATGGGACATCTAATCATTCTATTATTTGTTCATTAATATGTAAAAAGAAAAACTTTCTCATAATGGGAGATTTACATGTATAGAAGACTCTTATCAACAAAATAGACTTAAAAATATAAAAGCATGTTAAGTGTCACCACTGTCCATGGATCTAAACTACTCCTTAGGTTCTTTTTAAGAATGCATCACCTAGTTTTAAGAAGATGGCCTTCTCTCACCATTTGGGACACCTGTCCCCCCCATATTCACTCCCCTGGGGCCTGGGGCTCAGGAATAGAGATCCTTCGCTGAAGGCCGAGGGCTCCACCACACCCTCCTCTTCAGTCTCTGTTCTCTCTGCTTCTCCTCGCGGCCTTATCATTCTTGGCTTCCGGCCAACCGTCTCCCCCAAGGTGCAGTCTCTGCATTAACGGAAGAAATTGGCTTCGCCCGTGGCTATGTAAGAGAAAAGTCCAGCTAAAGCCACTCCAATCATCTCCTCCATCTCGGGTGCTCTCATCTGCTGGCATTCCTTCACCTACTCAAACCTTTTTCGTCTTTCCCATCTTTTCTGGGAATGCTCTGCTTTTAACTCCTGTGTGTTCTCAGAAGCGTATCCAAGTCCGTAGTGGCCACACCAGGTGTCAATTTAAAATCTGGCCACTGATTGGTTTGACCATAACTTTCCTAAAACCTCACTTCTTGGTCAAACCACGACAAGTGTGCTTACATTCTTTGCTACAACCCAAATATTTCACTTCATATCTTGTTAGGATATTTGCCTTTCAAAATGTAAAGAATGCTGCTTTTTCTTTTAAACAATAATTATCTTGTCTTTTCAAACCTTAACTGAAGTGAGACCCACTGCACCCATGGAAGCAGAAACACACTAAGCAGAACTTAATATTAGCTTGTTAGCACACTAGGCAAACTTTAACTTGGTCTAATCCATTGCAAAGAAATTCTTTCATCTAAAAATTACCTTAGATCTGGATGATGCATATATTGTATGTTAAACCACATTTTAAACTTGAAACCTGCAGTTCTAAGAATGAACCTGGTTAATCTGCACACGTGGCAGAGATGTTCAGAGGCAGGAGTGATCATACAAAAACAATAAATAATTCGTAATTTTGGTGTGGAATCAACTATCCTATAGTTTTCCAATACCCAATTTGTTAATGAACACTTTATCCAATTATTTTCTTGTTAATAATGTAAAATTACTATTTAGTATCAAGTCACATTGTTGGGAAGGATGAAAGTTTGACAAGAAAGTCTCACAGATATGTATGCTTGGCAGAAAGATTTTTTGAATGTAGAAGCTGAGGAAGGAATAGAAATGAAAGCAAGTTTTGATATAGAAGAAAAGAATTGCTGAGCCACTCTTACTGGATAACCAAGGAGGCAAAGGATATGTTAGTTAGAAGGGGGTTTTATGACTTAGAGCAAAGGATAAACCCACCTCAAATAAGAAGATGCTTTTACCAAGCAGAAAGATAGCACAGGCAAACAAGTCAGCAGATGTTGCAAGTAGAAAAAAGGTCTCAGAATTTTCCACTGCAAGAAAACTGAAAAACAACTTCTAGCTTAAACTGTAATGTACTAACTTCTAGTGATTGGAGAATAGTAACATGAATATGGTAATTATAGTAGTTATGATAGGCTATAGATAAAGGTTAAGGTATAGATTGGTTCTACTGTATTAAGATGCTCAGCAAAGAAAAGTATATAATGCATTTGTAACCTAAACTAAGGGTCTCCAGGCCTGCCTGCAGCTGGAGCTGACAGCTGTAGGCACAGGCTGTCGCCCACGACCCTGGACTGCCGTAACGTCTTGGATGTAATAAACTGCATTTGGAAGAGCTGCCTGGAGTCCCACATCTCTCATTTAGGCTCTTATATCACATTGTATCAATTTATATGCAAACACACCTGTGATGCACACTATTCCCAACTACCCACTGAAAAATCAATGATTTGCAATAGCAAAATCTAGAATATAACAAATGTGCAGTTGCAGTTGAAATATCAGCTAAACTTGGATCAATGACATGGAATGGCACTGTGTTATTAGAAGAAATGAGGTCAGGATTGAAGTAATTATAAAACAGCATTTGCACACACACAGACAGTGCTTTAAGTGACCTACCATTGACTTTCAATACACTATGTAAAAGCTCCATGACTTAGTGAAGGCCTGTTGCCAGATTTAAATACATGTGGGAAGAGATGGGATGGAATTGAGCTGCGGGCTGTGGGACCCACCTGCAGAAGCACATGGCAGCACAGAGAGGCTTGTCTCCACCTGACCTTGGGGGACGAGTTGACCAATGAATAAAGTGTAAACTTATGAGTTTTGTAAGAATGTATAAAAAGCATGCATGCTATAATAAAAACAGTTTGAAGCCTTCTGAAAATGGAGTGTGTGGCTTTGTATTATGACCGTCTCAACTACCACAGGTACACACCCTTTATTGGGTTTTACAACTGAACAACTCTACCCCCTTTCCCAGTTATTCAAAGGGAATCCTGAAGTTACTTCCCCTCGCACCCTGACACCTAGAGCCTTAGAACAGATCACACAGGTGTTAAGTGCTCAACAGGCTCATAGAAAAGTTGATGGTATCCCTGTCAATTTTTTTCTTAATTTTATTCAAAACGCTTACTGTTCCTCAATTTCAATTGCCAATGCCTGCACAGTGTTTACAGATGGCTCTGGAAAGACTGGGCGGTCTGTAATAGTGTGGCGAAGTAACAGGCAGTAGCTGCAAGATATAAAAGTAGTTCATGGTTCTTCTGAACTGGTAGAATTAGCAGCTGTGGTTAGGGCTTTTGAAAAATTTCAAGATGAGCTTAGCATTGTTACTGACTCTGCTTATGTTGCAGGTATTGTGACAAGAATAGAAAAAGCTTATATCAAAGAAGTAACTAACCCATTGCTCTTTTCTCAATTACTACATTTGCATTTTGCAGTGCAGTTGCATACAAAAAGGTATTATATCCTACACATATGTTCCCATGCTGGTCTTCTTGGCCCCATCTCTGAAGGCAATGCCCATGCAGACCAGTTAGCCGGGGTCGTTCTTGTGCCAGATGTTTTTTCTCGGGCACATCTGTCACATGGGTTTTTTCACCAGAGTGCAGCATCTCTTCGAAAACAATTTCAGATTACACACAAGCAAGCATGGCAAATTGTGCAAGCCTGTGCCGGCTGTCAACAGGTGGCACCCTTGGCCTGCCCTTGGAGTTAATCCCCAGGGACTTCAAGCTCTAGAAATCTGGCAGACTGATGTTACACATATCCCTGAGTTTGGTAAACTTGTTGTGGTTTCACTAGGAAGTGAGTTTCTGGGAAAGTTATGGTCAAACCAATTAGTGGCTAGATTTGAAAATGGTACTTGGTGTGGCCACTGGGGACTTGGATATGCTTCTGAGAACACACAGGGGTTAAAAGCAGATGATTCCCAGAAAGACTCTTTCTTTGAAGTCTGGCAGTGAGTTTATCTGACCTCTTCTCTGCCCAGCTGCGTCTGGGTAGGGGAGGGGGAGGCCATGCGGCCTGTGGGAAGGGAGGCCAGAGCTTTTGTAAGGTGCAGGGGTGGAGGAGTTCTGGGATGTTTTGGGCAGCTTTTCTTGAGAGAGAATAATAGTGACTGTGCTGGCTTGAAATTTGATATTGTGTGTCGGTGCTATGGTCAGGAAGAGAAGGGGGCGGGGGGGGGGCAAGGTGCCCAGCTGCCGGCAGACCGGGTTGAGATTTTAATTCTTTTAGTACTGAAACAGTGGAAGCTGTAAAAAACACTGATCCTCACCAGTTGAGAACTGAGAGGGGACGGAGGATGGGAAAGAAGAAGAAGGTTTGAGTAGGTGAAGAAATGCCAGCAGATGAGAAGTGCCCTAGATAGAGAAGATGATAGAGTAGCTTTTTGGGCTAGACTTTTCTCTTACATGGCCAGGGGACGAAACCCATTTCTTCCGATAATGCAGAGACTGCACCTTGGGGGAGGCAGTTGGCCAGAAGCCAGGAGTGACAAGGCCATTAAGAGAAGTAGAGGGAACAGAGACTAATAGGGAGGGTGTGGTGGAGCCCTCTGCCTTCAGTGAAGGATCTCTGTTCCTGAGAGCCCCAGGCCCCAGGGGAGTAAATATGGAGAGGACAGGTGTCCCAATGGTGAGAAGCGGCCACTTCTTGGAACTGGGCAAGACATTCTTAAAAATATTTAAGAAGCAGTTTGGATCTATAAACAGTAGTGAGAGCACTAGACATGGAAGGAAGATGATCACTACGGCAGATTTTCTTCGGGCGGCTGCCACGTGTGACATGGAAGCACAGGAGGTTCCCACTGTGTTTCCTGGAGAGGCCCATGGTGCAAGAAGGAGACTCCTCTCCCCTGATGAACTGGGAGGAGCTTGTGTGGAAGATGGTATTGGACTGAGAATTGAGTGTTAGAGGGGATTGAGTGTTAGAGGGGTGGGGGGAGGAGGAGTGTTTTGGAGGTGTTCCATTGTGGATTGTTATGTGTGGTTTTTTTCTTTTTTCCCTTTTGTTTCTATATTGTAGACTAATAAAGTGTTGTCTTTTCCCTCCATTCCCAAGTTGGAGCCTGCTTTGTTCTGTTTCCGGGTCACATCTTACAGTAACCATTTTAGAAATACACCTTTCATGGGGGCACTGGCACTATGCCAAGATCAATCCATGACAAAATTGAAATACATTCATGTTACGATTGATACCTTTTCAACTAATAAAGTTTTTTGACAATTTTGTATGTATTTTAGGGAAACCCTCTCAGTCAAGGCTTGAGGCTCGGGCCAAGCCCTAGCTCTGGCTGACTGGGGATTATACCATCAGACGCAGGACCCAGGTGTTTCTGCACTAAAAGTATAATCAAGTCACTTTGACTTGCCCATCTGATCTTATAAAAGCTGGACCCTCTTTCAAGGTAAACTTGGAAGTTTTTCCTGGGAAAGGCTCTCCGAGTCTTCCCTGTGAAATGGGACTCCCCAGCAATTGCAAACTCTGGGTAATGGTAAAGGCTTTAGACAATTTTGTTTCTCAAGGTTCTATCTGTTTAATCATTGTCTCCATTCATAGGAAGGAGATGTGTGCACTTACCAGTTATTGGGTGTTTTCATATATCCCCCTGTTCATAGGAAAGATACTGCTTTTGTGAGGAATGGAGCTTGTTTGGTTTGGGCGGTGGGCCAAATGTTCTAAATGTTAGAAGTGTTTTGTTTCATGATTTTTGTTTGCATAAAACAAAAAAGAGGAAGTGTGAAGAGATGGGATGGAGTTGAGCTGCGGGCTGTGGGACCCACCTGCAGAAGCACATGGCAGCACAGAGAGGCTTGTCTCCACCTGACCGTGGGGGGACGAGTTGACATGCAGCAGACCCCTGTGGGAGAGGAGCCTGCCAGAAGCTGACAGATGGGTGAACAGCACGTGATCACCCCACAGAAGGACATTTAGAAAGCGCATTGCTGACGTGGCAACATAGAATAGGTCACATAGTGAGAATTACCCTGTAAGGAAATACTGTGCCTTGAAAAAGGGTATAAAACCACCTCATTTCTTTGAATAAACTATTCAGATTCCCTGACGGTCGAAGTCCGTGTCATGGTCACTCACAAATACACACTAGAAGAAATGAGGACACAACCAATGGGCCTGTACTGTTTGAACACAGTCTGAAGAACCCTCAGCTTTATTAAAGGCATAACTTTTGTTTAGTGATAACTATCGGTTAACAACTCCAGGAATGACTTAATGTCCTAGGGTGATGTATGATGCTTGTATCCCCAATCGTCTGTTCTGTTTATGCTGGATATTATATTCTGTGCCTTCAGGACTGGCTCTGACACCAAGGCAGGGAGAAGAAGAAGCATGGAATTCTGTTATCAACCTCACTCACTCCTCCACAGTCCACTGGAACACTGTGGTGTCTGGGCACGGATGGGGCAGAACACAGCGCTCCTTTTGGTAGTTAGTTAGTTTAGCTAGCTGAGGCAGTCCAAGTTTTCCCTGGACTGGTTTTTTTTCCCCTTTTCATGGAACCATTCGAACCTGCTCCAGACCGGGATCCGGAGAAACACCAAGAGCTCGCACTTTGTGACCTGCCGGGGCCTACTTTGGGCAGCAGCCTTTCCCAGAGCCAGAGGGACTGATAACAGAGCAACCATTCCCAGGAGAGACTTTCTGAATTTGTTATCTCTTCAGAGTCAGTGAATGAGTTTTGTCATCTAGTATTGTTCATTTTTTGAGCTGGGGAGTGCTTTGCCTGTTAAATAAACAGGCTTTTTCCACTTCTCTCCGAAGAAATTCTTCCTGAACTGGTTGGGGGGAGGGGCTGTGTGGATTTGCTTTCTGGAGGTCCCCTTTTGGAGGTTTTCTCCCAAATTTGCCCTAAACCAGGACACTTGAGCAACCTGGTCTAGTGGAAGGTGTCCCTGCCCTTTGCAGGGGCGTTGGAATTTGATGATCTTTAAGGTCCCTTCCTACTTAAATCATTTTATGATATGAAATACTGAAAATGGAAGTGTGCATGTTGTCACCTTGGTGTGAATTAAACCAGAGAACTGCAGAAAAATGCAAATGATTCTTCTCAGGTATCCATTAGGAGCAAAATATTTACAATATCTACCAGCAGCATATATCAGCCATAGAGGGAAAAAAAAAAATCTGAATTATACCACCTGGAGAAACAAGAGCTAAGAATTGATGTGAAATTGCCAAGTTAAACTCATTAGGAATCCCATCATATAAAGGAAAAAGTTAATCAGGTAATGCATCTCTTGTGTTTTCAGGGTCTCCCCGAAAATGGCTTCCGTGGGGTCCAAGACAGCGTAGTCCAGTTAAGCACAACCTGTCCGGGCCCCTCAGGCAGGCTCCAGAGCTGCAGGCAATCTTAGCAAGATCAGCTCCTAAGTGAGATCAGCTCTTTAGTGATTATCACCTCATTAGTGATTTCGGCTCTTTGCTTGCTAAGTGCCTTTGGCAGACGCAAGGGAGAGAGACGACAAGAGCTGTATGAGGTTCCACAGAGATGTCTTTATTGGTATCTTCTGCAAAGGGTCCCAGTGACAGCTCTTCTACCTAACTGAGCAGGAATAGGGGTTTATATAGGGTACAGGAGTTTTAGGAAACAATCCAATAGTAAGGGTCGAGGCGAAAGTGACCTATCATTTTACAGAGATAACAGGGGTCCGAAGGCGGAAGAGGAGCTTCTTTTGGTCCAGTCATGACTAGGCATTTTTTATCTTAGGCAACTGACCGCCAGGGAGGCCTTGCAGGCCCTGGGTCTGCTACAACTCCACATTCTGTATTTAGTAAAAAGGCGTTCCCTATAGTTCTTTTAAAACAATGGAAAAGGCATGAGAACATAGCTAATACAGTGACAATTACAAGAAAAATCCACAACATTCCCTTAACCAAAGATGCAACCCATCCTGTTAATCCCCACTGACCAAAATGTCATTGACCCAGTCTGGGGTTTTTTCTACTTTTAAGTCCTTCACAAGTTCTTCCACTTTCTGGATGTTTGCATGGATGTATTCTGAGCGTGAAGAGAGATTGAAGCAGCACATTCCTTCGAAGTCTTGGAAGCTGTGTCTGTAGGCAAGTAGCAGGAAGTAAATTGCTGCTCGATTTTGGAGTGATGCACGTCTTGTGGTTTCTTCTTCCTTTAAAAGATCGCAAGGGGCAGCAGATGTAGCATTGACCAGCCCAGGGGCAGGCAGTGTGCCCTTGACAGACCTGCAAGACAGAACTCTGCAGGTCTGAAAAAAGAATGTTTTAGACAAGAGACAATAAACAACCTTGTGAACCAGAGCTGAAGAATTGCAGCTCCTTCTTCTACCATCGGGCTAGGAAAAAAGGACTCTTAAGGTCATCCTGAAAGCAGGGAACCCGAGAAACCGGGGTGCTTTTCCCAGAATAACGAACTGGAAAGGCAGGCTGGGCTCGAAGCGATAGGCTTTGCATGAAGAAAGGGCTTCTTCGACCTTGATGATAAAATCTCGGGCTTCTGTTGTGAGGATGCATGTAGAGTCCAGGTCTTCATTGCCACGAAGAATGTTGAACAGGAGAGCAAGGAGCAAGATCCTCTGTTGTAATTCCTAGCAGGGGACGTACCCAGTTGATGGATCCGCACAGACTGTGTAAGTCTCTCAGGGTTTTTGGGTCATCTCAGATGGCGAGCTGCTGGGGTACGATGGTCCTTTTGTGGATCTGGAATTCAAGATAAGTCCATGGGTTGATGCACTGTATTTTGTCCTCGCGGATCTCAAATCCTGCCTTTTCTATGGTTTCAATGGTCTTTTTAACTGCTTTGTCTAAGTAAGCTTTTTGTGATGCACAGACCAGGATATCATCCATATAGTGGTAGATGACTGCATCCGGAAATAGGTTCCGAATGGAAGACAGAATGTGAGCAACGTAACACTGGCATATAGTGGGACTGTTTTTCATTCCTTGGGGAAGAAAACACCAATGATATCTTTTGAGTGGAGCCTCTCTGTTAAGAGAGGGAATGGAGAAAGCAAACTGTGGAGTGTCCTGGGGATGCAATGGAATGCTGAAGAAACAGTCTTTAATATCTATGATAGCAAGTGTCCAGTCTCTAGGCAGCATCGATGGTGAGGGCAGGCCAGGCTGGAGGGGGCCCATGTCCTCAATGACCTTATTGATTTTGCAAAGGTCGTGGAGAAGCCTCCACCTGTCCCTTCTGGGTTTTTGCAGTACAAAGACTGGAGAGTTCCAAGGGCTGCTGGTCTCGACGATGTGGCCTTTGGCAAGCTGTTCTTCAACAAGGGCTTGTAGTACGCGCAGTTTGACTTTAGAGGGGCCACTGTTCAATCCAGATCGGGTCTTGGCATTTCCAGGTGAGCCGAGGGGTATCTGGTAGTGCGCGCTCCTCAGTGGCCCCAATTAGAAATCCTGACTTGGAATACACAGGGAAGCTCCACATTGGGATAGAACATCCCTCCCCCATAGGCTGATGGGGGCCCTTATCACGAATGGGCGGATAGTTGCTAACTTGCCTTCAGGCCCTTCAAGAGGATGTTGTTCTTGCTTCGCATAGAAACTGTGGCTCCACCGATCCCTGAAATCATACCTTCTACCAGTTGTATTTCCCAGTGTGCTGGCCATTCTGAGTGAGTGATGATGGTCACATCTGCACCGGTGTCCAGCATCCCTGGTCAGTAGATTTTCTCTCCTCTGCAGGAAAGACCACACTCGATGGTAGGCTTACTTGGTCCCACAACTCGTGCCCACATTGCTGTGGGGTTGAGAGGAAGCTGTCCCTGTGATTCTTTGGGAGTATAAAGGCTTGTGCGATCGGAGTTCCTCGTGAAAGGAAAAATGGTAAGTCCGTGCAGTACACCTGGACAGAGATTTCTTGTCCCGAGTGCACTGTTTGTACTTCTGGAACAACGAAGATTTCCTCTGGGCCATGGAGAGTGTCACCTATAATTAAAATGTCAAAAGGACCACCTTTTGGCCCATGCTTGCCTGTGGGAACACGATAAACGTTCTCATTATTAAAGTCAATGGACAGAGCAGTTACCAGCTGGCGACGGGTTCCCATCTGTATTGCTCTGTGGGTTGGATCCACTTCATGTGATCTGGAATCTCCTGGGATGATGCGTGACTGGGTCTGGATGGCTTTTGATTTGCTGTCTTTGAGCGGGGCCTGACCGTGCTTCACTGGAAGTTTCCCGAACACTGCTGGTAACGCTGCTGATTCTGGGGTCTTTGGTAGGTGTTACGAGGGTTTTGGGTAGGTGACCTGTCTGGACCATCTTCTATAAACTGTCCAAAGTCTCCACAGTGAAAGCAGCGGGCCTGGTCTTTGGAAGCCACTACTGCATATGCACCAGAAACTCCTTCTGCAATGCCCTTAGCAACTGCTTGGGCCACTGTATTTTCAGTGGACAAATGACGTGTACAGCTTTCCAGCATTTGTTCTATGGTAGGTTCTGTATCCAAGGGTAGGGCCCTCAGAATTGTTTTACACTGTTCATTAGCATTACTCATGGCAAGTTTACACAACAGTTCTTTTCTTGCCTCTGTGCTCTCTGTTTTTGCAGAGCATCCTTAATTCTGTCCACAAATTTGATAAAGCTTTCATCTATTCCTTGTTTAATACTAGAAAAGTGTTGGGTAGGAATAGAGTCATCAGGGATAAGAAGTAAGGACATTTTTACTGCAATAGCCAAGTCTTCTAGGGCTGCCTTAGGTAAGGGGTTAGCTTGGTCAGAGGGTTTCTTTAAATCCCCTTCTCCAGCCACCTGTTTGACTGTAAAATCTGGCCTATCAGCATCTTTAGCATAGGTGTCTGATAATGTTTTTAATTGTCTTTTCCAATGCCTTTCCCATAGCATATATTCTGCCAGGGAAAGAAGGCAGTGGGCACTATTTTTAAGATCGTGAGGTACTAAAACATGTGTTGAGAAAATAGCTTCCAGAAAATTTCTAAAAATATGTGAACTTCTACTGTGTTCTTTGGTTATATTTCGTAGTTGTACAAGTTCTTCATTTGTGTTAGGTTCCCCTGTTGTTTTAGTGGTGGCACCACTGCGGCGGGTAGGCAGGGAGATGATCATCTCCTGCGGCAGGAATGGTAGCGGGGGTAGGGAGACGCGGCGGGGGTGAAAGGCATGGTGGCAGGGGTGGGGGGGGTTGCAGCAGGCTGCGCGGCGATGTTGGGGTGAGGGGGGGAAAACCCGATAGG
>NW_024524412.1:150101-154887 GCF_017590135.1 Pyrgilauda ruficollis
CGTGGGGGAGGGGGGTGCCCCTGGGGGGGGGGGTCTCAGTGCCGTTCGGGGGTCCCTGAAAGTGGGTGGGTGGTTGCAAAGCCTGGGGATGGGGGCAAGGGGGAAGCAGGGGGAGGAGGCGGTGGGATTGGCAAGGGCTGCTGCAGGTACAACAAGGCGTACAGTGTGGTTTGCTGGGGCTGCGGTGGGCAGGCAGGCAGGGAAAAGACTGCCTGCTGCGGCAGGAATGGTAGCAGGGGTAGGGAGACTCGCGAGGGTGGGGGGGGTCATATTTGTGTTAGGTTCCCACGTTGTTCTAGTAGTGGCCCCACCTGTTTTTCCCTTTATATAAGTTACTGGGAAGGCAGAAATTCTCTGAGCCAGTCCCCTGCCTGAGTCGCTTCCATTTTGATTAGAGCCCATGGATCAATGTCCTCTGTATCAGAATCAGACTTGCTGTCACTGCTCTCCTCAGAGGAGGAGTGTGAGTGAGCAGACAATGCCCTATGCTTTTTATGGCATGTTGGAGTGAGATTTTGCAGGGGTGTATAGGACTGGAGAGAATGTGAGGAGGCACATAGCAGGGCTTGGCTAGAGAGAGGCAGCAGTGGAGCTGGAATGGCAGCACCACGAGTGGCACAGCATGCACAGGACTGAGGCACGTGGGGAAGTGGGGTGCCACTGGGGGGGGGGTCTCAGTGCCGTTCGGGGGTCCCTGAAAGTGGGTGGCCGCGTTCGCGGGGGGGCCGAGGGATAGGTGGACCCCGGGGGCGCAGAGGGGGTGGGTGGGAGCGGCGCAAATTCCATGTTCCCCATCCCGGGAAGGGGGGTCGAGGGTGAAACAGCCCCAGAGGTGGCATTGGGACCCAGAGAAAGTGGAGAACTGGATTCAAGGGCTGAGAGGGGAAGATTGTTATCAGCGTGATTAGCATTTGAAGGGAGAGTCTCTGGTGAGGGAGATAAGGTTTGGATGCCTTCCCCAGGGGAAGATTGCACAGAAATTGAGCTTTTTATATTCGTTTTCTCTACGCTTTAGTTCTTGAATGAAAAAAAGGTAGAAACCAATTTGCAGAAAAATCTTCCTTAGTTTGGAGGGTATATATTATTGTCCCTACTGTGTCCCTAAAGAAATCTAGTGATAGTGTGTGTGTGTTAGTATCTGGAAACTGGGAAAGAATCCATTTTATAAATTTTTTCAAGTTAGTTTTTGAGATATTGCCTTTAGAGAAAGAAAAGCTGTTAGCAGATAGACTTATATTTACAAATCCTAGAACTCCTTTCTCATTCTGGGATCGTTTTAATTTACTGGGTTTTGATCCCATACTTCCTGATTCCCAGCCAGCAGAAAAAAAAAAAAAAAAAAAAAAAAACCAAAAAAGCACCCAAGGTAAATGAGCGCAATAAAGGCTGTTTTAAAACTTACACTTCTTCAGCCAAATGTGGGTCAAAAACTCTGCTGGTGGATGGTCTGCCTTGTCCAGCTGCTCAGCATCTTGTCCCAGATGTCTAAGTGAGGGTCGTTGGATGTTTCTTCAGATAACTTCTTCTATAATGGAGAACTTGCCTTCAGGAGGTTTTGGTGAGCAAAGGCAGTAACAATTTCAAGAAGAAATACTGCTCCAGGGTTGTTGTGCTCTTCGGGGTGCCAGCATAATGCAGCTCTTGTGTTTTCAGGGTCTCCCCAAAAATGGCTTCCGTGGGGTCCAAGACAGCGTAGTCCAGTTAAGCACAACCTGTCCGGGCCCCTCAGGCAGGCTCCAGAGCTGCAGGCAATCTTAGCAAGATCAGCTCCTAAGTGAGATCAGCTCTTTAGTGATTATCACCTCATTAGTGATTTCGGCTCTTTGCTTGCTAAGTGCCTTTGGCAGACGCAAGGGAGAGAGACGACAAGAGCTGTATGAGGTTCCACAGAGATGTCTTTATTGGTATCTTCTGCAAAGGGTCCCAGTGACAGCTCTTCTACCTAACTGAGCAGGAATAGGGGTTTATATAGGGTACAGGAGTTTTAGGAAACAGTCCAATAGTAAGGGTCGAGGCAAAAGTGACCTATCATTTTACAGAGAGATAACAGGGGTCCAAAGGCGGAAGAGGAGCTTCTTTTGGTCCAGTCATGACTAGATCAGCTCTTTAGTGATTATCACCTCATTAGTGATTTCGGCTCTTTGCTTGCTAAGTGCCTTTGGCAGACGCAAGGGAGAGAGACGACAAGAGCTGTATGAGGTTCCACAGAGATGTCTTTATTGGTATCTTCTGCAAAGGGTCCCAGTGACAGCTCTTCTACCTAACTGAGCAGGAATAGGGGTTTATATAGGGTACAGGAGTTTTAGGAAACAGTCCAATAGTAAGGGTCGAGGCAAAAGTGACCTATCATTTTACAGAGAGATAACAGGGGTCCAAAGGCGGAAGAGGAGCTTCTTTTGGTCCAGTCATGACTAGGCATTTTTTATCTTAGGCAACTGACTGCCAGGGAGGCCTTGCAGGCCCTGTGCCTGCTACAATCAGGCAGGAAGCAAGACAGCTTCATATCAACTTTAGAGAATGCAGAAACTCCATGTATCACTTATTTTAGTTTTAATAGGACAAATACAAGAACAGGAATCCCATAGACTGCTACATCCCCAAAATCACTATTTCTGTATCAATCAGCTGTCTTTGTTGTACCTCATACTGTATACTGCAGTATACCATGAAAGATCCAAAAGCTGTACATACACCAACAATCCAATATGGATTTCACAAGAAAACCACAAGGCAACACTCAGGAGGATACTCTACCATAAGAGCAAAGTCATGCTTTGAAGTTCTATGCTGAGCTGTCAGAAAGAGTACAGCACTCTGGACTCAGAGTCACAGTAGTGGAAATGCAAAGTTCCCATTCTATGAAAGCAGGAGAGCTGCAGCTAGAACAGAGGCTGGTTGCACACAACAGCATACTAAACAAGGACTTGCTTGCTTTGAATCCAAACATAAGCAATTTGATACAGTACAACTATATAAGCATTTCTATAAATGCAGTGCTACCACTACTGTTCCCATCCTGTTTGTGTCACATCCTCCCATCAGGTCAGCTAGACCTCAACAACTAGGACCATCAAGACCATTATCAAGCTAGCTATATGGCATTTGCTCCATGGTACTGCATATTGCAGCTAATTTAGGATAAAAGTGTTAAAGACTGACTGCTTTGAATATGTAATGATAATGATTAGTGTATAAGAACTAATGTATAATGATAATTAACAACCTGTAAGAGTTAATTATAAGCACAAGGTATACTGCTAACAAATGTCAGCCTAAAAGCTTTCATCCTTTAAATTTGACCTGATGTCAGTCTATATATGTGTACATATTTGTGAAACAACTTTTCTCCTGCAATTTAAACTTTTAAGACTTTATTAGACTCTAGTCACAATGCAATCTGGGTTCTTAGCATCTGGAGACATGGAGTAGCAAGTTCTGTTTAACTGATCCTCTTAACTGGAGAACGGTAGACTTCAACTGAGTGGAAAGACAGCAAACAGACTAAGTAGCTGAAGTATGCTAGAAGATTTGGTCTAAACAACATTGATTACAATTCAGGAGGAACATGGCAAAAATCGCAGTTGAAGTTCATGTCTAAAGGAGGAGCTGAGGTCACTTGGTCTGTTCAGCCAGGAGACTGAGGGGAGACCTCATTGCAGTGTACAACTTCCTTGTGAGGGGAGGAGGAGGGGCAGACACTGATCTCTCTGGTGACCAGCGACAGAACCCGAGGGAATGGCATGAAGTTGTGTCAAGGGAGGTTGAGGTTGGATATTAGAAAAAGATTCTTCACCCAAAGGATGGTTGGGCACTGGAACAGGGTCCCCAGGCAAGTGGTTACAGCACCAAGCCTGAAAGAGTTCAAGAAGCTTTTGGAAAACACTCTCAGGCACATGGTGTGACTCTTGGGATGTCCTGTGAAGGGCCAGAAATTGGACTTGATGATCCTGATGAGTCCCTTCCAACTCAGGATATTCTATGATTATATTCAAGTACTAAAGCTGAATACTTTAGCAATATTACATAATGCAAAAATATTTTGTTATTTAATACTTTCATAAATTACTGATTTTTTTTCACCCATCCTGGTCATATTATGACAAAGAACTCCATAATGATTAACAGTCTCATTTAAACTGATCTGAATGTGTACTTTTCCACTTCTGACCTAATTTCTTCAATACATACTAAGAAATCTTCCAGTTTTTCACCCAGCCAAATATTTGCATTTTGCTTGCCAAGGATATTAGTACTTCATACAGTATTTTGATAAATACAGGACAATATTTTGACATTTTCACTCTGAACATCAACCCAGCCACTGCTGGTTCAGATAACTCAGACTGTAATATTCATATACAAATTTGTACTGAGTATGTGAATGCTACAAATTATTGTCCAGGAGAATCCCATGTTGCAAACAATTTCTGCCTGTCTCACCAACAGCAGCCCCATCTCATCTCCTAGGCATCAAATCTTTCTCTCCCTCACTCTTCTATTGCTCTTTGGCATTTTCCACTTCAGAATACAATCACCTCAGGCCTTTCACATATAAATAAGCATTCTTGACCACATGTGTCTCTGCAATGTTTTTTGGATGCACTGTCTACCATCGCCATTCAGATTTCTCTCTCATTTAACCAAGATTTTCTACCAATCTGGATGTAACTATAAAATTATTTAAAGCTCACACCAAAGCCTAAAAGTATAATTGCCTTGTGTTCTAAATAAACCCCTATCTAGTTAGGGCTTGTATTCTATATTGTTGCAGCGTGCTTTTATACTT
>NW_024524413.1:0-2111 GCF_017590135.1 Pyrgilauda ruficollis
GGGGCTCCCCCTGCCCCCCCAAACCCTCCAGGGACCCCAAAACCGCCAGGGAACCCCAAAAACAGACAAGGAACCCCAAAAACAGACAAGGACTCCTGCGCTGTCCCCGGGGGTTTTTGGGTTGGGTTTAGGGGTTTTTGGGGGCTCACTCTCGGCGATGACGCGGCTCTCGGCGGACAGCGCCGTGCCCAGCGCGGTTTTGGGGAGGTTTAGGGGATTTTTGGGTTGGGTTTAGGGGGTTTAGGCTCACTCTCGGCGATGACGCGGCTCTTGGGGGACAGCGCCATGCCCAGTGCGGTTTTGGGGTGGATTTGCGGTTATTTTGGGGGGATTTAGGGATTTTGGGGGGCTCACTCTCGGCGATGACGCGGCTCTCGGCGGACAGCGCCGTGCCCAGCGCGTTGCCGGCGGCGCAGCGGAACCGGCCCTGCAGGCGCGCGGCCAGGCTGGCGTTGATGACCAAGGTCCCCCCCCCGGGGGACACCGAGACCCCCGCCAGCTCCGCAGGGGACAGCGACGGCGACGGGAACGGGCGGCCCTCGCGCGTCCAGCGGAACCTGCGGGGACAGCGACGGTGACAGCGCGGGACACGGGGACAGTGACAGGGACAGCGCAGGGACAGCAGGGGGGACACGGGGACAGGGACAGGGACAGTGACAGGGACAGGGACAGGGACAGGGACAGGGGGGATTTAGGGATTTTGGGGGGCTCACTCTCGGCGATGACGCGGCTCTCGGCGGACAGCGCCGTGCCCAGCGCGGTTTTGGGGTGGATTTGGGTTATTTTGGGGTGGGTTTCGGTTATTTTGGGGGGATTTAGGGATTTTGGGGGGCTCACTCTCGGCGATGACGCGGCTCTCGGCGGACAGCGCCGTGCCCAGCGCGGTTTTGGGGTGGATTTGGGTTATTTTGGGGTGGGTTTCGGTTATTTTGGGGGGATTTAGGGATTTTGGGGGGCTCACTCTCGGCGATGACGCGGCTCTCGGCGGACAGCGCCGTGCCCAGCGCGGTTTTGGGGTGGATTTGGGTTATTTTGGGGTGGGTTTCGGTTATTTTGGGGGGATTTAGGGATTTTGGGGGGCTCACTCTCGGCGATGACGCGGCTCTCGGCGGACAGCGCCGTGCCCAGCGCGGTTTTGGGGTGGATTTGGGTTATTTTGGGGTGGGTTTCGGTTATTTTGGGGGGATTTAGGGATTTTGGGGGGCTCACTCTCGGCGATGACGCGGCTCTCGGCGGACAGCGCCGTGCCCAGCGCGGTTTTGGGGTGGATTTGGGTTATTTTGGGGTGGGTTTCGGTTATTTTGGGGGGATTTAGGGATTTTGGGGGGCTCACTCTCGGCGATGACGCGGCTCTCGGCGGACAGCGCCGTGCCCAGCGCGTTGCCGGCGGCGCAGCGGAACCGGCCCTGCAGGCGCGCGGCCAGGCTGGCGTTGATGACCAAGGTCCCCCCCCCGGGGGACACCGAGACCCCCGCCAGCTCCGCAGGGGACAGCGACGGCGACGGGAACGGGCGGCCCTCGCGCGTCCAGCGGAACCTGCGGGGACAGCGACGGTGACAGCGCGGGACACGGGGACAGTGACAGGGACAGCGCAGGGACAGCAGGGGGGACACGGGGACAGGGACAGGGACAGTGACAGGGACAGGGACAGGGACAGGGACAGGGACAGTCACAGTGACAGTGACAGGGACAGGGACAGTGACAGTGACAGGGACAGGGACAGGGACAGTGACAGCGCGGGACATGGGGACAGTCACAGTGACAGGGACAGGGAAAGGGACAGTGACAGTGTCAGGGACAGTGGGGAGACACGGGGACAGGGACAGTGACAGCGCAGGGACATGGGGACAGTGACAGTGACAGGGACAGGGACAGTGACAGGGACAGGGACAGTGACGGTGACAGCGCGGGACACGGGGACAGTGACAGTGACAGGGACAGTGACAGGGACAGTGACAGGGACAGTGACAGGGACAGTGACAGGGACAGTGACAGCGGGGGGGACACGGGGACAGTGACAGTGACAGTGACAGTGACAGTGACAGTGACAGTGGGGAGACACGGGGACAGTGACAGTGACAGCAGGGGGACACCAGGGGACACTGTGGAGA
>NW_024524414.1:0-2109 GCF_017590135.1 Pyrgilauda ruficollis
AGCGACACCGTGGGGACACTGGTGGGGAGGCCAAGGGACACCGGGGACAGGGACAAAGGGGGGGCACCAGGGACAACCAGGACAGGGACCAGAGAGACACTGGGGGGGACATGGGGACATCCTGGGGACAGCCAACCCCGGCCTGCTATCCCAGTGCCCCCCAGTTCCCCCCTCAATCCCCCCTCAGGCCCTCCAGTTTCCCTGCCAGTCCCCCCCAGTCCCCCCCAGTGCCAGAGAGACACTGGGGGGGACATGGGGACATCCTGGGGACAGCCAACCCCGGCCTGCTATCCCAGTGCCCCCCAGTTCCCCCCTCAATCCCCCCTCAGGCCCTCCAGTTTCCCTGCCAGTCCCCCCCAGTCCCCCCCAGTGCCCCCCAGTGCCATCCCCAGCCCCATCCCAGTGTCCCCCAGTTTTTTTGGGTGGATTTTGGGCTCCCAGAAGGGTTTTGGGATGGATTTTGGAGTAGATTTTGGGCTCCCAGCGTGGATTTTGAGGATTTTGGGGTGGATTTTGGGCTCCCAGGGTGGATTTTGGTGTCCCAGGGGGTTTTGGGGTGGATTTTGGGGTTTTTTTGGGTGGATTTTGGGCTCCCAGAAGAGTTTTGGGATGGATTTTGGGGTGGATTTTAGAGTGGATTTTGGGCTCCCAGGGTGGATTTTGGTGTCCCAGGGGGTTTTGGGGTGGATTTTGGGGTTTTTTTGGGTGGATTTTGGGCTCCCAGAAGGGTTTTGGGATGGATTTTGGAGTAGATTTTGGGCTCCCAGCGTGGATTTTGAGGATTTTGGGGTGGATTTTGGGCTCCCAGGGTGGATTTTGGTGTCCCAGGGGGTTTTGGGGTGGATTTTGGGGTTTTTTTGGGTGGATTTTGGGCTCCCAGAAGAGTTTTGGGATGGATTTTGGGGTGGATTTTAGAGTGGATTTTGGGCTCCCAGGGTGGATTTTGGTGTCCCAGGGGGTTTTGGGGTGGATTTTGGGGTTTTTTTGGGTGGATTTTGGGCTCCCAGAAGGGTTTTGGGATGGATTTTGGAGTAGATTTTGGGCTCCCAGCGTGGATTTTGAGGATTTTGGGGTGGATTTTGGGCTCCCAGGGTGGATTTTGGTGTCCCAGGGGGTTTTGGGGTGGATTTTGGGGTTTTTTTGGGTGGATTTTGGGCTCCCAGAAGGGTTTTGGGATGGATTTTGGGGTGGATTTTAGAGTGGATTTTGGGCTCCCAGGGTGGATTTTGGTGTCCCAGGGGGTTTTGGGGTGGATTTTGGGGTTTTTTTGGGTGGATTTTGGGGTGTTTTTTGGGAAGGATTTTGGGTTTTTTGTGAGGAGGATTTTGAGATTTTTGGGTTGTTTTGGGGAGGATTTTGAGAAGATTTTTGGGAGATTTTGGGGTTTTCTTAGGCAAGATATTGAGAAGATTTTGGGGATTTTTAGGGAGAATTTTGGGGATTTTTAGGAGTATTTTGGCTTTTTTTGGGGAAGATTTTGATGTTTCTTTAGGAGGATTTTGGGGATTTTTTGGGAGAATTTTGGGGTTTTTTTGGGGAGGATTTTGCGTGCTTTTAGGAGGATTTTGGGGTTTTTTTGGCAGAATTTGGGGGGTTTTTAGAGAGGATTTCGGATTTTTTTAGGAGAATTTTGGGGTTTTTTGGGCAAATTTTAGGGTTATTTAGGCATGATTTTGGAGATTTTTTGGGAGAATTTTGGGGTTGTTTGGCAGAATTTTGGGTTTTTTTGAGAGAATTCTGGGGGGTTTTTGGGGGGATTTTTAGGAAGATTTTGGGGTTTTTTTTGGGGAGAATTTTTGGAGTTGTTTGGGAGAATTTTGGGGTTTTTTTTGGGCAAATTTTAGGGTTATTTAGGGATGACTTTAGGGATTTTTCTGGGATAATTTTGGGGTTTTTTAGGGAAGATTTTGGGGTTTTTTTGGGATAATTTTGGGGTTTTTTGGGCGGATTTTGGGGTTTTTTGGGGTTTTGGTCTCACCTCGGCACGGGCGCTGTGCGACTGGAAGAACACGGCCTCCTTGTGGCCACACCTGCACAGGGACACCGACACTGTCCCCAGGTGTCCCGGGTGTCCTCCAGGTACCCCCAAGTGTCCCCAGGTGTCCCCCA
>NW_024524415.1:0-557 GCF_017590135.1 Pyrgilauda ruficollis
TGTGTCACTGTCACCTCTCTGTGTCACCGTGTGCCACACCGGGGGACACGGGCGGCTGGTGGCCCCGGGTGGGTGTCACTGTCCCCTGTGTGTCCCCTGGCCCCCCCTGGCTGAGTGTCCCCACGGTGTCCCCTGTCCCCTGTGTCCCCAGGGGTGGTGGCCGTTGTCCTGCTGGGTCCCTGTCCCTGTGTGTCCCTGTCCCCTTGGTGTCCCCACGGTGTCCCCACGGTGTCCCTGTGTCCCCAGGGGTGGTGGCCGTTGTCCTGCTGGGTCCCTGCTCGCTGCCAGCGCTGCTCTGCAAACTGGGGCCACTGCTGGCCATGGGTGGGACATTGGGGACATTGGGGACATTGGGGACATTGGGGATATTGGGGACATTGGGGACATTGGGGACACTGGGGACATTGGGGACATTGGGGACATTGGGGACATTGGGGACACTGGGGACATTGGGGACATTGGGGACACTGGGGACACTGGGGACATTGGGGACACTGGGGACATTGGGGACATTGGGGACACTGGGGACACTGGGGACATTGGGGACACTGGGGACA
>NW_024524415.1:1591-2109 GCF_017590135.1 Pyrgilauda ruficollis
TCCCCATTTCGGGGGTCCCTGTCCCCATTTCAGGGGTCCCTGTCCCCATTTGGGGGTCCCTCTCCCCATTTCGGGGGTCCCTGTCCCCAATTTGTGTCCCTGTCCCCATTTCGGGGGTCCCTGTCCCCATTTCGGGGTCCCTGTCCCCATTTCGGGGGTCCCTCTCCCCATTTCGGGGGTCCCTGTCCCCATTTCGGGGTCCCTCTCCCCATTTCAGGGGTCCCTGTCCCCAATTGGGGGTCCCTGTCCCCATTTCGGGGTCCCTGTCCCCAATTTGTGCCCCCCCCCAGGAGGAGCTGCGGGCGCTGCTCTGGGGGTCCCCCCTCCGGGGGCCGCGCTTTTTGGGGAGGGGTCCCCGGGGGGGCCGCGTCCTCCTCGTCGTGCTGGACTCGGCCGACCTGGACAGCGCCGCGGCCGCGGCTGTCACCGCTGTCAGTGACGTCATCGGCGGCGTCACCGACGTCACCGGCCCCGAGGTGCGGGGCTTGCTGCGGTTTGGGGCTTTTGGGGTTTTTGGG
>NW_024524416.1:0-1219 GCF_017590135.1 Pyrgilauda ruficollis
TATCTGGTGCGAGTACCTCATTCCTTTTCTTTAAAAAAAAAATCCCACATACACAGTATCTATTTTAACTTTGTGTTATAAGCTAAAAGTATATTTAGCACGCTACATAAAAATTAATACAGCATAACTTTCTAACACAACAAATATAATATTCATTTTAATCTTTGCGAAAAGTGAATAATAAAATACGCATTTTTAACAAAAGCGATGCCCTGATGCTCCTGATTAGGGGTAGGAGAAGCGAGGCTGCAGGGCTTCCCGCCGAGCCGGAGCCAGCGAAGCCGCAGGGCTGGGAAAGGCGTGTCGGGAGCTGCGGAGAAGTTTGTTTGTGTTCGCAGCTCAATGCCGCCTCGGGCCCGGGCCCGTTCCAGGGCTGTTCCTCAGCTCCGGCTCTGCCCTCAGCCAGCCCGGGGGGCGCCGAGAGCGCGGGCCGAGGCTGTGCCGCCTGCAGAGCCCGGGCCTGGCTGCGATTGGGCGCTGGTGCCGTCAGTCGTGGTTGTGGCGCGCTGATTGGTGAGAGCGGGGCGGAGGCGGGCCCCGTCGGCGGGCTGAGGGCGGCGGTGGCGCCATTGGCGGCGGCATTGGCGGAGCTTGTGTGCGGGCCCGGGAGCGGCGGCAGCGGGCGGAGCCCGGTGAGGCGGCGGCGGAGCTCGGAGGCGGCCCCGGCGCAGGTGGGAGCCGCGCTGGGTTGTGCGGGGGCTCGGGGCTGGCTGCGGGCCTCGGGGGCGGCAGGGGGCTCGCGCGGGTGGGTTGTGCCGTGGCCGGCCCGTGTTGGCCCTGGGCTGAGGGCGCTGCGGGAGCGGCTGCCCGCGGTCTCCTTGCCGCCGCTGCCTCGGCAGGAGCCGCTGCCGGAGCAGCGCTGGCTCGGCCCGCTCGCTGTGGCTGGGACAGAGGGGGCTGCCCCGTGGGCGGGGCTGTGCGGGGAAATTGCCGTGGCCGGAGGTTTGTGTGCCCGAGCAGACAGAGGAGTCCTGTAAAAGTGACTTTATTGCTGGGCAGAGGCACAGGCCGTGCGGCATTTGCCAGGCGCTCTCTGCCATTGCTGTAGTACGCAGCCTCCTTTGGATCCTCATTTTCCCGGCCGCTTCTCCCTCTGCCTTTGCCCGCTGGCTGAGGTGCTTGGAAGGTTCAGACTTCCAGATCCGCCGACTGCATGTCCTCGTTAATGTGCACTTCTCTTTTTGTATAACAGCCGATATTCATGGCTCTGTTAAGTCTT
>NW_024524416.1:1327-2109 GCF_017590135.1 Pyrgilauda ruficollis
TCCTCTTTGGTGTTGGGATTATTCTCAGTGCCCTCATTCCCTGTCCTTTTGTAGCCGTTTCTGGATCAGGAGGCCTGGCTGCCACCTGCATCCCCTCGCTCAGCTGCTGAATGAGCTGCACTCTCAAGGTGTCCGGCATGGTAAAAAGATGAGAGTTGCTGTAGCACATAGGAGGAGAAACAGCATTCGTTTAACCCATGGTCTGCCAGGGAACCACGAAACCGTGTCCCATTCCCATTGTTTCCACGTTTGGGCCAGAACATGAGCTGCTTTCTTATTTCCGTTTTTATCTGTTTCTCGACTTTTCCTTTGTCACCTTTTTGCAAGCAGCAGTTTGTGTGATTTAATTTTCCACCAACTCCTCCTTTTTCTGCTAACAGATAATCTGATCCCATCCCATTGTGAAGTGTTGTGTTCCTCATTTCAGTGGTTTGGTCAGCAGGAAGGTCAGGAGCTCGACGTGTGTGGTTGGTTATTATTTCGAGGACAGCTTGTAATCTAATGATGCCATTGAAGTGATGAATGGATTCTGTGGCTCCTGATATGAATTGGTTGGGGTGCCCTGGGGCAGATCCATGGTGTTGTTGGATTTGTTCTGGTGATCCTTCATCTTTTCCCCATTTTTGGGTGCTCTCTCAGGTGGCAGGGCTGCATCAGTTGACTGTGTGTCTGTAATTAAATAATGAAATACTTGAATTCCAACTGATTTCTCTGAAGTTGTGGTAGTGGGAAATCCCCAGTGCCGTAATGTACCTTGTATAACATAGACAGTGACAGCTCCT
>NW_024524417.1:0-2108 GCF_017590135.1 Pyrgilauda ruficollis
AGGGGAGAATTCCCTCCCAATATCCCAGCCATCCCCACCCAATTGGTGTTCCTTGTGGGAAGTGGTGTTTGCAGTGCTGGGAGCTGGGTCTCAGGGTGGGATGACCTGTCCAGGGCACCTAGTTCCTGCTTCTGCTTCAGGCAGGGCCACAGCAAATCCAGCCCCTGTGGCTCCAGGAAGGAGAAGGTAAGTCTGTGGTAAAGTCTGAGCATGAAAAACCCACTGAAAAGTGCAATAAAAGTAATTAATTTTTTCAATCCATGTCATTGGATTGCAAATTTGGGGAGATTAAAATTTCAAATGTTGGCTATGGTATCTGAACTTTTAGCATTTGTTTTTCTATGCTCTCGCTCCATGAGAATGACAGGGAGAGGGAGGAAAGGCACTGGGACCCCCCCCAGTAAAGCCCCCCTGCCAAGAAGGCCATGGCCAGCACTGGGCTCACAGAAGCAAACAGCCTCACTAGGGAAGGCAGTTTATTTTTTGAAGTTTGCAGAACCTCTTTTTAGCATTTTCTCATGGAATAATTCTGGGTTTCTGCTTCCAAATGACATTCAATTTCCACATCTGAGCTAGGGATAAAATGAATATTTTTACAACCTGACTGAATTCAAACCAAAATGCTCAAAAAATGATGAAACTGTCATCCGTGGAGCCAGGCAGGGGTGGGCAGGCAGCTCCAGCTGCTTGATGGCTGGGGGTGCTGGTTTACCCAGTTCAGACTGGAAGAACCCCCAGTGTGCCCAGCTGGTGCTGCCCAGTGCCCAGGAAGGTACCCAGAGGAGATGGGCTCTGGAGCAGCCTCAGGGCACAGCCTGGCCAGGGGCTCTGCCCCTTTTGGGGGGTTTACCCTGTCAGATCAGCGTGGTAGCAGGCTCATCTCTGCCATCCTCTGTCTCTTTGTCTCCTTCCAGCTGATCTCAGGAGACATTTGATTGGCAGGTCATGCCAAACACATTTGCTTTGAAGTTTTCCCACTTTCCTTGGGAAAGACTTTATCAAAAGGACCTCTCTGCCTGATTTCTCTCAGGTGGAGAGCAGAGCCCTGGGCTGGGGAGGGTGGGAGATGTTTCACTGGGCAGCCTGGGCTACTGCAGGTGTCCCTGCCCCATAAATCCCTGGGATTTATGTTCCTTTCCAACCCAAACCAGTCTGGGATTTTGTCATAGATACCAAGAAGAACTTTTTTCCCCCCAGGGCCTTACATCCCCTATGCCATAAAATAATCCTTTAATTAGTGAGGCCAAAGTGTTCCATAGTTAACAGTGGGACCTTCTTCCCTCATGTGCATGATGGACAAACCCAGTTAGTCAGGTTTAGTTAATCCTGGGTTTGCTCCATTCTTATTCTTCAGCACTTTCTGGCCTTTCTAAAATCTCCAAATTCTGTCTCAAAATCCAATTCCTGGCTAAAGCACAGATGAAACAGCACTTGCTCCTTGTTTTGCAGAGTTCTTTGGGAAAAGACAACTGGGCAAAGACCAAGCCTTTAGCTGTGGAGCAGAAAAATGCAGATTGCAGGTGTCAGGCTGGAGTTCCCTTAAGAGAAGTCGAATTTCCAGGGGCTGTAAGGACCAAACACAACCTGTGGGGTCGCTGGGCTACCCCAGAGCAATTGGCCCTACCTCAGTGCAGGGGGGACGTCTGGGAGCCTTATTCCTGAGGATTTGTTGGTGGGATGCTGGGGTGTCTCCTGGCAGGATGGGATTGGGCACAGGGCTGCTTCAGAGGTGCAGCATCAGCATCCCACAGGCCTGGAGTTAATTATCCAAAAAAGCCAACTATAAGCTTCATAAAAGCCTATAAAGGCTTTATAAAAGCCTAATAGAAATAGAAATAGCTGTGCTTTGTTTTTAAAATCACTTACAACATGGATCATTATTAGTCTAATTATCTCCCCGCAGTGTGGAGATGCCATGGGGTTTTTTGGGTTTGTTTATTTTTTTGTATTTTTCAGGCACAGAAGCACACAAGGCACATTTTGGGGATGGAATAGGAAGGCCAAGCAGGCAAGGAAAGCCATGCTGTCCCAGGAGCTCAGGGCTGACTCCTGGCCCCATGTCCAGCTCCTTGCTGCCCTTCTGTCTTAGTTTGAAAAGCCAGGTGTCT
>NW_024524418.1:0-610 GCF_017590135.1 Pyrgilauda ruficollis
CCCAGCGCTGGCCATGCAGCACATGGACCTGAAGCAGGTGGAGCTGGACACGGCCGTGGCCAAGGTGGACGAGCTCTCCCGGCAGCTCGAGTCCCTCTGGACGGACGGGCCCGGACCCCCCCCCAAAGTGAGCCCCGCCCTTATTTTGGGGATTTTGGGGAGGGGTCGCCCCCCCCCCCGACCTGAAGCAGGTGGAGCTGGACACGGCCGTGGCCAGAGTGCCCAAATCCTTTATCCTCACCCCAAATCCACGTTCCTAAATCCCTTTTCCCACCCCAAACCCAGCGCTGGCCATGCAGCACATGGACCTGAAGCAGGTGGAGCTGGACACGGCCGTGGCCACAGTGCCCAAATCCTTCATCCTCACCCCAAATCCACGTTCCTAAATCCCTTTTCCCCCCCAAATCCAAGGTTCCTAAATCCCTTTTCCCACCCCAAACCCAGCGCTGGCCATGCAGCACATGGACCTGAAGCAGGTGGAGCTGGACACGGCCGTGGCCAAGGTGGACGAGCTCTCCCGGCAGCTCGAGTCCCTCTGGACGGACGGGCCCGGACCCCCCCCCAAAGTGAGCCCCGCCCTTATTTTGGGGATTTTGGGGAGGGGTCGCCC
>NW_024524418.1:1921-2106 GCF_017590135.1 Pyrgilauda ruficollis
GCTGTCCCCAGCGCTGTCCCCGTGTCCCCAAGCTGTCCCCGTGTCCCCAAGCTGTCCCCGCGTCCCCAGCGCTGTCCCCAACACTGTCCCCGTGTCCCCAGCGCTGTCCCCAGCGCTGTCCCCGTGTCCCCAACGCTGTCCCTGGGTGTCCCTGAGCCCTGTCCCCGTGTCCCCAGCGCTGTCCC
>NW_024524419.1:0-2106 GCF_017590135.1 Pyrgilauda ruficollis
ACCCAAACCATTCCAGGATTCCACAATCTTGCATTAACAAAAAGCTGGTGCCTTGCAACCTCCACTCTGCCGTGCTCCTGCCCCAGCCCTTGGCACTGGCTCACAGGCTCACAGCAGCTGACACAGAGCTGCATGGAAAAATTTGCAGTAAAACCTCCATTAATTTTACACCAGCAGAGAGTTCTGAACCTGTGACTGCCTCCCTCAACATAAAATTTGCCTTCAATTTGCCTCTGAGTGCTGCTTTCACACTCTCACAGCCCAAAGAGAGATTGTGACACAGAGACTTCAGCCTTAGCACAAAGTGTCTCTCGGACATTCCACTTCTGAGAAAAAGCCCAAACAAACCAGCTTTGTGAAAGCCTAGTGTAATGAGAATTGACTGTCTTCTGTGAGAAATATCTATTAATTACTCTGCAGTGGGGAAAAAAGGAAACTGTGATGATACACGTTTCCCAGCTGCAGCACAAACAATTGCTTTTGAGGCACAGAGCCTGAGCTGAGGAGTCTCGTGGAATGAAGTTATCTCCAGGAGGGTGACAGCAGCCAGGTTTACTGGAGTTCTGGAGTATATTTAGATTTTGGCCAAAGAGAGTTTATTCTAACGGTGTTTGAAACAAGGTCAAGTGTTTGAGTAACCTGGTTAGTGGCAGGTGTGCCTGCCCATGGTGGGGGGTGAACTGGGTGGTCTTTAATGTCCCTTCAAGCCTAAACCATTCTGGGATCCTGTGGTCGTTTCCTGCACTTTAGGTTCGAGTTCAGTTTCAGCTTTTCTAGAAGAGCTCCTTATGGGAACAAGATCCTTAAGAAAAGGATCCTTAAGAAAGGATCTGCTTGGGTTCCTACCCCCTGAGGTGCCTTCTGAGGAACACCCTCAAAGTTTCTGGTGCTGGTGGCTGAGCTCTGGCTGTGTCATTCTGCTTCAGCCTTGTGCCACCTCCCTAATTCACTTAGACACCACAACAGGGACACTGACCCACTCTAGAAATGGAAAAATCATTGCAAAATGGTATTTCTGGGAGTAGTAAAAAAATGAAAAGTCAGTTTTGCAGGGCTGGACTGATATGTATCAAATGAGAATAGGAACCAAGAAGGCAAATGAAGGAATCAGCGGCACATCTGGCCCAGCTGTGGGCATGCTGGGCCTTTACCAGTAAGCTGCGCACATGACCTGGAAAAAGAAAATTATTAGAAAATATTAGGAAGTATCTTCTTCTGACCTGCTAGTCTCACTGGCTTCAGAGGTGGGGCAGGAATTACAGTGGGTTCCTTTCCAGTTGTGAAATCTTTGCCCTTCAATTGCATCCAGGTACATCCAGAGCCTACTGTACTCAGTCCCTGCTGAGAGCACTCCAGGTTCAGCTCTTTTCTCAGACACAGCCCTTGGGTGACCTTGGTCATGTCACTTCATCTGTCTTCACAGCAATTCTCTTTTGGCCATTTGGGTGTAGTGCTTCTTCTGGGCATGCTGGGAAGAAAAACACATTATAGGTGGTAAAAATCCAGATAATTGGATAAAAGCAGAAGATAAGTAGAAATAAGATTCCCCCATGTATTCAGGCACCTGGTTCACTCCCTCCAGGGTGTATTGTGTAGGATTGTGCAGATGAGTTATTAAAGCAGCTGATTCACAGCTGCACTCTGGGTCTCCAGTGCCACAGGTAGTGGTTGTTCTTTGGGAAGTAGAAATAGCAAGGATAAGCTAAATTTAAGGAATGTATTTATAGACTATACACACATAAGGCAGGGAGGACACCTGCATGGCCAGGAGTTGGCAGAGGCTGTAGGTTAATGTCACCGTGCCTGTTCCAGCACATCCACGCTCGACTGCTCCCTGTGAGCAAATGTGGGGCCCTTCCCTTCCCTTCCCTTCCCTTCCCTTCCCTTCCCTTCCCTTCCCTTCCCTTCCCTTCCCTTCCCTTCCCTTCCCTTCCCGCTGGCAAATCCCAGCCCTGGGCAGGAGGACAGGCAGCAGGACCTGCCACATGTGTCCACATGCTCCAGGTGTATTGTAGAAACAGGTGACCCCCCAGCCAGGGAATAATGTGCTCTGACTCCATGATTCAGACAACCCCCCAACCAGGGAATAACATGCTCTGACTCCAT
>NW_024524420.1:0-2106 GCF_017590135.1 Pyrgilauda ruficollis
ACCGGCTAGATGGGAATCTGCCCGGCGCCGAGTGACGTCACTGAGATATCGGGTTACCATTGGCGGACAGTAAATACCGGCGCCAATGGCGGCGCTGGAGGCGGCCCTGTGGGTGGGGCCAGGGCTGTGCGCGGGGCCGGGCCGGGTTGGGTTGGGCTGGGTTGGGTTGGGTTGCAGCGGAGCAGCGCCATGGCTGCAGCGCTGGGTCTGGGGGCGCTCTGGGGGCTCCTGGGGCTCCTCGGGGACCCGGGGGTGGCCACGAAAGGTGAGTGGGAACCCCGAAACCGGGAAGCCTCTGAACTTCCATTTCCGGACACCGGGACCTTCCTGAACTTCTCTTACCGGGCATGGGAACCCCCCATAACCCCATTTTGGGTCCTGTGAACCCTCTGAATCCCCTTCCCCATTATCAGAACCCCTCTGTCCCCTTTCATCTGACACCGGGACCCCCCTGTACCCCTATTCCTGGGCAGGGAAACCCCCCCCGAACCTCCATTCCCGGGCATCAGAATCCGCTGAGCCCCCATTCCTGAGCACGGGCACCCCCTGAGCGCCCATTTATGGGCACCGGGACCCCCCTGTACCCCCTTCCCCAGCACCGGGACCCCCCTGAACCCCCATTTCTGGACACCAGGACCTACTTGAACCCTGAATTCCGAGAAGAGAATCCCCTGAACCCCCATTCCTGGGCAGGGAAACCTCCCTGAACCCCCATTCCTGGATAGGGAAACTCCCCTGGACCCCCATTCCTGGGCACGGGGACCCCCCTGCACCGCCTTATCTGGCCCCGGGACCCACCGGATCTCCCATTCCTGGGGTTCAGGATCTCTTTGAACCCCGAACCGCAGCACGGGAACCCCCCTGAATCTCCATTTCCGGGCGCCGGGACCCCCCTGCACCCCTTTATCCGGGACTGGGACCCCCCCCGCACCCCCGTCAATGTTCTGGGACCGGGATCCGCCCGCCTCTCCCAGCCCCAGCCCCCCCTTTCCGTGACCCAGGGACCCCCTGGAGCCCCATTCCTGCCTTTCCCAGCTCCCAGACCCCACTCCCCTCAACACCGGGCACCCCTGGACCCCCTTTGGTGGGCACAGGGACCCCCTGGATCCCCCATCCTGCCTCTCCCAGTCCCTTCCTTGAACCTTGGACCCTTCTGGCTCTCCCAGTTCTGGTTCCTGGGTCTTGGATGCCCCCAGACCCCCCAAGTCTCTGCATCCCCCCAGTTCTTCACACCCTGCTCATCCTGCAGGGGGGTCTCAGGGGGTCCGGGAGGGTCCCAGGGGGGATTCTGGGCACTGGGACTCCCCTGAATTTCCAGTTCTGGGTACTGGTACCCCCCTGCACCCCCTTATCCAGTACCAATCCTTCCTTGCACTCCCTTTCTCATCCATCCTTCCTTTCCTAGCCCTCAGATCCCCTTTTTCCTTTTCCCTTGGACCCCCTGGACCCCCATTTCTGCTTTTCTCAGCCCCCAGCTCCCCCTTTCCTCTGCATCAAGGACCCCTGAGCCCTTCATTCCCAGGTCTGCCCACTTTGTGATCCCTTTCCTTGGCACTGGGGACCCCTGGACCCCCTTTCCTGGACACAGGGATCCCCTGGAACCCCCTCCCAAATCTCCCAGTCCCTGCACCTTCCATAACCCCGGAACCCCCTGAGCCCCCATTCCTGGACACCAGGACCCCCTGCAGGCCCTCTCCTGTCCATCCCACCTCTCCCACCCTGCACACCCTTTCCTCACCCCCAGGATCCCCAGACCCCTTCCCAGCTCTCCCAGTTCCCCTTTCATTGATCCATGACCCTCTCAACCCCCCCAAATCTCTCTGTCCCCCCAGTTCTCCATTCCCTGCATTACCTGGATGTGGCAATGTCAGAGCCCATCCCGGGGGTCCCCCAATTCATGGGTATTGGGTTCGTGGATGGGATCCCCTTCATGCGCTACGACAGCGAGCGGGGCCGGGTGGAGCCGCTGACGCAGTGGATAAAGGATGGAGTTGGGCCGGAATATTGGGAGGGGCAGACCCAGATTGCTGTGAGGACCCAGCACATGGTTGCCAGGGAGCTGGAGACACTGCGGGAGCAGTACAACCAGAGCAGGGGTGAGTGGGG
>NW_024524421.1:0-2105 GCF_017590135.1 Pyrgilauda ruficollis
GCCAGCGCCAGGCGCGCGCCGCCGCCCGCGACTTCGCGCGCCGCTATCGCGACTTTGTCGCGACGCAGCCGCAGCTGGGCGGGCCCGGCGCCGCCGCCGCCTTCTCGCGCCGCTTCGCGCGGAACTTTCTGGAACATTTCGAGGCCGAGGTGGCGCGGGCGGCGGCCGAGAGGGGGGGAGGGGAGCCCGCCCCGCCCCCCGCGCTGTCGCGACAGGAGGCGGCGACATGGGCGGGGAGCGGCGGGAGAGCGGCGGAGGGAGCGGAGAAAGAGGGGCAAAAATTGGGGGGAAACGCCCCGAAATTGGGGGAAATTGGCACAAAATTGGGAGAAATCGGCTCAAAATGGGCGGAAAATGCCCCAAAATGGGCAGAAAATGACCCAAAATTGGGAGAAATTGGCCCAAAATTGGGAGAAATTGGCTCAAAATCGACTGAAGTTAGCACAAAATGGGCTGAAAATGCCCCAAAATTGGGAGAAATTGTCCCAAAATGGGCTGAAAATGACCCAAAATGGGGAGAAATTGGCACGAAATGGGCAGAAAATGCCCCGAAATTGGGAGAAATTGGCCCAAAATTGGGAGAAATTGGCTCAAAATCGGTAGAAATTGGCACAAAATGGGCTGAAAATGCCCCAAAATGGGCAGAAAATGACCCAAAATTGGGAGAAACTGGCTCAAAATGGGCGGGAAATGACCCAAAATTGGGACAAAATGGCTCAAAATTGGGAGAAATTGGCCCAAAATTCACTGAAATTGGCCCAAGATCGGCAGAAATTTGCAGAAAATGGGCAGAAAATGCCCCAAAATCGGCAGAAATTGGCTCAAAGTTGACTGAAATTGGCTCAACATTGACAGAAATCGCCCCAAAATCGCTGGAAATCGGCACAAAACTGACTGAGATGGACCTAAAATCGGCTGAAATTGCCCCAAACCCAAAACCGCTCAAAATTCCCTCAAATCCACTCGAGTTTTGCCCGAAATCGGCTGAAAATGCCTCGAAATTGGCGGAAATCGGCTCCAAATTGGCCGAAATTGCCCCAAAACCGCTGGAATTTCACCTGAAATCGGCAGAGATTTTGGGAAAGTTTGGGGGAAAATTGGGAAAATTTGGGGGGAAATTGGGAAAATTTGGGGGAAAATTGAGGATTTTGGGAAAATTTGGGAGGAAATTGGGAAAATTTGAGGGAGATTTTGGGAAAATGGAAAATTGGGAAAGTTTGGGGGGAATTTGGGAAAATTTGGGCGAAAATTGAGGATTTTGAGAAAATTGGGGATTTGGGGAAAATTTGGGGGGAATTTGGGAAAATTTGGGGGAAACGGGAGGAAATGGGAATTTTGGGGAAATTTTGGTGGAAAAATAGGGAAAAAATGGGGGAAAATTGGGAAATTTGGGGGGAAAATGGGAAAATTGGGGATTTTGGGGAAAAATGGAGGAAAATTGAGAAAAATTTGGGGGAAAATTGGGAATTTTGGGAAAATTTGGGAAAAATGGAGGGAAATTTGGGGTTTGGGGAAAATTCAGGAGATTTTAGGAAAATTTGGGGAAAAAAACCGGGATATTGGGGAATTTGGGGAGAAAATTTGGGATTGGGGGAAAATTGGGAGATTTGGGGAAAATTTGGGGGGAAATTGGGAAATTTGGGGAAAATTTGGGAGATTTTGGGAAAATTTGGTTGAAAAATAGGAAAAAGGGCAAAAATTGGGGAATTTGGGAGGAAAATTGGGGATTTTGGGGGGAAATTGGGAAATTTGGGGAAAATTTGGGAGATTTTGGGAAAATTTGGTTGAAAAATAGGAAAAAGGGCAAAAATTGGGGAATTTGGGAGGAAAATTGGGGATTTTAGGGGGAAATTGGGAAAATTTGGGGGAAAAATTGGGGATTTTGGGGAAATTTGAGAAAAATGTGGGAAAAATTTGGGGGGGAATTGGGGATTTTTGGGAAAAATGGCGGGAAAATTTGGGGTTTGGGAGGAAAAATGGGGATTTTGGGAAAATTTGAGGGCGATTTTGGGAAAAAATGGTGGAAAATTTGGGGGAAATTGGGGATTATGGGAAAATTGGGGAATTTGGGGAAAAAATGGGGGATTTTGGGAAAATTTGGGGGA
>NW_024524422.1:0-2104 GCF_017590135.1 Pyrgilauda ruficollis
AAGCAGCACAGAATCTGAACAATATAACAGCTAAACCTGAAGCATCAGGTAAACTAAAGCAAATGTTTGAAGTCTAAACTCAGCTGTAAATTTACAGCTCATGACTGCTGAACTCTGGCCAGTCAAGTGGTGACAGCACAGCACTTTGTGTAGGAGCCAGAATGGTGCAGTATTTTCTCATGCTAATGTGGAGCAGGTCCCAGCTCTCCTGCCTGTAACTACAGCAGAGGTTGAATTTATGTTGGAGCTGCAAGCAGTGCAGCAGCAAAGCAGAAAATTTGCAGCCTTCAGTGAACACACACTATATTAATTCAATGTCTCAATGCAATACTTCAGAGGAAGAGAAGTCAGGACTAGAGAGGATAGAACATGTAATTTGTTTCTCTGCTAGTGTAAGAGGGTTCTCTTTTAATGAGTCTAATTTCAAAACTCTCGAGGAACAGAGATCACAGTGGGTTTCTTGAGAGTGCCAAATGCTTCCCATGTATTGAAAGGCTTTGCTTACCACCCATCCTCCTTTCTCCCTTCTTATTGTACCTTTGGGCCAGCCTAAGTTTCTTAATTATTGTTTATATGCTTCACTGATATTTTGCCATCTTGCCATTTGACAAAGCTGTATATATTCATCCTGCTTTCTAAGAAAATTTCCCTTAGCAAATGGAAAGGAGTTTAGGAAAAGTTTTGTCCACATTGGTTTAGTATAAAGTCAGGCGGCAAGAGAGGATATCACAGTTGCTTTCAACTGACACCTCTGAGAAGAAGAAAATGCTATGAGCAACTCTGCCTTCATAGTGGAAGTTGCACAATAGTTGCAAGGAGGGAGTGATTTGGTTTGTTCTTTTACTGTGTTCCTATCAAAGACTTCCACTGTTTCTATCTCAAATACTTAAAAACCTGTTCATGGGCACAGAGAAATCCCCACCTTCCAAGTAAAAGCAAGTATTTTTGTTACTGTAAGTGAAATCTTGAGAGACAAATTGTTAGTGTAGATCTAACTGTTGCAATAAAAAATAACCTTGAAGTTAAAACTGTGATGCACACAAGGACAGACACTGTCTTTGGCTCTTTTTCTGGGTGCTGTGCTCCCCTATCCACTGCTCCTCTGGGATATCTGTAGCCATAGCAGTGCTGGAACTCCTTGCCAGGGAGGAGTAAAAACTCCTGTGTTTCTTGGTTTGCCTTTCCTTCCTCTAGGATTCTGTGTGGGTTTTATTTGTTTGCCAAGATATTGTTAAACTTTTCTCTTCCTTCACCAACCCACAGCACTGGGTTAGATCCCAATTATTGTATGTGTGCTTTGCACATGTTAGGTGCTATTTCTTTCTTCACTTTGTTACCTCTAACTATGGTTTTGTCCAGCTGCAGGTCTGTATTTTTTGTGTTTGTGTTTAAGCTGACCACTGGTGAGTTGTTTCCAGCTTTGGGTCTGGCAGTGTCACTGCTCTGCAGGGCTGGGGTGAGGAATGCTGCTGAGGTGTCGCAGAACTGCTGATTTAGCACCTCAGTCTCCCTGGCAAGAGCAGCTTAGATCTCTGCTGGGTGCTTGGGACTTCCCTGTGTCCAACTAGAGACTGTTTCCATCACATTTCAAACATAAATTGAAGGCTGAATGATGATCACTCCCTGGTTCTCCTTTGCCTTTTGCTCAAAGTGTGACTGCATCTGAAGTTTTTGCTTCTACAGCTGATACCTTGGGGTTTAAGTTTTTCTGTTTTGTTTTGGAGTGCAGCTTTTAGCTGTATATTAAGTGTCACCAGGATCTTTGCACAGGGTGGTGGAGACAAAACAATCCTGTTCCAGCTGGAGACTCAAGGACAATCTCCTCAAACTTCAGGCCCAAAGCATGAACAATGTGAAAGGAGGAGGGTGGGCAAGCAAGCAAAGACGATGAAACTTCATCATTTGAAGCTGTTAATTGGGCAGTTAACTCCTGTATGCAAATGAGCTAAAACCTATAAAAATGTGAGGTCTCGTGACCAAGCCCTCCTTTGCTTGGAGCCCCTGGGCAGAGCCAGGACTGTGGCTCTGCTGCTGCCAGGGTGTGCCAAGGAAGGCACTTCAGTAAATCTGCACTTTATGGCTCTGCTCTCCATCCAGCCTCTGC
>NW_024524423.1:0-9222 GCF_017590135.1 Pyrgilauda ruficollis
GAGCAGGCTGTGGGAGAGCCGGCCGTGCCCCGGGCCCGGCTCACCTGGCGGCTGTGCATCCTCACGGTCACCTGCCCGTAGAGGTTGCCGCGGTTCAGGACGCCCTCACAGCGCACGTGCACCACCCTGGGGGGCTCCAGCGACTCCACAAAGCTCCAGCGGATGGTTTTGTACCTGTTCCCTCGCACCATGTCCTGCCAGCAGAAATCAGCCTGGCATTAATTAAATTAGTAACGATCTGTTCGCGCCCGACAGCGAAAATCAGCTCCCAGCCTGGTGGCTCTTGGGGCTGTTTTTGGTTTTGTTAAGGTTGGGACTGAAGGTATTTAGAGGGAATTTAGGTCTAAATGTTCAGGTTTTATTTATGTTTAGCTTTAGATATTTCAGTTTTATCATGTTTAGGTTTAGGTGGTTATTATGTTTTATTTATGTTTAGGTTTAGATGTTTATTGCTTTTATTTATATTTTAAGTTGTGAGTTTTACAGTATTTTACTAATAAGTTACAAAAAGGTTAGCTATTTCTACACAAGGTCTTTTAAATTATTTAACTAAGAAATCATATTTAAATTATTTTTATTTTTAGCTTAATAACTAATTACGCGAAGTCAACAACACAGACTTTTCTGTCTAATTATAAAATACCACTTAAACTTGTGAAGAACAATTAGTTACTGTTCTAAAACTTATATTTTGCCTTATATAGGTTGTTATATTTTAAAATCTTAAATTTTAGGTTTTTTATTTAGTGATATTACTTCTAATCAAAGTACACATTTGTAATCTTAGTGTTACTAATCAACTCTGGAAGTTTTTTTTATGGTCCTAGGTCAAACACAGGATTTTCTTGCGGGTCTGTGCTCTTCAGCACAGAAAGTTTAAAATTTTCAGCACCTAGGATTCCAACACAACTCAGTTTGGATGTTAATGGGAGCAAGGAGAAAACGCCACAAATGTTTCATTGGTTGTTGGTGAATTTTGGGTTTTTCCTCCCAGCTCTTTGCTGAATCCAGGAAAAAAAAAAAAAAAAAATTTAAAAAAAAAAAAAAAAGGGGGAAAAAAAAAAAAAAAAAAAAAAAAAAAAAAAAAAAAAGGAAAAAAAAAAAAAAAAAAAAAAAGAAAAAAAAAAAGAAAAAAGACACTGCCAGGGGGTCCCTCCCAGCGGGGACACCCCAAAATTCCAGGCACTTACGGGGTAGCAGCGCTCGGTCACCAGGGAGTGAAGCTTCTGCTTGTTGAAGCTGCAAAGGGAACAGCCCAGCCACCCCAGCTCAGGAAAGGAGCTTCCCCACAAACTCCTGATATCCCCAGATTCCTGATATTCCCACAAATTCCTGCTTTCCCCACAGATTCCTGCTATTCCCCACACAAATCCCAGCGCTAGCCCCACAAATTCTTGCATTTCCCCCACAATTTCCTGATATTCACCTCACACAAATTCCTGCAATTCTCCCCACAAAATCTTCCATTTCCCCCACAAATTCCAGCTCTGGCCCCACAAATTCTTGCATTTCCCCCACAATTTCCTGCTTTCTCCTCACAAATTGCAGCTTTGCCCCCACACAAATGCCTCCTTGCCCCCCACAAATTCCCCTCTCAAATTCCCCATTTCCCCCACACAAATTCCCACTTCTTCTCCCACACAAACTCCCCCTTTCCCCCCTCGCAAATTCCCACTTTTCCTCCCACACAAATTCCACTTTTTCCCCCTCACAAATTCCCCCTTTCCCCCCTCACAAATTCCACTTTTCCCCCCACACAAATTCCATTTTCCCCCCTCACAAATTCCACTTTTCCCCCTCACAAATTCCACTTTTCCCCCTCACAAATTCCACTTTTCCCCCTCACAAATTCCACTTTTCCCCCTCACAAATTCCACTTTTCCCCCTCACAAATTCCACTTTTCCCCCTCACAAATTCCACTTTTCCCCCTCACAAATTCCACTTTTCCCCCCACACAAATTCCATTTTTCCCCCTCACAAATTCCACTTTTCCCCCCACACAAATTCCATTTTTCCCCCTCACAAATTCTCACTTTCCCCCACACAAATTCCCCCTTTCCCCCCTCACAAATTCCAGCTTTGCTCCCACACAAATTCCCCTTTTCCCCCACACAAATTCCCACTTTTCCTCCCTCACAAATTCCACTTTTCCCCCACAAATTCCATCTCCTCATGGCCCAGGGAAGGGCCTCACTTTGCCAGGGAGTTGTGGGCCTCAATGAATATCTCCTGGGCTTTCTCAGGGAAGGTTTTGGTGCTGAAATCCGGGTCGTGATCCTTGATCTTCCGCAGGCTGGGAAAGAACAAATCAAGGAAAGAACAAAACTGGAGCTGTCCTGGATGTCTGGATCCTACAGGATTCAATCCCAGCTTTTACCAGCTGAGAACTGGAGATCCCCCACTAAGACAAAACCTTCAGGGGGTGTAAAAGAGCCAAATCCAAAGAATCCTAAAAAAGCTGGGAGTGCACGGCGTGGCTGCTCCCAGCAGGAGAGGTGGGAATGCCAGGGAAGGGGAGCAACAACAAAAATGGGAAAAGCGGGGAGGAAACAACCCCTTCATCCTAAAAATCACCCAGAGATCCCTCAGCCCCTCACAGAGGGGGTCTGGTGGGGGCTGAGAGGATGTGGGGGGATTCTGGGGGGGTCTGGGTGACCTGGGAGGACACAGGGGCGTTCTGGGGGGGATTTGGGGGAGTTTTGAGGGGATTTGGGGGGATCTGGGTGTCCTGGAGGTGACCTTGGGGGGACACAGGGGGTGTCCTGGGGGGGATTTGGGGAATCTTGGGGGTCCCAGGGGTCCTGGAGGTGACTGGAACACAAAGGGGGGTCACAGGGGGATCCTGGGAGATTTGGGGGGGATCCTGATGAGTTTTGAGGGGATTTGAGGTGTCCTGAGCGGCCTGGAGTGACACAGGGGTGTCCTGGAGGGGATTTATGGGAGCTTTGAGGGGATCTGGGGGTCCTGGGTGTCCTGGAGGTGACTGGAGGGAACACAAGGGGGGTCCTGAGTGGGTCTGTGGGAGTTTTGAGGGGATCTGGGGGGTCCTGGGTGGGTCTGTGGGAGCTTTGAGGGGATCTGGGGGGTCCTGGGTGTCCTGGAGGTGACTGGATGGAACACAAGGGAGGTCCTGAGTGGGTCTGTGGGAGTTTTGAGGGGATCTGGGGGTCCTGGGTGGGTCTGTGGGAGCTTTGAGGGGATCTGGGGCTCCCAGGTGTCCTGGAGGTGACCTGGGGGAGGAATACCAGCCACGGCCAGAGCCAGGAGAGGCCAAGCAGCAGGTTAATGAGGCTAATTAGCTAACGAGGGGTACGTACGCCAGCTGGGAGGCCGCTGTCTGCCTCAGCTTCTGCATCTGCTGCTTCACCCCGTCCTTGGAGAGCGAGCTGAGGCGCGCGTCGCCCTCGGGGGGCACGTAGGGATCCATGATCTCAGCTGGGGGAAAGCAGCTCAGCAGCAGGCTCAGAGCCCCGGGGGAAGGCAACTCCTCCCAGGGAGATGGGAGAATCCTGAGAGCTTCCCTGGGAGAAGCTGGCCCACGGGTGCTGCTCTCTGCTGCTCCCCCACAGCCCAGGGAGCAGGGGGGAAATGGCTTCAAAATGAAGTTTAGAGGGGATTTGGGGATGGAATTCCTCCCTGAGGGGCTGGGATGGGATTCCCAGAGCAGCTGGGGCTGCCCCTGGGTCCCTGGCAGTGCCCAGGGCCAGGCTGGAGCAGCCTGGGGCAGCGGGAGGTGTCCCTGGGTGGGATTGAAGGTCCCTTCCCTCCAAACCTGGGGTTCTGTGGGGTTCCCCAGCCCTGTCTTGGAATGAAAAGGGGCTTTTTGGGTGGAGTGTGGCTTTTTTGGGAGAATGGCCTTCCCTTCCATTTCCTTTCTTTCCTCTCCAGCCATGGCAGGCGTGGCACTGGGTGGGATCTGAGGTCCCTTCCCACCCAGACCATTCCATGATGGCACTTTCCAGGTCCTTGTAGCACTGCTCTGCTTTTACAGGTGGAGAAATGGGGAAGAAATCCCTCGCAGTGAGGGTGCCAGGCCCTGGCACAGTGCCCAGAGCAGCTGTGGCTGCCCTGGATTCCCGGCAGCGCCCGGGACAGGGCTCGGAGTGTCCCTGGAGGGCAGGGGTGCCACTGGAGGGGCGTTCCCAACCCAAGCCCCTCTGGGATTCCAGGATTCCAGACAAAGGCACCAACAGCTCCGGAGAGCGGGCAGGGAAGCCGTTCCCCCGGCCAGAAGGAAGGGCGGGGGAGGAACTCAGCCTGATCCCGCGCGGTTCTCTCTCCCATGCCCGTACCCGTGCACGCCAGGAAGAAGGTGCGCTCCATGCGCTCGTCCGGGAAGACCGGCGCCGCGGAGCTCAGCCGCCTCTGCCTCTCCTCAGCGCTCAGCTCCCGGGCCCACTCGGGCACCCGCGGGCCCTTCCTCCTGCTCCTGGCCGGCACAACCAGCGGCAGCGCCGCGGGCCGGAGCAGCGACTCGGCAGCCTGAGGGGAGGCAGCGCCGAGCCCGGGGTGAGCCGGGCGCCGCCAGGCCTCCACTGACCTCCCCTCTCGCCGCACGCGCCACGGCCCGCCGCGCTCCTCCCTCGCCCTCAGCCCCCACACCGCTCATCCCGCGGCAGCACAGCCGCTCCCCGGAGCCCCTCAGGCCGCCCGCGCCGGCCCCACCTTGCAGCAGAGCCGCGGGGCCCTGCGGCCCAGCCCCGCCGCCATGGCGGCCGCCATCTTTCCCCCGCCGCGGGGGATGGCGGGAACGGGGGAGGGGGCGGGGCCTTCCAGACCCCCCCGGACGCGCAGAACCCCCCAGGTTCCTGCACCCCCCAGCAGCTCCGTGGGTTTTGTGCGATGCTTTTGGGATTTCCCACGGCAGCAGCCCCTGGAGGTGGAGGCGGGTCGGGGGCAGGGGTCTCTCCGCATGCCCCCGGGACAGCCCAGGATGCGGCCAGCAGCACGGGGGGGGCTCGGGGGTCCCTCCGAATATCCCGAGGACAATCCAGGATGCGGCACGCCCGCCCTAAATCACAAACCGGCTCATCCCAAGCCCTCTTCCCTGGGAAGCCCACCGCCGGCAGCCGCCGGGACACCCCGGGGATGCTCGTCACCCGCCCACGGCCGCGGGGCGCGGCCCCGGCCCGGCCCGCGGAGCCAAAGGCGAGCCCAGCCCGGGGTGCGAAGCCCGGGGGGCCCCTCGGGGGCGGGGGGCTCGCCGGAGGCTCCGGCCGCGCTCGCTGCGCCTGGCCCCGCTCCCAGCTCGCTTTGGGGACTGTTGATCTTGGCTCCGAGGACGCGTTGCTCCATCGGACAGCTGGTTAATGTGTAGTGACGGCTCCGCTGTGCCCGAGACCGTTGATCCCGGCCCGAGCTCTTATCAGAGCCGGGAGCGGCCGTGCGGGGCTGGGCGGGGGGCGCGGGGGGAGCCGGGCCCCGCTGCGTGGGGGGATGGCGTCTGCAGCCCGCCAGCACCTCCCAAAATTCGGAGTGATGCCCACTGGGGTGCGCGGGGGGCGACACCAGCAGAGAGCGCTTCCCGCAGCAGCTCCGGTGGGAAACGTGGAGCCCTCTGGAAAACCGGGATGAAGCTCCGGGGCTGCGGAGCCAATCCTGGAGCAGCCGGGCTGAGTCACCGGCCCAGAGCCCCACGGCCCCGGCGCTTTCCCACGGCTCCCGACTGGTGGGGCTGGATTTTCCCAGCCCAGCTGGCTCTCCCGGGATGCCATCCCGGCCGGTTTCACCTCCGTGGGCAGCGCTGGGGGCTCTGGAACCCCTCTGGAGCCGCCTCCTTGCCCGTGGGGGGCTCCTGGGGGGCTCGGCCCGAGAGCATCCCTGAGGAAATTTGGGATGGGGCCATGGAGATGCCACTGGATGATGTCCCCAGCCCAGCTGTGCTATTCTCCTTGCAAAACCACCACGTGGGGATTTGTCCCGTGGGAGAGCGGGATCAGGGCTGGGATCAGGGCTCGGCACCCGCCCCAAGCTGTCCCCGCCAGCTCCAGGCAGGGGCTGGGCCACCTTTGCCTCCATCCTTGTGCAACTTGTCCCAGGTGAGGCGGGAGGGGACGGGCAGAGCCGCACGCACACACGGAGTGGGGAAAATCCAGGGAAAGACGCCTCCCAACCCCCCGGGAATGACCCGCGGAGCAAGAGGCCCCGGAGCTTGGAGCGCTGCTGTCCCCGTGCTCCCGAATACCAGAGATTCCAGCCCTAAGCCGGCGGCCCAGACCTGCGAGGCAGGATTAGCCGGTGCCCTGCGGCTGCTCCCGCCCCGGCAGCAACGGCGAGAACTCCGGCGAAAGAGAGAGAAGAAAAGAAAAGCCTCTCTTGAGAATTTCATTTTTTTCTTTCTTCCCCTTTTAAAATTTTTCTCCCCCCTTGTTTTTCCTAATTAGAAAGGAGCACTGACAGCGGTTGGTGGCTGCAGAGGCTCTGGGCTGATTACAGCTCCTGGCTTCCACCCCGTCCGTTTGTCCCCGGGCCCTCCGCAGTCTGGCGCTACAGGAGAACCCGGTTTGGTCGGGACACGGCGGAGGAGGCGGCTTCCCCCCGCCTTTCTCCGTGGAGCCTCGCTCATTCTCTCTTTCTTCCTTTTTTTTTTTTTTCTGGATTCTTGCTGACAGCAGCATCTGTCACCTCCCAGCATCTCCCGTGCGGAGCAGCGCCCGCGGAAAGCGCCCGGAGCCCTTTGGCAAGCACAAGCCCCGTGCCCACCGAGACCCCCCCGGCGGGGCAGGAGGGCACCCGGTGACCCCGAGGCCATGCGGGATGGGAATTAGAGCTCAGAGGAGACAATCCCCTCCGCCTCCCTCCCGCGGCTCTGCTCCAGGAATAGTTTTATCCTGCCCCTGACCTTCCCGTGGCTCTGCCAGGGACAGCCACCCGCGGCCACCCGCGCTGCCAGCACCGCGGCAAGGCGGGCGGGGACGGGACTTTTGCCCTGGCAAAGTCCCCCGGCACGGCCGGGGCTCGGCTGGGCTTCTCCCGCCGTCCTGCTGCGGTGGCCTCGGGGCGTCCCCAGCGCGGCACGGCCGGGCTGAGTCCAGTCCCATCCACCCCGGCTGCAAACCCCACACGGAGCCTCCTCGCCAAACCGTGGGGTCCAGCCCTTCCCTGGCCGCAGGGCAGACGGGGCTTTCCGCCCAGAACCCCGCCAGGATTCCATAAAATCCTAAACCGTTCCCTGGGCCAGCTGCCAGCGCCGACGTCCCCCCACCCCGCAGCCTGTCCCCGTGTCCCCGTGTCCCGCGGGGCTCCGCGCCGCTGCGAGCTGGCAGGACGGAGCAGGGCGGCAGCTGCCCGAACCCCCCGCGCGGCTCCAGCTGTTTCCAGCTGTTTCCAGCTGTTCCCTTGTCTCCCTTTCCTTCCCCGGGGCTCTGCAGCACAATGCGGCCCCGCGGCAGCCCCGGATGAACCCGGGCTCGGCAGCGCTGGCTTTTTGTAACCATGTGCTGAGAGCTGTCTGTACTTTCTCCCTGCCCCAGTTCGTGCCGCCGGCTCCTCCGGGTCTCAGCGAATCCCTGCTCCCTCCCTGAAATCCCTGCTCCCTCCCTCGAACCCCTTCTCCCCTCTCGAACCCCTTCTCTCTACCTCGAATCCTGTTCCCCTCCTCAAATCCCATCTCCCTCTCTCGAGTTGCTGCTCCCTCCCTCAAACCCCTGCTCCCCCCTGCCTGGAATCTCTACTCCCCTCCCCAAATCCCTTTTCCCTCCTCGAATCCCTTTTCCTTCCCAAATCCCCATTCCCTCCTCAGATCCAACTCCTCTCCTCAAATCCCTGCTCGCTCTCTCCCTGGCTCAGCGCTAACTCGTCTTTTTTAAACAGCAAAGTATCACTTTTAACAAAAATAAATCTCGTTGGGGAAGGAATAGTGAGAAACAAACTGAAACACAGAGAGCAAAGAGGGAAACCCGGGTGTCCCAGCACGGGGGCACCATTGCAGCTCTGCCCCCAGTCTGAGTGCACTGGCAGAGCCAGGAGCCGTCATCCCCTGAACGGGGGGTACTGGGAGCCCCACTGGCGGGGTGCCAGTGCCACCCCAAAACCAGGAGCCCCTGGGTGCACTGTGCCAATCCCCGCCCAGGGCAGCTGGCCTGAGAGCCCCCAGTTAACCGGGAGCCAGCATCCGTCCGAACCGGGAGCACCGGGGGCCTCGGTGGATGGGGTGCACTGTGCCAGGCCCACCTGGACCGGGCACACCGGGATCCCCAGTACCGGGCACACCGGGATCCCCAGTACCAGGCACATTGGGATTACCGGGGTTCACTGGGATCCCCATTACCGGGCACAGGGGCACCTCCTATTACAGACACACCAGGATCCCCGTTAATGGTATCCCCATTACCGGGGCTCGCCAGGATCCTCATTACCGGGATCCCCGTTACCGGGATCCCCGTTACTGCGATCCCCATTACAGACACACCAGGATCCCCGTTACCGGGATCCCCATTACCGGGGCTCGCCGGGATCCCCATTACCGGGATCTCCATTACAGACACACCAGGATCTCCATTACCGGTATCCCCATTACCGGGGCTCACCGGTACGCCCATTACCGGGATCCCCGTTACCGGGATCCCCACTACAGACACACCAGGATCCCCGTTACCGGTATGCCCATTACCGGGATCCCCGTTCCCGGGATCCCCACTACAGACACACCAGGATCCCCGTTACCGGGATCCCCATTACCGGGGCTCGCCGGGATCCTCATTACCGGGATCCTCATTACCGAGATCCCCATTATTAGGATCCCCATTACCGGGATCCTCATTACTGGGATCCTTATTACAGATACATCAGGATCCCCGTTACCGGTATCCCCATTACCGGGGCTCGCCAGGATCCTCATTACCGGGATCCCCGTTACCGGGATCCCCGTTACCGGGATCCCCATTACAGACACACCAGGATCCCCGTTACCGGTATCCCCATTACCGGGGCTCGCCAGGATCCTCATTACCGGGATCCCCGTTACCGGGATCCCCACTACAGACACACCAGGATCTCCGTTACCGGTATGCCCATTACCGGGATCCCCGTTCCCGGGATCCCCACTACAGACACACCAGGATCTCCGTTACCGGTATGCCCATTACCGGGATCCCTATTATTATTTCTGCCCCGTTCCCGGGAAGGGGGCGTGTCCTCGCGGGGCGTGTCCTGGCGCAGGCGCACTCCCCTCCAGCGCTTACGCAACTCCTCCCGCCGCCTTTTCCCCCCGCCTCTCTCCC
>NW_024524423.1:9237-45223 GCF_017590135.1 Pyrgilauda ruficollis
CCCCCCCCGCCGCCGCCGCCCCGCCGGGGGGGGCGCAGCCCCGCACCCCCCGCGCTCCCGCCATGCCGGAGAAGCGGCCGTTCGAGCGGCTGCCCGCCGACGTGTCCCCCCTCAACTATGGGCTCTGCCTCAAGCCGGACCTCATCGACTTCACCTTCGAGGGCAAGCTGGAGGCCGCCGTGCAGGTAGGGCCCCCCCTTCTTCCTCCTCATCCTCCCCTTCCTCATCCTCCTCCTCCCGCCCCGCCCCCGAGGGGTCCCGCCGGCCCGCGCCCCCCGAGGGGACCCCTCGTGCCCCGGGGGGCCCCTCGATCCCCTCCTCACCCCCCGGGTGCTCCCTCCGGGCCCCGCTCCGGGCCGCTCGCCCCCTGCCCGGCCGTGCCCTGAGGGACCCCGCGCCGCGCTCCCCTCAGGGCCCGGCCGGGCAGGTGCAGGAGGCCCCTCGGGGCTCCCCCGCCTCTGCTCCGTGTTTCCGTTCACGATGGACGGACGAACCCGCTGCAAAGCCCCCCAGAGCCCTCCGGGACCCCCTAAACCCGGCGAGGCTCGGGGGCAGCCCCGCCCAGCCCCGCTGCGGCCCCCGCGGGTCCCCCCGGGCGGCTCCAGCCGGGGCCGGGCCGGGATGCGGGATCAGCCCGGGATGTGCCCGGCCGGGATCCCCGGTGCCCCCAGCCCCTCGGGGACCCCCGAGCCGCGCTCCGAGCGGGCCTGCGGGTGGACGGCGATTTTGCTGGAAAAGCCAAATAAGCCGTGAAAGGAGAAGTCCCCCCGGGGTGGCTCTCGGGGAGGGTAGGCCCCGGTGTCACGGAGAGCCTGGGGACCAGAGCCGGGGAAAAGGCTTGCGGAGCCGAAACGCTGCGGTTTTTTCTGCAAGGAGAGAAGAATCCTCCTCGCCGTGCTCGTGCTTCAGAGCCGGAACCAGTCCTGTGAAATCCTTCAAGTCTCTCCCAGTCATTCTCATTGGCTGCTCTGCCAAGATTTCCCGAATTTGCTTTCACGTCTTTTTTTTTTATTATTATTTATTTATTTATTTAATTAATTAATTTTTTTAGATTTTTCCTTGCGATTTGAGATTGGTATAGAATTATAAAGGGATAACTGCTTTGGGGCTTTTTTTTTTTTTTTTCTTTCTCCCCTGAAAATTAGATGGTCGCACGGAGAGCTTAAAGAAATATTTGAGGGAGGTTTTAAGTCTTGAGATGTGAGCAGATCTAAGCCTTGCTGTGCTGAAGGGGTGGTTAAACCTGGTTTTAACCAGGTAATAAATGCAAGGAGGCAGTAAAACCTGCAGGATCTGAAGCACAGGTAGAGAAGAAGGCGAGTTCTTTCCTGGGGAAGGCCCAAGGCTGGGGATGATGGGGAATCTTGTGACTTTGGGGACCTGCAGGAACCCAGGCAGACATGAGTAACTTTGTGTCATGTGACAGAAATATTGAAAACCTAAATCTGATCCTGGCTCAGGGGTTTGGTTCCAACCTCAGGGGCCTCTGCTGCCTTTTGGGGTGTTTCAGTTTAAAAAAGGCCGCTTTGAGAAATTCCCATTTTCTTCCCCTTTAATCCCGGCCACCTATTCCTGTCCTCACACCCCGGCCCTGTTACAGCTGTGGGGCTGTAAATGGGATCACTGAAATCATCCAGGTTAAAAATAACACTCGGGGGGAGGGGAGCAGTGGCTTTTTAAGTGGCTTTTTAAGCCACTGCTGAGGAGAGGAGCGGAGAGCAGCAGCCCTGGGAACGTGGCTGGGATGCAGGAATTGCCCGGAGGTGCCTCCTGGCAGGGCTGGCCGGTTTGCAGGTTTTATTCCTGGAGAGGAGTTTGAATATCCTGCTGTGTCCAGGTGGGTTGCTGGAGCAGAGGATTCCAGCTGGAGATGTGGAATCCCGCACTTCCCCAGCAGCGCCCAGGGCGTGTGCTGAGCGAGCAGCAGTGACCCCGCAGGTCCCAGGCTGTGAAATTTTCCTTTCCGCATCCTGGAGAGCTGCTCTGGTGTTCCCACAGGAGAGAGGAGGGGGAAAAACACCAAGGAACCCCAGAGGGCGAGGTTTTTGAAACAGATCTAAAGAATGTATCTTTATTTTGGATAACTTTTAACACCGTGAGGCCGGGAGGAGCCGCCTCCCGGCTGCCTGGAAGCGGGCAGGGAGGTGGATCAGGGGGGAGCTCACCTGCCCCGGCAGGGCTGTGGGTCTGGAGAGGTTTCCTGAGCTGCCAAGCACAGGGAAATCCCAGGAAATTAGAGGGGAACTGCTCTGCACCTTGATGGGCAGAGGAACAACCAGCTCGCCCGCAGGATGCTCTCTGTTCAGGGCTTGATGTACAAAAATTGATAACTATCAGCATATTTTTGGTCAGCTGGTCTAAAAAATAAGGCTTTTGGGGTCAAATTGCTTCAGTGAAGGACCTTTTCTACCTGAACCTGAGCTCAGCAGGGATGTTCTGTTTCCAGCACCCTCTGAGAGCTTTGGAGTTGCTGTAAACTCATTGAGGCAAAAGTGGGTTTGTGTTAAAACACAAAATTTTTGATTTTTGGGTGGGGGAAATACACGTGCTGCCTCCTCTTGAAGATGCAGTTTCTTGAATCGCAATCAGTAATAATTGCCAGCTCCTCTGCTCCATCCCAGCTGGATAATGGCAATAATCCACACCAGTGATGCTTCCCGAGCCACAGGGTGACTTCTGAGGCTCTGACACCAAAAATAAAAACCCCAAAAAACCTGGAAAAAAGTTTCCAGAGCCTCCAAAGTGCTTTGTTTGCTTTGTTATTTGGCATCTTTAAGAGCAGGGTGGAATTAGTGCAGGCTGTGGTGTTTAGTCAAGGTATTACAAGTAAACACTTGATCATTCTTACTCACTCCAGTAATAGGATTTGCAGCCCTCTGTGAGAATTTGGGGCTTTCAAACCCTAAAAAAAAAAATGTCCCAGCCTTGGCTTTGGGGCAGGACACTTGTGTTGGCTTTAGGACCTATAAATAACCTGCAGCACTTTGTGCCACAATAATAAATGTTGCCACTTGCATGGCAACTCCAGATAATCTTCAGGGGATAAAACCTCTGGTGATGCAGAAGATAAGAGGTGGCAGCAGATTCCAAAGCCTGGGAAGAGGAGTGGGGACCTGTTTGTGGTTTGTTCCCGTGCTCAGCTCAGGGAATTGTCCCTCCTGGATAAAGGAATGAGCCTGAAACCTTGACAAGTTGGATTTCACAGCCCTTTTTGGAGCTGTGCTTCTGGAGGCTCTGGTAACCCAGCTATTGCAATTTTGACCGGTTATTCCAGATTTTTAAATAATATAATTTGTGGCCACATGAATACTTTTGAAGTCCGTGCAGTTGTGTAACAATTACATAAACTGACAGTACATAATTCCCATTTATCACAGCTGAAAACCCCAAAAAATCCTTAAATGAACTGTTTCACAAGGAAGCCTGGTCCCAGCTGGGACAGAGTGTGGCTGTGGGAGAGCCAGGGCTGGAACAGAGTCTCCTGCTCACACTCCTGTGATTGTTCTGCCACTTATGTCATCTCCCAGCATTTAAACTTGATTTGTGGAGGGCGTGGGGATGCCTCTCCACGAGCACAATTAAGATTGTGGGGTGGAAATGGTTCATTTTCATTATTCCTCTGTTAGTTGGAGCTTTAATTACGCCAGCCTTGGCTCTCAGGGCCTGGTTATCAGCACAGGGCACTTGCATTACTCAGTGTCTGGGTCAAACTTGACTTTTTCCTTTTTTTTTCCCACTTTCTTGGCTCTTGGGAGGGTTGGAACAAAGGAGGGATGTGTGGCCCTGGTGTTGTCCAGCAGCAGAAACAAAGCTGCCTCCAGCTTTTGAGCTTTTGAATTGGATTTTTTAATGCTGCAAGGATCACCTGCGAGGGGCAGGGCTGCCTCCCCACTTCCTGCTGTTTCCCTGCCCATGAATTCCCTTCCTTACAGCTGATTCACTCCCCTCCCTGCAAACTCCACCGGGGTGCTCCTTGATTGTGGAACAACTTATCTGGGCAGAATTTACAGCCCAGCCTCTCAAATCCCTGCCGCTGCAGCATTTAATGCATCTCTGGCAGATTTAGCAATATTTAACTGCTTGTCTGCTGCTTTTTATAGGTTCGTTATGCAACCTGTGCTGGCCTGAGGAATGTATAGAGCTGGTCAAAGATTAATGGTGACACTCTGGGGTGGGATCCTGGGGAAATGGAGCTGGCTGGGTGTAGTATTTGTGCTCCTGGGGAGTGGGGAACTGGTCCAGGATAAATCCTCTGCGCTCCAACCTTGGAATTTGCATTTCCAGCTCATTCAATTAAACCTGGAGTGGAGGGTTAAAGGGCCTGGCAGCACCTCAGGGCTCTCCTCGTCTCATCAGCTCAAAAAATTGAGTTTTTTTACCCTTGTCCCCCCAAAAAAGCTCCTTGAGCCCCATAATTCCCCAGACTGGGGTGGATTTGCAGCGATCACCAAAGGGATTTGCTCACCCCTGTGAATCCGACACCTCTGGAGCTGGGTGTGCTTTGGAACCAAGGGAACTTTTCCAGTGGGCCAATTAGTCCTGGCCTTGTTAATTTTACTCCTTGGCCGCCGGAATTTGCTGGAGATGCAGGTTAATAAATCTCTTTGTTGCTCTCCTCATTGAAGGTTTGAATTCTTACAGAAGACAAGCCCTGGAACACAAATCCAGAGCAAATTTAGGTGTCTATTTTTAGAGAGAAAATAGCTAAAAACACACACAGTTGTTGTAGTGCTGCTTTTAGAAAAGGGCTCTGGAGCCGTGTGACAAGATTGGAATTATCTGGAATTAATTTTGGCTCCAGGAGATCCCTTTGGATGCACCTCAGCCTGTATTTCAGGTAGGCTGGAGCTCAAATCCCTGTTCCTGATATCCTAAAACATTGGAAAAATATTTTCCATTAAATCCTTTCCTGCTTTGACCACCAAAAGCTTTACAGCACCCTTAGGTTTTCTTTGGTGGAGATAAAAAATCAACATTTTTAACTCTTCTTCCATCAAACATTAAACTTTTTTTAGAGGGGATTTCAGCTGTTTTCTCCTGCTGGGTGAATTTTCCCTTCCCTGCTCGTGGTGCCTGAGTCTGACCTCAAAATAGTGTTTGAATTCTGGTTAATTCAGTCTTCAACTTAATTCATCAAAAGCCAGGAGTTTGCAATCCTGAACCATTCCTTCCCTCCAGATATTCCTCTTGGCCCACCTGGTTTCTGAGCTGTGCAGAACTGCTCTTCTCTCCATTATTTCAATTTAATTAATTAATTTTCTTGCTGAAAAGTCTATTTCTGATTTATTTCTGATTTATTTCTGATGTTCCAGAGCAAGGTGAAGCAGGGTGACAACCCCACACGTTGCTGACTGCTTCTACCTCATGCAGAAATCTGCTTTTTTTGGCCTTTAATACATAAAAATCACTGAATGAACAGAATCTCTTCCTTCCAGAACGTGGCATTTTGGAGGGATAAAAGTTCATTTTTAAATAAATTCGTTTTTGAGCTGTTCCTGGCCATCAGTGCCCCGTGCTGGGACAGGTTCTGCTCCTGTTCTGTTTTTGTTCTCACAGGTGTGGCTGCACCTCTGAGCAGGGAGGAGGCTCCTGCTGGAGCCTGGCTGGCAGCAGGAAAAATTCATTTTCCCCTCAGAATTCAATTCTCAGAAGGTGCTGAGCTCTGCAGGCAGAATTTCTGCCTGTACACTGAATTTCACCCTTTTTTTTGGGGTAGGGGGATAGCTTAAAAAATGAGCTTTTTTACCCTCCTGGCTCATTTTAGATATTTTCTACTATGCTGCTCTCTCGTAAAACTGGTTTGATATTGGTAGGAAGTGAGGAAAAAATACCCAAAAATAGATAAATGCCTGTTTAAGGAGCCTCTGGATTTTCTCTGCTTAAACCTAAACTTTCTTATTTTGCAGGCTCAGTGCTCCACTGAAAGTTGTGTCCTGGAAAAAGTTGTTTTTTAAAGATCAAGCCCATTGTTAAACTCACATTGTCTGCAATTTGGACAGCTCCGAATCCAGAGAGATTTGGGTTTATAGATTGAATAAAGGTCTCCAGACACTTATAAAAAGCTTTTCTCATCCTGATTTTTCTGTGCTTTAGAAAAACCTTGAGAAACCCCCCAAGCTCCAGTATTGTGGTAAAAACTGTTGAGCCTTGATTTCTGGGTTTGGGGGAAGCTTTGTAATTTTTCAGTTTTATGCACTCAGAATTAAAAAAAAAAAAAAATGTGGATTTCAGGTTGTAAATCTTTCCTGGAAAAGTCAAATCTACCCTGTGTCACCTCAGCTGTTAGACTTGCTCTCAGTGCTCTGCAAAAACTCTCTTTTCACAGTCAGGTTGGGTTTATTAATTAAAATTAATTTGATTTGAATTCCATCAAGAGGTGAAAGCAGCCGTGCTGCACCTCTCGGTGTGACACCACCGCAGGGAGCAGGAGCGGGGAGGAGGCACCCAAAAAGTGCAAAACATAACATTTCTTTGCATAATATTTATTAATTAAACAATTCCAGGGACGTTTGTCAGGTCAGAGGGGTCGGGGTGGGTGGGGCTGGTCCTCCCTGCATCCCACACCTGTGGAATCACAAATTTGAGTTCCTGGGTCCTCCCTTCTCCATGAGATGACTCGAATTTGGGTTTTCTGTCCCAGGTGACCATTCCTGGCTCATTCCCAGCTCCTCCCCTCACTCAGGTCCCAGGCCCTGGTGGCACAGGCAGGACTGGGGGACACCTGAGCCTTTTCTTGTGGCTTTACAAACAAAACAAAATCATCATTTGTGTGCTGCCTGTGAGGTGAGCCGGCCTGAGCACGCACAGGGTGTGGAATCGTGGAATTGGGGCTGGAAGGGACCTGAAATGCCATCCAGTGCCACCCTGCCATGGGCAGGGCACCCCTTCAGTGGGCCGTTCCAGGGATCCAGGGCAGCCACAGCTTCCCTGGGAACCCCATCCCAGGGAAGGATTCCTTCTTAATGTCCCACCCCACCCTGTCCTCTGGCAGTTTAAACCCACTCCCCCTTTTCCTGGCACTCTTGGAAATTCATTCCATTTTCCTTCCTGCCTCCTTTCAGGGAGCCTGAACCCAGGTCACCCCTACACCTGCTCTTCTCCAGGCTGAACAATCCCACCTTTCCCTCTTTTTTCCCAGCTTTTCCTCCCAGCAGAGCTGCTCCCTCCCTCTGATCCCCTCCTCTGCACTCTCCTTGTCCAGACCCCAGGCTGGAGGCAGCTCCAGCGCGTTCCTGCTGCCCAGTTCAGACGTGGATACCTGCAATGATGGGTGCAGGTGTTCCCAGGGCATTTTGAGGTTATAATAATGAGGGAAAACAAAAAAGGGATGGAGTTTCTTAGGCTTTAATGAGCTGATCCTGGGGTAGGAAGCAGTTTCTTTATGCCTGTGTTAAATCTGGTTGGTTGTTACAGGAATTTTTACTCCTTTATTTAAGAAACTGCTGGTGCCTCCTGCTAGAAATCCTACCCTGGACAAGCTGGATTCCCAGCTTGATCCAGCCTGATCATTCTGGTGGTTCCAGCCATAAATGTCTGAATAACTCCCTGGTTTAACTCCCAAATATTTTACCCCTTTGTAATTAATTTTTATTTAATTTGAATTCCTCTGTATTCAGGCTCTCGCGTTCAAGCAGAGAACTGGCACAGCCCCACGGTTTATTCCTACGCTGGGAGCTGGCACTTGGTAAATAAAGCAAAGTGTGAGGAGCCAAGAGCTGGCAGAAGGGAAGCTCCCAGGAAAGGGGAAGGAGAATCTCCTGGCAGATGTTTTTCAGTGAGGAGTTCTGACAGCCTGGAGCACGCACAGAGGTTGTGTTGGTGCTATCTCCAAAGGAGATTTTCACTCTGCTCTCCCTTAGGCCGTGCCCAAAGGAGGCTGATGGGCTCAGGATCTGTTTTTATTGGGTTTGGAGTCCCAGGCCTGCACAAGGGCCCCATTGTGAAGTTTTCAGCCCTGTTTTTTACCCAGCATTAAACAATTCCCAGTGGAGATGAGCGGCTGAGCACAGCTCGTGCTCTGCAGTACCTCCTTCTCCTTCCCCATCCCAAACACCCAACTCTCCTTCAAACAGCTGCAGGTGCTTTTTACATGGATGAGAGCTGAGAATTCCCATTTCTTCCTGGCGCTGATGGCGTTTCTGTTGCAGGTGAAAAATGCAACCAACCAAATCGTGATGAACTGCGCCGACATCGACATCATCACTGCGTCCTACGCCCCGGAAGGAGACGAAGGTAGGAGCCCTGCTTGGTTTCGTTTCTGCCTCTGCAGCTGCTGCCAGCAGCCCAGCAGCTCTGATAACAAACTGGGTGCATGGTTTGATCAGCCCAGCCTCGCCCCTGGAAGCACAGAATTCCTTGTCTTGGCTCCCTGCTGGCCATCATGGCTGCCACTGGTGTAATGGTAAAGAATTCCTTCAGCTGGGTTATGGTGAAGAATTCCTTAATTTGTGTTATGGTAAGAATTCCTTCAGTTGGGTTATGGTGAAGAGTTCCTTCAGCTGGGTTATGGTAAAAAATTCCTTCATTTGTGTTACGGTGAAGAATTCCTTCAGCTGGGTTATGGTAAAGAATTCCTTCAGTTTTGCTGTGGTGAAGAAACTCTTTCATTTGTGTTTTGGTAAAAAATTCCTTCATTTGTGTTACGGTGAAGAATTCCTTCATTTGTGTTATGGTAAGAATTCCTTCAGCTGTGTTACAGGAAAGGAATTCCTTGTAAAGAATGCCTTCAATCTCCTCCACCTCTCCTGAGGTGTGTAGGCAGAGGATGCTGGGCTGCTTTGATATTATTTTTATATCCTGATATCATGTAAATTTCTGAGAACTTCTGTACCTATGGATTTGGGAATATTGACAAAATCCCTGACAGGGAATGCATCAATAACAGCCTGCAGAAGGAAATAGTCCCAGGAAAGGATTTGGAAAGCACAGAAAACACTTAATTGGCATTTAGCAGGATTTTCTGAGTGTTGGACAGCATGGAAAAATGTGATTGTGAGGAGGAGACCAGGGTGGGATCCAGCTCAGGGAAAGGCTGGGAGCTCCTGGAGAAGTTTGTGACCCTCAGCTGCAGCCACTGACTTCCCCAGGTCTGTCTGGGGGATTTGCAAACACCAAAGGCCTTTAGCAGCTGAGGTGTGACGTGCAGGAGCTGTGGAGAGCCAGGGTCTCACCGTGGGCACGGCCTTGGTGGCTCTCAGGGAGCTCTGCCCTTCACCTGCTCCTGGAAGCCTGCAGAGAGCAGGAACAGCCGCAGGGCGCCCGTTCCACCAGGGAATGCCCCTTTCCATGAGGAAAATACCACAGAACACTTGCTTAGAGGCGTGCTTAGGGATTAATGGGATGGGGGGAAGGTGTTCTTTGGGCAGATTTAAACTTGGTTATTTGTGCAGCAGCTGGACAGAGGGGAGGAGAGGGCTGGATAAAGGTGAGGAGAGGGCTGGACACAGGTGAGGAAAGGGCTGGATAAAGGTGAGGAGAGGGCTGGATAAAGGGGAGGAAAGGGCTGGACAGAGGTGAGGAAAGGGCTGGATAGAGGGGAGGAAAGGGCTGGACAGAGGGGAGGAAAGGGCTGGATAGAGGGGAGGAAAGGGCTGGATAGAGGGGAGGAAAGGGCTGGACACAGGTGAGAAGAGGGCTGGATAAAGGGAAGGAAAGTGTTTGGAGACCTGAAGAAGAAGAGGGATGTGAATTTCTGCAGTGGGTTTGTGGGGCTGGTTCCAGCTCTGTTAGCCCATGGATTTGCACAGGGAAGAGCCAGGGCTGGCAGCACCCAGGGACAGGGGAGTGTCCCTGCCCTGGCAGGGGTGGCACTGGGTGGGATCTGAGGTCCCTTCCCACCCAGACCATTCCGTGATGCCGCTTTCCAGTCCTCGTAGCATTGCTCCGCTTTTACAGGTGGAGAAATGGGCTCAGGAGGGGATTTGGGGAAGAAATCCCTCGCAGTGAGGGTGCCAGGCCCTGGCACAGTGCCCAGAGCAGCTGTGGCTGCCCTGGGTCCCCGGCAGTGCCCGGGACAGGGCTCGGAGTGTCCCTGGAGGGCAGGGGTGCCACTGGAGGGGATTCGAGGCCCCCCCACCCAAAAGGCTCTGGAATCCCGGGATCCCGAGCAGAACGTCCCCACCCAGCTTTGCATTTGAGCAGGTTTGATTTCTTTTTCGGTTCTGAAGGATGCTTTGGGCGTGAGGAAGCTGCTCGGGGAGGAGGGCGTGTGTGGGAAAGCAGAGCTCAGCTCAGGAAGGGCCCAGGAGGATCCTGGAACCCACCGGGGATGGGGAATGTCCCCAAGTGCTCGGGGCTGTCCCCTGGCACCCCGGCTGTCCCTGCCCCTGCCTGGTGGTGGGTTATTAATTATTAATTAGGAGAAATACCTTCTGAGGGGTTATTGCTCCTCCTGAGTAACGAGGAGATAACGAGTGGTGGTGAGAGCAGAGCGACAGGAATTCCAGAGTTTGTCACTGAGAAAATGGAAATAAAGGGGAAAAGCACCCAGGAATTCCAGAATTTGTCATGGAAAGTTAAAATTAATATTAAAATGAATAAAAGGGAAAGGATAAAATGAAAATACTGAAGTTAATAAGATTAGAATGAATAAAATGAAAATTAAAACATGAAAATAGAACAGAAAGAATGAAATTAAAAGAATAAAATCAATCAAATTAAAATTATGATAATAAACAGAATTCAAATTTATAATTAAAATTACTATTAAAATAGCTTAAAATTTGAAAGTATTTAGAAATTTTAAAATAAATTTAAAAAAATATATAAAAACACTGAATTCCCATGGTCACACCCAGGCTCCACGGGGTTAAAACCAGATCTGAGGGATTTGGGAACGTGCCAAGGAGCAGAATGGCTTTGGAAGGAGAATTGCACGGAATTGGCACCTGTTGATACCCTGTGCTTGGGGATGGGAGCTGTGGAACTGCTCCCCAAAAATGAGCCCTGCAGACATCAGCTCCTGGGAGTTCACCCCTGGAGCTGTGGAGGAGTTGATGGTGCTTGTAAAGAATTGTCACCCTGCCTTCTCTGGGCAGGAGTTTGTCTCACCCTCGCTAAAAATAACAAATAATTGGGAATTGATCTCCTTTCCCAGCCTGAAAAGCAGCGCTGGCACAGAGATTTCATCTAGCAGACCCCAGTTCCTTGTTTAAGGAGCTGGTCTGGTGACTTCTGTGCAGAATAATTTGGTTTTTTGCCCAGTCCCTGTCAGCGCCCCTGCCCTGCAGGTTGTGGCTGCAGCTCCGTGCCCCGATGGGCACAGCACAGGGCAGGACTTTGGAATTGTAATGCAGGTCTGCAGGGAAATCAGATTATTGCCCAACGTTGGACAGGAAGCTGAGGGAGGAATTTTTGCTGAGTAACAACAGAGCAGCAAGAACTGAGCAACAAAAGCAGCAGAGTGAGCACTGGGGAGCAGAAATTCCTCAGTTTCATCCCAAAACTCAGCTTGGTCTGTGCCAGCAATGCTGTAATGGAACAAAGCTGCTAAAGCACCAGAGCTTTCCATGGCTGCATTCAAACTGCCTGGGCAGTTTTATATTTTGTTTTCTCCTCAGAGCTGGTTTGCTTTTTTGGTGTTTTTTGGGTTTGTTTGGTTTTTTTTTTTTTTTGGTTTTTTTTTTTTGGGGGGTTTTTTTTGTTTGTTTTGTTTTGTTTTTTGGTTTTTTTTTAACGTTTCCAGTGGAATTTTATCACCGAGGTGTGCACGTGTCCTGATGGATGCCTTGGCTCAGGAAGAGCAAGGATGAGCTGGAGTTTCAGAAAAATGTCAGTTTTTGGAAGGGGCTGAGTTTCATCCTGGGGATGTGAAGGAGTTTGGAGCTTCCTGTGAATCCTCTCTCAGCTGTGGAATTGGGGAGTTTGCTTGGAATCCCCTCAGATCCTGGGGGTCCAGAGGAGTTCCTGAGCTCCAGGGGTTCCCTGGGGATGCAGCAGCTCTGGGGGTGTTTGTGCAGGGAGGATTGGGCTGTGCCCAGACCTGAGGAGGTTTTTGAGGACTGAATTCGTTATTTTGGTCTTTTCCTTCTCCGTGTGATGGGGATGGGCCTGGATGTTACACCAGAGATTTGGGTGCTGGTTAAAAAAAGAAACAAATAAAAAAAACCCCAAAAAACCCAAAACCCAAACAAACCAACCAAAACAATTAAACCCAAACCTTAATTACCCTGTGACTTCTCCACACCACGGAAGGGCTCCTTGAAAAATTTCCGTCTTGGAAAAAATTCCATTTTGAGAAAAATTCCGTTTTGAGAAAAATTCCATTTTGAAAAAAATTCCATTTTGAGAAAAATTCCATTTTGAGAAAAATATTCCATTTTGAGAAAAGTTCCATTCTGAAAAAAATTCCATCTTAAAAAAAAAAAATATCCATTTTTAAAAAAAAACTCCGTCTTGAAAAAAATTCCGTTTTGAGAAAAATTCCATTTTGAAAAAAATTCCATTTTGAGAAAAATTCCATTTTGAGAAAAATTCCATTTTGAGAAAAATTCCATTTTGAGAAAAATTCCATTTTGAAAAAGCGCGGTTTGCTCTGGCCTTGCGGGGTCCGGGCTCTCCGGGGTGCAGCAGGTTTGGGATCGTCCATGGCTGGATCCCTCTGCAGGAAATGGGATTTATTCCAAATTCTCCCACAATTCCATTTTGAGAAAAAATCCATTTTGAGAAAAATTCCATTTTGAAAAACCCCGCTTTGCAAAAAGGCGCGGTTTGCTCTGGCCTTGCGGGGTCCGGGCTCTCCGGGGTGCAGCAGGTTTGGGATCGTCCATGGCTGGATCCCTCTGCAGGAAATGGGATTTATTCCAAATTCTCCCACTCCAGCACCTCAAACCTGCAGCAGTCCCTCTCCATTTCGTGTATTTTTCTGATTTAAGTGGGAATCTTACTCCTAGGCGCTTCCTCCCTTGATTTTCATTTTCTCCCATCTTATTTTCTTTTTCTCCATGACAAAAATTTTTAAAAATCCCTTTTTTTTTCCTCCATCTCCAGCAGCTTTTTCCTTCCCCAGCCCGGGCTGTGCTGCAATGTGCAAGTGATTAACTTGCAACCTTGCAGTGCCAAATGCAGAGCTGGGCTCCTCTCTCCAGGAGCTTTTGTGTTCCGGAGCCTCTGCTGCGCTCAGCCCCGCCAGGAGCAGCTCCCCTGACTCCAGCAGAAAGTATTGTCCAGTGTTTCCCGTGGTTTGTTGCTCTGGATTAAATTATTGGCATTGAATAAGGAGTTTAAACAAATAACCTTCAAAAACAAAGGCAAAAAAACGAACAAACAAAAAAACCCCAAAACATATCACAAAAAAAAAAAAAAAAAAAAAACCAACCAAAAAAAACCCCAACCCAAAAAGACTCCCCCAAAAAAAGGAAACAAATAAACAAAAAAAAAAAGAGTGAAAATGTAATTTGGAATCTTTGGTTCTTGCCCTGTTCTTTTGGGGTGTGATTTGTAAGGAGCTGCTTGGAGATTCAGAAAACCCTGGAGCTTTCAGTGTTTCTTCTTCCAGCCTTGGTGATGTTCACCTCTTTTTTTTTTTTTTTTTTTGGGACAAGTTAAAACTTCCAAAGCAGCAGAAATTCCACAAATTCAAACCCAAACAGAGAGCCTCCAATTGAGAGAGGAGGAGGAAAGCTGACATCCATTGTCAGCCTTTGGCAGAAGCTCCACACGTTCCTGTGTACTCCTGAATCCCAGGAGGCTGCAGGATCAGATCCTTGCCTTTAGAAGCTGTAAAAAAAATATATATATATATATATAATTTTTATCTTGTAGCTTTGCCGTGGTGGTGTTTAAAAACCCCCCAAAGTCCGGGTGGGGAGCGTTGCTGCCCCCCTGGGCTGGTCAGGGACTCTGAGCACGGTCCAGCAGCAGGATTCCTCAGCTGATCAGTGGCTATTGATTGATTTATTGATGAATCAGTACATTCCCAGCAGGTGTCCTGCCCCTCTCATTGCTCTGATGGAGTCTGGAAATAACCAGGACCAAAATCAGCAGCCAGCTCCTCTCTGCAGGACCCCAACCCAGCAGGATTGTTCTCCTCCAGATCTTCCTCTCCTGGCTCATTTTCTGCCTCGGTATCCCCAGTTTTAAGAAGAAAACTCAAACTTTCATTTTTGATTTTTGATATTTGCTGGCAGCTGGGTGTCCTCGGATGGATTCTTCTTCAGTGCTCAACTCAGCTGATTTGTAAAATCTTGGAAATCCTCAGCACGGATCAGAAGAGCCTAAAATTGAGCCTGCAATTGATCCTATAGAGGTTTTTTTTTAATATAATTATTCCTGCGCTGTGTTTTGCTGTGTTGGAGCCTTTCAGTGCTCTGCACCCCAGCACTGTGGTTAACCCAGACTGAACCCTGAGCAGAGCTCTGTGAAACCTGTACTTAAACCTAATTCCTTCCTGCAGCTGCTGCGCTGAGCAGAGCTCGGAGTTAGCTCGGTTCAAGGCTGGGATCACACAGCTCCAGAACAAACAGCTCTGCAAATTCCAGCACAGCAGCAAAGCCAGCTTCCCTTTCCCTCGGCAGCCTGGAGCATCCTGCAGGGGCTGAAACCCAACGCCACGAGTGACACCCGAGCAGGAAAACGAGTCCTTTTGTGACCAAAGCTGTCGTTTCAGCCTGCCTCTGTCCTTCAAGGCCTTGTTAAATGGCAGGGTTTTGTTTTGGGGTGAGGAGTGCCTGGCTGTGTCCGGGCTCGCCGCCCTTGGCAGCTGAAGGTGCTGGCTTGGAGCAGATTTCGGGTTCTTGGATGATCATTTCTTACAGGTTGCAGCAGTGGCTGAGCACGGAGGGAGCAGAGTGTGCAGAGTGAGGTTCTCTGGGGTTATTCCAGATGTTTTTTGGCTGAATGAGAACAGATCCACATCCCCTTGGAGGATGTGGTGGAATAGAAGGGAGAAGCAGCACCAGGTGCTCCAGGACAGTCTCATCCCCGTGCACAGTTTGCATTTTTGCATCTACAAATCTTACTCCTAGGTGCTTCCTCCCTTTGTTTTCATTGTCCTGTGCTGTGTAAATACCAAATTACCCCATTTTTGGGTGCCTTTGGCATCCTCTCCCTGAGCAGAGCAGGAGCCCCAAAGTAGGGCCCTGCTTCAGAAGGCATTTCTGAAATAAAATCAACATTTATTTTGTGGTTAAATCCAAGCAACCCCCCACCATTGCTGGGGAGATTAATGGGATTTTCAGAGTGAGAGCCACAAATGAGGTGAATAAATCCTAAGCATCCTGTTTGGGATAATTAATAGGAATGCTGCTGCACTGATGGGAATGTTTACCAGCAAGGGCAGCAGTTTGGGGCAGTATTTCACCATTCCTGGGGCACAGATCCCATTTTTCCTGCAGGTTTTTCAGCACCGTTTCTCTCCTGGAATTCCCACCACGACATTCCCGGGACACACAAATCCCAATTTTCCTGCAGGTTTGGGGTTTTTCAGCCCAACTTTCCCTCCTGGAATTGCCACCACGAGGGAGGATTCCTGTTCCTGTGGTTCCTCACATGGAATCGCTCAGAATTCCTCAGAATTCACTCAGAGCTGTCGAGCTCAGCTGCTTTGGGTGAATTTGCAGAGTTTGGAGCCCAAACCCCTTTCCAGGATGGTTCTGATCCCAGTGATGCTTTTCCCTTTGCAGAGGTTCACGCCACAGGGTTCAACTACCAAAATGAGGATGAAAAGGTCACTCTGTCCTTCCCCAGCACCCTGCAGAAAGGTAAGAGCCCTCCCTCCCTCCGGGGCCTTGCAATTCCTTCCTGGAATTCCCCACTCGGCTGTGGAGCCTCTGGAATTGCAGATTTGGGCTGATTTGTGCTGAAATTTGCCCCCAGCCCCCTGAGCAATGGTGCTTTCCCTGCTGGTGGGAGGCAGCAGCAGCTCCTGCCTCTCCTCGGGGCACGGGGAACTTTGGGATTAGCGCAGGATTTTCCTCCCTGCCCACCCTGGGGTTTTCTGAAGATGCTCCAGCTCTGAGGAGCCCCTTGGTTGTCAAAACTCAGCTCCTCGCTTTGGATAAAGCTTCATTTCATCTGGAAATGTATTTTTTTTTAATAATTTCACCTGGATAAGCACTAATAAAGAGGCTGTATGATGATGATGAAGCTGGAATGTTTGATCCTGTGGGATCCTGGCCAGCTCAGCTTTCCCTTTATTTGCACTGAGACACCCAGGGCAGATCTGGATTCATTTATTTATTTATTTATTAATAATTTTATCTGGATAAACAGCACTAAGAGATTGTGGGATGATGATGATGATGAGAGATTGTGGGATGGTGATGGTGATGAAGCTGGAGTGTTTGATCCTGTGGATCCTGTGCCGCTCAGAATTCTGCGCAGGATGAATCCTGAGCCTGCCTCAGGGCTCTGAAGGGGCCGAGCCCCATCTTGCCCTTGAGCACCCCATCATTAACTTCCCAGAATCCCTAAATCCCGGAGTTTTGCAGCCTTTGCCCCACGTTTCTCTGGGAAGCAGAGCCGTGGGGTCCCTCTGTGTGGCTGCTGTGTTGGAAGCAATCCAGCCCGGGGCTCCGGCCCCGCCTGACCGCGCCTCTCCTGCAGGGACGGGGACGCTGAAGATAGACTTTGTGGGGGAGCTGAACGACAAAATGAAAGGGTTCTACCGCAGTAAGTACAGCACGCCCGGCGGGGACACGCGCTACGCCGCCGTCACCCAGTTCGAGGTGAGCCCCCCGCGCTCCCGCTGCCCTTGGGGCGGGCTGCACTCCCACTTGAAGGGGTATTGTATTTTACCTGACTTTGAATTTAAACTCGTTATTGAGTTTTAATTTATTTCATTTTTATTTTACATTTTTATTCTAATTTCATTTCATTTTTGTTTTTATTTTCATTTTTATTTTCATTTTTATTCTAATTTAATTTTATTTTCGTTTTTATTTTCATTTTTATTTTCATTTTTATTCTAATTTAATTTTATTTTCGTTTTTATTTTCATTTCCTTTTCTTTTCTTTTTCTTTTCTTTTTATTTTAATTTCATTTTTATTTTTATTTTCATTCCATTTTTATTTCCATTTTCATTTCTAACCAGGATTTGTGCTGGTAACAGCAAAGACACATTTTCTCACCTTCATCCGTGCTCTCTGGTTGACCATCAGCAGCTCCCTTTGTTGTCCCTCCTGCTGGGGGGCTCAGGGCTGGGCTGGAGCTCCCCGGGGCTCTGTCCCAGCACAAACAGATTTTTGGGGTTCTTGTGGTTCCTGGTGCTGCCACTCCTGCCATGGCTCTGCTAAACTTGGACAAACTTTTATTTAAAACCAGGAGTGAAAGAACAAAAAGCTGATTCAGAGGTCAGGAGTGCAGGGAGGAAACCAAGCCACGATCCTCCCTCTTTTGCTGGAAATAAATTGAATTTCTGTGGGTTTTTGCCACGATCTGCTGTGATTTATTTAATTCTCTTTTTTCCAGGCCACTGATGCTCGCAGAGCTTTCCCTTGCTGGGATGAGCCTGCAATTAAAGCAACGTTTGATATTTCTTTGGTGGTTCCCAAAGACAGAGTAGCTTTGTCAAATATGGTAAGTTTTAAAATATTTTAATGAAATATGCTGTTGATAATTAATAATTTGCCTTGATAGCAGCCGGGAATGAAACCTGCCATAAATGGGGAGAGAAACACAAAATCTGGTGGTTTTAAAAAAATAAAATTGATTTTATGTGCTGCTTGATGAAGAGGGACTGGGGAAAAATCCTTTGTGAGTTTTCCTCTCTGGGTTTCTGTCCAGAGCTGGGGTAAAACGTGGAAGCAGAATAAACACAAACAAACACAAATGAGCATTTTTCATTTGCTGCCTGCACGTGGTTTTAGGTGATGGTACTGGAGAAGAATTGGCTTTATTTAAAAATAGGCTTTATTTATTTGTAAATAAATTATAAATACATTTATTTCTAAATTAATAAAGCCTGGCCTGGCCCTGCCACAAAGTTTTTGTGTCTGGGTTTATATCAATAATATGCTAATGTAACAAACAGAAATATAATATGAAAATAATATATCATATGCATTACATAATAATTATAATTTTATTCACTATAAAAATAGTAATGTTTATAATTACACTCTAACCACATTATAATTAATATTAATATTATTTATTAATATTTTATGGTAATAAAATCACACCTCCAGCTGGGATGGGGCACTTCAGCCACGAGAGAGCTCCTTGAAAACCCCAAATCCCTTGAATTTTAACCACAAGGAGGGAATGGTTTCTCCAGCATGTTGGGAATTCCCACTTTGGAGCAGGCACGATGCACCTGAGGGGTTTTATCCAAACAATGCCAGTCCTGGAGCTGGAAAGTTGCTCATGATGGTAACTTAGGAGTTATTTTGGAGCAACTCCTGGAATGGTTTGAGATTTAACTCGTTTAGTGAGGACAAAGAATCAGCAGCAGGAGTGAAACCCATCCAGAAATCCCATGTAGAAATTCCATTTCTGGGCGTTCTTTTCAAGCCTCTCTTTCCCAAACCCTTTGTGTCATAAAAAATACAACACTGGGATAAAAAATCCCCCTTTTGGAGCCCCAAACCCCAAATTTACAGCACTGGGGTAAGAAATCCCCCTTTTGGAGCCCCAAACCCCAAATTTACAGCACTGGGGTAAGAAATCCCCCCCATTTCTCTGCATGTCACACCCCAAATTTACAGCACTGGGATAACAAATCTCCCTTTTGGAGCCCCAAACCCCAAATTTACAGCACTGGGGTAACAAATCCCCTTTTGGAGCCCCAAGCCCGTTTCCCTGCAGCTCACACCCCACGTCCCCCTGCCGTTGCCCAGAACGTGGTGGAGCGGCGGCCGTACCCCGACGACGAGAGCCTGGTGGAGGTGAAGTTCGCGCGCTCGCCGGTCATGTCCACGTACCTGGTGGCCTTCGTGGTGGGCGAGTACGACTTCGTGGAGGCGCGCTCGCAGGACGGCGTGCTGGTGCGCGTCTACACGCCCGTGGGCAAGGCCGAGCAGGGCAAGTTCGCCCTGGAGGTAAGGCTGGGGGGGTTTGGGGCCTGGGCACCGCTGAAATCAGCGAGTTCCCGGAGGTAAATCTGGGTCAAGCTTGGGGGGTTTGGGGTCTGGTCACTCACTGAAATCTGGGAGTTTTGGGGTTTTTTTCCTAGTTTCAGTCATAAATCCTAATTTCTTAACTGCAGTCACAATTTCTTTGTTCCAGTCAGAATTTCCTAGTTTCAACCATAATTTCTTCGTTTCAGTCATAATTCCTTAGTTTCAATCCTAATTTCTTAATTGCAGTCACAATTTCTTTGTTTCAGTCAGAATTTCCTAGTTTCAACCACAATTTCTTCGTTTCAGTCCTAATTCCTTAGTTTCAGTCACAATTTCCCAGGTGTTGCCCAGTTCCAGGTTAACAGAACATTTCTTCTCTCGTTTCTTACAGGTTGCTGCTAAAACTCTGCCTTTTTATAAGGACTACTTCAATGTTCCTTACCCTCTTCCTAAAATTGATCTCATAGCTATTGCAGACTTTGCTGCTGGTAAAGTAACTCGTTTTATTGCTGAAATTGTGTTTTGTTTGAATTTTTGTATTAAAATACCTTTAGGAAGAGGTGTGGATCAATATCAATAAACCTTTGTATTTATTTTATAAAGGTGCCATGGAGAACTGGGGCCTTGTTACTTATAGGTATGATGTTAAAATACTGTCTTTCCCCCTCTTTGTTCATTAATTCTTGGAGTTAATTGGATTCATTTGAGGCAGCTCTAATTGCTGGGTGTCATCCCAAATCAGACAGAGCCAATCCTTTCGATTTTTAGTTTGGTTTGGATGATTTTGGTGGTGTTGTTGCAGCTCAGGAAGGCAAAAATCAGCCACTGGCTGAGGGTTTGAAATTGAAAAAACCTTCTTGGCCCCTTTTTTCCCCATAAAATCTCCTGACACAGCTGGGAGAGTTTATTTTATCTCATAGGTAAATTTGGCAGCCACAGAGTAAAGGTGTGGAGATGGGAAAATCAAAAATATTAACTCACCTTCCTTTGCAGTTTGATTTTTTTACTTTTTCTGATCAAGCTTTTGCACTTTTGCTTGATATTAATTTGTTTTCTCTGCTGGTGGTCAGGAGGATTTCCCTGAATTTTGAACAACTTGTAAGCTTTGGACTTTGAACCCTGAAATCATTTGGGATTTCTTCTGCTCAGCTTTGAATTTGGCCTTAAAAAAACCAAAACAAATTCGAGCCCAGGTTTTAAATTTTTCTCTCATTATTGCAATTCTGATGAAATCTGATATTTTATTCCTTGTGGGGAAAAAATTGTAAATATATTTATCCTGGATGGGGAGAATTTTTGGGATGGAGCTGTGAAATTTTGCCCCTTTGTGCTGAGTTTGCTCTGCCCCCTTTGGGGACCTGCAGGCACCATCCTTGGGGAGCTTCTTCCCTGGAATTTCAGCATTCCAGAGGTCCCTGAGCGGGGCTGGGAGGTGCCACAGAGGAGAAATTGCTGTTGGCACCTCTTGGAAGAGCCAGAATTCCTTTGGGAATGCTGAGGGGGGCAGGATCTGCGCCCACCCCGGAGCACAGGGGGAGCTGAGCTTCCAAAAGTTACCTAGAGGAGCATTTTGATAAATAAAACTACATTTTCCTCCTTCTGCCTGGGCTTTTTTTCTTCCACTTCTTGCATGCCATAAAATATCTCCTGCTCCAAAGCACTCCAGCAGCTCTGGAACTCACTGAGAATTTCATGGCTACAGCTACATTGAAATAGATTTTGGGTTGGTTTTTTGGGCTTTTTTCCTCGCTTAGGTAATTTCACCTCCTGTGGGTTGTGGTGTTTTATCCCCCCAGGGCTGTCCCCTCCTGCTGAGCTGTGCTTTTCTCTCCACCCCAGGGAGACTGCGTTGCTCATCGACCCCAAGAATTCCTGCTCCTCGTCCCGCCAGTGGGTGGCTCTGGTGGTGGGGCACGAGCTGGCCCACCAGTGGTTTGGGAACCTCGTCACCATGGTACCTCACCCCCCAAAATCCCCCTCTTTATTTAAATCTGCCTCCTGTCCTGCCCAAAATCTGCGTTTGCACACCCCTAAACATCAGCACGTTGTGATAGCATCATTAATTTAATATTTAAATGGTGGTTTATGGTAGCTAACCCTTCAAAATCCCGTTTTTTATTTAAATCTGCCTCCTGTCCTGCCCAAAATCTGAGTTTGGATGCCCCTAAACAGCAGTACTGTGATAGCATCATTAATTTAATATTTAAATGGTGGTTTATGGTAGCTAACCCTTCAAAATCCCGTTTTTTATTTAAATCTGCCTCCTGTCCTGCCCAAAATCTGAGTTTGGATGCCTCTAAACAGCAACACGCTGAGACAACATAATCAATTTAATATTTAAGTGGTGGTTTATGATACCTAGACCCTCCAAAATCCCTTTTTTGATGTAAAATTGCTCCGTATTCTGCCCAAAGTGTGTGTTTGGGTGCCCCTGCCCGGCAGCGCGCTGCGTTACAATAACTGCTGTAAGGCTCCCTGTGGCTTTGGTCCTTCACCCTGCACGTTGGTGCCCTGCAGGAGTGTAAGGCTCCCTGTGGCTTTGGTCCTTCACCCTGCACGTTGGTGCCCTGCAGGAGTGGTGGACCCACCTGTGGCTGAACGAGGGCTTTGCCTCGTGGATCGAGTACCTGTGCGTGGATCACTGCTTCCCCGAGTACGACATCTGGACCCAGTTCGTGTCTGCTGACTACACACGAGCCCAGGAGCTCGATGCCTTAGACAACAGCCACCCCATCGAGGTCAGTCCTGTTTTTCCAGCCTTTTCCCCCCTGTTCCCTGTGATGAAAAAGGGAATTTTGTGGTGGTGGCCGAGCCGAGCGCGGTCCGGAGCCGCGCTGCGCTCTGTGGGTTCTGCTCTCCCTGTGCCCCAAAACACTCCCTTGCAACCCCTAGACATCTAATTCCTATGGATTCTAACGTTGTACAAAATATTTGGTGAAATAAATTTTGGGAAATGACCTTGTCCAGCAGGGCATTTTAGTGATTTGCTCCCTGGGCGTGCCTTGCCCGCTGTCCCTGGATTTAATAATTGTAACAATCTTAATCCTGATTTAACAAAAGATTTGCTGCTTTTGGGAAGCCAAGGATTGAAGGAAGATCCCCACATTTATCTGATCCAGCACCAAAACATAACTTAAACCATATTTAACTTCCAAACCAGCCCTGACCCAGCCATATCTGGGGGATTTTCCTTGCCTGGGGGCAGAGATCCTCTCAGACAATCCAGCAGTGGGAGAGGAGAGAAAGAATCCCTCAGACTTTCACCTCTAAAACTGACATTTCCCCTCAGATTTTCACCTCTAGAACAGTGCCATGAGCAAAATGCCGTTTTTGGCTGCTCAGATCCTTCTCACTGGGGGCTGTGGTGCTTCCCACAGGTCAGCGTGGGCCATCCCTCCGAGGTGGATGAAATATTTGATGCCATTTCCTACAGCAAGGGAGCCTCTGTGATCCGCATGCTGCACGACTACATTGGGGACGAGGTACAGGCATGGGAACTGGGGCTTTCCAGGGCGTTCTTTGCAGCTAAACTTGCTTAGGTGGAGATTTCCAGGGCGTTTTTTACAGCTAAACTTGCTCAGGTGGAGATTTCCAGGGCGTTTTTTACAGCTAAACTTGCTCAGGTGGAGATTTCCAGGGCGTTTTTTACAGCTAAACTTGCTCAGGTGGAGATTTCCAGGGCGTTTTTTACAGCTAAAATTACTGGGGTTTAAAAAAAAAAATGAAGTCTTTCTGTGTTTTGAAAATTTCTCCACTTCGAGAAACGAGATAATGGGAAATAGAGAAGGAATTCCTGATTTTAAAGATTCCTTGCCTGATCCCTGGGGATAAAAGCAGAGCAGGAGGAGGATGGGAAATCCCTGTGACATCTGCACTTGTGTGTTCCCAGGATTTCCGGAAAGGAATGAACCTGTACCTGACCAAGTTCCAGCAGAGGAATGCTGCCACAGGTAACTGGGTCACTGGGATGGCCACAAAAGTTATTTTTGGACTCAAAACTGCTGGTTTTCCACCTGAAATAATTGAAATCCCAGGAAATTCCTGCCTTGTTCCCAGTTTCATGCCCTGCACAGGAAGGATGGAGCATGCCTGGGGATTTTCTGATTTTTTCAAGGGCTGAGTTACCACTGGAAAATATCTTACAAATATTCTTTGGTTTGCCAGGAGAGCCTTCTGCAGTATTGATCCTGTGATTAAACAGGTCAAAGTCTGAGATTTTTGCTTTTAAACCTTCTATTTTTGTGTATCAGGCACAAATGTGGAAGTGGGGACATCAAAGCCCAGTCAGCCAAATCCGATCTGTGGTGTTTGGTCAGTGATTTTTAACATAATACACTTAAAAAACCTGAAGGGAAATGTTCTCTTTTAATATTTAATGTTAATTTTGGCATCACAATTTGTATTGATTGGGCTTTTTTAGCAGTAAAGAAGCTGCTTTCCCCCTCTGTCCTTCCCAAGGAGGTTTAAATTTTTTTTTTTTTTTTTTTTTTTTTTTTTTTTTTTTTTTTTTTTTTTGCCTGTCATCTGTTAAATTCCAACAAAACACAAGGTGGAGTAAGAACCCAACTTTCCCTATGCTGTCCCTGATAAAACCTGATTCAAATCCTTTTCTCCTGCAGAGGATCTCTGGGAAAGCCTGGAAAAAGCCAGTGGCAAACCCATTGCTGCTGTGATGAACACGTGGACCAAACAAATGGGATTTCCCCTCATTTACGTGGAGGCTGAACAGGTGAAAATGGAGCTGGGCCTTAATTTCAGATCAGATCTAACAATATTCCCTGATTTTGGGCATTCCCTTGGATCAGGAGTGATAAAATGGAATTGTGCCTTAATTTTGGATCAGCTTGAACACTATTCCCTGATTTTGGGCATTGCCTTGGATCAGGAGTGATAAAATGGAATTGTGCCTTGATTTTGGATCAGGTTGAACACTATTCCCTGGTCCAGGTCATTCCCTTGGATCAGGGATTATAAAATGGAACTGTGCCTTGGTTTGGATCAGACTGAACACTATTCCCTGATTTTGGGCATTGCCTTGGATCAGGAGTGATAAAATGAAATTGTGCCTTGGTTTTGGATCAGGTTGAACACTGTTCCCTGATTTTGGGCATTGCCTTGGATCAGGAGTGATAAAATGGAATTGTGCCTTGGTTTTGGGTCAGCTTGAACACTGTTCCCTGATTTTGGGCATTGCCTTGGATCAGGAGTGATAAAATGGAATTGTGCCTTGGTTTTGGGTCAGCTTTAACACTGTTCCCTGGTTTTGGGCACTCCCGTGGTCGGGGAGGCCCCCCGTGGGCACAGCTCTGCTTCTGAGGGGCAGGAGGTGCCAAATCCCTGTGGCTTCATCCCAAAACTGCCCGCATCCCTGGAGTTGGCTGACTTTGGGAACTGTTTGTGGGGGGAGGGAATCATTCCGCTGCAATTGTGCTTATTCCACAACTGCAGGATGGGGGAGGCTCCAGGCGTTTTCTGAGGGGAAAAACCCAAATTATTCCATGGAACAGGGGGCAGTGACACGCGGGGACTGCAGTTAAACGTGCTAATCGTCCCCTTTTCTCATTTTCTTGCCTTTTTAAATTTTTTTTAAACATTTTTTTCCCTCAGCAAGAAGATGACAAAGTGTTGAAGTTGGTCCAGAAGAAATTCTGTGCCAGTGGACCATATACTGGTAAGAGGAGAGCTGGAGCAGGAATGGGTGGGCACAGAACCACAAAACCTCCCCACTCTGAAGAGATATTGTTGTTTTTTGTTGTTTTTCATCCAAAAGCACTGATTCTGGGAGCTGATGCAGCCCCAGGCCTGTGCTCTGCCTGGATCCAGGTGGGAAAATCTGAGGAAATCCAAGTCTGGGCTTTTCCCACTTGTGGTTCCCATATCCTGCCATGGAGAGCAGCATTCCTTGGCTCAAAATTCTTCCAGAAATGTCCATTTTAGGGCCAGGGCTCTCTGAGGGGCTGGGGAGCAGCTGCTTTGTGGTGGTGCTGAAATAAATGAAATAAAAACCCCTCAGGTGGGAGCCACCACGGATTCCAGCACTGGTTCCACTCACCTTCCCTGCTTATCCAAATTAAAATGTTTGGCTTGAAAGCCGATTTAAAGCTTTTTGGGGGTTTTACCTCTAAAACTGTCACTTTCATACAGATTTTTTACTTCTAAAACTGCCATTTCCCCTCAGATTTTTTACTTCTAAACCTGCCATTTCCCCTCAGATTTTTTACTTCTAAACCTGCCATTTCCCCTCAGATTTTTTACTTCTAAAACTGCCATTTCCCCTCAGATTTTTTACTTCTAAACCTGCCATTTCCCCTCAGATTTTTTACCTCTAAACCTGCCATTTCCCCTCAGATTTTTTACCTCTAAAACTGCCATTTCCCCTCAGATTTTTTACTTCTAAACCTGCCATTTCCCCTCAGATTTTTTACCTCTAAACCCAACACATTCCCTCAGATTTTTACCTGAAGACCTTTCAGATTTGGGCCTTTTCCCCGTTCCCTTCCAGCGCGGCGCCGGGCGCTGTTGAGCCGTTTCTCCGAGCTTTCCCCCGTTTCCCTGCTCTGTTCCAGGCGAGGATTTCCCCACGTGGATGGTGCCCATCAGCATTTGCACGAGCGAGGACCCCAGCTGTGCCAAAATGCAGGTTCTGATGGACAAGGCCGAGCTCACCGTGGTGTTGAAGGACACCAAACCCGAGCACTGGGTCAAGGTGAGCCTGCACCTTCCTTCTCCTCCTCCCGATTTCCCTTTCCCCCTGGAATTTCGCTTTTCCTCTGGAAAAGCCTCTTTTCTTCCCCGTGCTCCTGTGGGAATTGGTTCCCATTCCTCCCCTTTCTTTCCCGTTTTCCTGCAATGTCAACTGGAGTTCTTTGGGGATTCAAGCCTGGGGAAAAATGTGAAGTTAAAGGCAGGGTTTGAGTTGAGATGTGGTGGTTTTTTTAGTCATTGTTATCATTATTATTGCAATTATTGTTCTTGTGGTTACTGTATATTGCAATTATTGTTCTTGTGGTTATTGTGTTATTGTCTCATTGCCATTATAGTAATTATTTCAATCATTATATACTTTATGCCATCTATTAAATGTATTCTCTCACCATACTGATATTTAAATTCTTAACTATATATATATGCTATAAGTCTATACGTGATATTATTTTAATGAATATAAATGCATGCAATATATTTAGATATCTAAATGATAATTTCTATATGTATATAATATATATTAATACATAATTTAATATATCGGTTTTATATATATAGTTTTTCTACATATGCTTTTTATATATAAAACACATATAGAGAGAGGCATATTTTAGAGAAATGTGAAGATTTATTTTAGATAAATATGAAGATTTATTTTAGATAAATGTGAAGATTTATTTTAGATAAATATGCATAAATGTAAAAGCCTACTTTAAATGTATCACAATATAAAGATATATTTTTTGATAAATAGATACAGATACAAAGATATTTCAGATAAATGCCTGTAAAGTTTCAGTAGAGAAGTATAAATACAAATACATATTTTAGATAAATAGTAATAGATACAAAGACATATTATATACAATATACACATATTTTACATATATATATATATACACATATTTTACACACATATATATACATATTTTACATGTATATACACATATTTTACACACATATATATACATATTTTACATGTATATACACATATTTTACACATATATACACATATTTTACATCTATATACACATATTTTACACATATATATACAGATATTTTACATATATATACACATATTTTATACATATATATACACGTATTTTACATATATATACACATATTTTACACATATATATACACATTTTACATATATATACACACATTTTACACATATATACACACACATTTTACACATATATACACACATATTTTACACATATATATACACATTTTACATATATATACACACATTTTACACATATATACACACACATTTTACACATATATACACACATATTTTACACATATATATACACATATTTTACACATATATATACACATTTTACACATGTATGTATACATATTTTACATATATATATATACATATTTTACACATAACACACACATACACACACACGTTTTACACACACACACACACACACACATACACACACGTTTTACACACACACACGCACACGCACACCCAGCTCCGTTCAAAGCCCCGCGAGCGCAGCCCGTGTTCACACACACACACGGAGCAGCAGTGCGCGCGCTCCCGGTGCTGAGCCGCCCGCGCTCTCTGTGTGCAGCTGAACCTGGGCACCGTGGGCTTCTACCGCACGCAGTACAGCCCGGCCATGCTGGAGAGCCTGATCCCGGCCATCCGCGACCTGTCCCTGCCGCCCGTGGACAGGCTGGGGCTGCAGAACGACCTCTTCTCCCTGGTGAGCCCCGGAGCGGGCTGCGTGCTGGGGAAAATCCTCTGGAATGGGGGATAGTCCCATTTTTCTGTTCTTTCTCACTCCTTGACCCTCCTGAGGGGGCTGGTTTTGGGAAAACAGGGAAAAGCCCCTAAATAATCCCATTTATCCATTTTCTCTCACTCCTAGGCCTTCCTGACAGGTCTGGCCTTGAGAAAACAGGGAAAAGCTCCCAAATAATCCCATTTTTCCATTCTTTCTTACTTCTAGACCCTCCTGAGGGGGCTGGTTTTGATAAAACAGGGAAAAGCTCCCAAATAATCCCATTTTTCCATTCTTTCTTACTTCTAGACCCTCCTGAGGGGTCTGGTTTTGGGAAAACTGGGAAAAGCTCCTAAATAATCCCATTTTCCTGTTTTTCCTCCCTCCTAGGCCACCTGGATGCCCTGCTGAGGGGGCTGGCTTTGATAAAACAGGGAAAAGCTCCCAAATAATCCCATTTTTCTGGTTTTCCTCCCTCCTAGGCCACCTGGATGCCCTGCTGAGGGGGCTGGTTCTGGGCAAGCTGGGCAAGGCCGGGCACAAGGCGACGCTGGAGGAGGCGCGGCGCCGCTTCAAGGAGCACGTGGAAGGGAAGCACGTCCTGTCTGCTGACCTGAGGAGCCCTGTAGGTCCTGGGGGGCTTTGGGGTCCCCTCAGCCTGCCCCCTGCCCCGGGCAGGTGTATTCCAAAGGGTAGGCAGTGAGAGGGAAGCAGGGTGGGAGATGGGAGCATCCCTCCTTTTGTCATCCTGGATTTTCCCGCTTTTGGAATTGCCAGAATTCTCCTGAAATGGAGGAAAACATCCAAGAGTTGAAGCATCTCTGCAGTGCAGAGTTAAAACCCAGGAGGGAGCAGGGCTGCTGCTTCCAGATGTGGGAATTCCAACCCAATTCCATGCAAACTGCTGCTTTTCCAGAAGTGTGATGGTTTTTTCCCTGGTTTTCTCCCAGGTCTACGTGACCGTGCTGAAGCACGGGGACAGCTCCACCCTGGACACCATGCTGAAGGTGGGTGCTCCCCCCCCAAAACCCCTCATTTCCCCCTAAAAATCCCTCTGGGCTGGGGTTTATCCACACCCAGTCCCTGGTGCTGTGAAATTCCCTTGGGAATTTCTCCCTGTGCATGAACTGGTGAAAATCACTTTATTCCTCGGAATTAACGGCGCCACCAGCCAGGCCAGTTTGTCCCTGATTAGGTTTGCTGAGTAATTAGCAGCTGTGGCAGCCACGGAGGGCTCGTTAGGGGTGGAGTTAAGGATGAATTACTGTCGGGATGTGTTTCCCCTCAGCTGCACAAGCAGGCTGACATGCAGGAGGAGAAGAACCGCATCGAGCGCGTCCTCGGGGCCATCTCCCAGCCAGAGCTGATCCAGAAAGTTCTCACCTTTGCACTTTCAGTGAGTTCCTCCCCCTGGGACGTTCCTGGGTCACCCTGGGCTGGGCTGAGCCTGCAGGAATCCTCCTCAGGCTTGGAGCTGTGTCTTCAGTTTGGGCAAATTCCAAATGAAGAAAGAATTGGCTGAGCTGGGTCCAAATGAAGAAAAATTTGGCTGAGTTGGGTCCATATTAAGAAAAAATTGACTGAATTTGGTCCAAATTAAGAAAAAATCTGAATGAATTGGATCCAAATTAAGAAAAATCTGAATGAATTGGATCCAAATTAAGAAAAATCTGAGAGTAAGTTCAGAGTAACACAAATCCGAGAGCCTTGGTTCCAAATTAACAAAAATTTGAGTGAGCTGCATCCAGATTAACAAAAATCTGAGAGAGTTGGTTCCAAATTAACAAAAAATCTGAGTAAGGTGGTTCCAAATTAAAAAACCTCTGGATGAGCTGATTCCAAATTAAGAAAATTTGGATTTGTCTGGTTGGAGGCACCTGCTCTGGGGATTTTGTGTGTTCAGAGCAGTTCATTCCCTGGTGCTGTGGAAATTAATCCCAATTTTCCTGGCACTGCTCTGCTCCCAGCACCAATCCCCAGGAAGCCAAAATGCAGTTTGACCTCTCAATTTACCAGAGAGCCAAAATAATCTCTCTAAATTTTTCCTTTTTTAGTAAAAATAAGATTTTCTTGCTGGGTGTAACCTGAGGATAACTCAGGGATTTGCTTCCCCTTCAATCTTTGAGCTGCACATTCAATTTTGGGGTAAAAGATTTGCTTTAATTGACAGATTGGGCTGTAGAAATACCAAACCCTCAGGCCAAGGAGCAGGAATTGTTGTCAAAATGCAGAAAGCTGATCCCATTTCCCTCCCCAGGAAGAGGTACGTCCCCAGGACACGGTGTCAGTGATTGGAGGAGTGGCTGGGGGCAGCAGACAGGGCAGGAAAGCTGCTTGGAAATTCGTGAGGGACAACTGGGAGGAGCTTTACAATCGATACCAAGGTGGATTCCTAATATCCAGGTTAATAAAGGTACGTGGGGCCCTGGGGAGGAGCCCTTCCCTCCCATCTGGGGCTGGAAATTGTGAATTTCACTTTAATGCTGGGTTTTTCCCCCTTCAGCTCACAGTGGATGGATTTGCAAATGACAAAATGGCTGCAGAAGTGAAGGTAAGAAGCTTTAATTAAAGAATTTATTAATTAGTCACTGATAAACTTGGGGTGCTCTGGCTGGAAGGAAAAAAAAGATCTGGTGGATTTTGTTGTTCTGTCCCAAAACTGCCCCTCTTGAGTTGGATAAAATATTATTGAAATGCCTTAAATCAGCATTTTGGAAGAAATCTGGAATTTCCACTGATTTGTTCTTCACTGATTTCAACTTTGACAAAATCCAGCAGAGTTTGGCAGCAGCTTTGAGGCTCCCAAAAAAAGAAAACTTTAAAATACTCAGGATTATCCCAACCTCCATCATTGGTAGAGCTCTGAGAGTGGGTGTGGATTTCATTGTTTATTCTTTCCCCACATTTTTCCAAGAACATCTTGAAAGAAGAAACTTTAAAATAGGACTGTTAATTTGTTAATTAGCACTTTTTTTTAGTTAGGAAAGCACTCAGGAGGAATTGTTATTCCAAACATCAGCTGAGCCCTGAGCTGGCTCTGTCCTTTTTATCATTTAGTGACTTTTCTTAGTAAAGATTTAACAGCAGAAATGATTTTACAGAGAAATTTTGCATTAGAATTTATTTTATTTTCTTTTTTTGCAAAACACTGAGCGGGAAAACCAGCCCTGATTAACTCCCAGCTCATTTCCAAGAGAATTCCTGACCTTTGAGTGGGAATTTCCCACGTCTGAGCCTCAGTGTCACCTTGCAGAGCAGGAGCTGATCTGCCAAATCCTGGGAAAAGCTGCTTGGAGGGAGGCAGGGACAGCTCCAGGCTGGGCCAGCTCCCTGGGCCTGGAAAATGCAGAGTCACAGCAGCCCTGGGGAGTGCTCAGGGAACGTGACACTGCCCTGGGCCACTCTGGGGACACTGCCCTGGGCCACTCTGGGGACCCCTGGGCTTGGGGACACTGCCCTGGGCTTGGGGACACTGCCCTGGGCCACTCTGGGGACACTGTCCTGGGCCACTCTGGGGACACTGCCCTGGCCTGGGGACACTGTCCATCCAAACTGGCCCTGGGAAGAAAGCTGAGAATGGGACCAGGGCTGTGCCCAAGGCTCTGGAGCCTTCTCTTGGGGTCTTTCTGCTCCAAATACCCCAAAATATCCCCGGGAGCTGCTGCCTGTGGGGCTGGCTCAGCTCCTGGGGTCCCTGGCAGCACACAGCTCCCTCGGGGACAGCCGGGGCTGTGGGGTCATCCTGCAGAGGGCCGGAGCTGGGCTGGACAGCCAGCCCTCCCTGCAGGTGCTTCCCCATCCCTGCAGGTGTTCCCATCCCTGCAGGTGTTCCCATCCCTGCAGGTGTTCCCCTCCCTGCAGGTGTTCCCATCCCTGCAGGTGTTCCACTATCCCTGCAGGTGTTCCCATTCCTGCAGGTGTTCCCCATCCCTGCAGGTGTTCCCATCCCTGGAAGCATTTCCCCATCCCTGCAGGTGTTCCCATTCCTGCAGGTGTTCCCATTCCTGCAGGTGTTCCCCCTCCCTGCAGGTGTTCCCCATCCCTGCAAGCATTTCCCCATCCCTGCAGGTGTATCCCCACCTCTGGAAGCGTTTCCCACCGCCGCAGGTGCCCGTGGCCGTGCCCGAGTTTTGGGGCCGCCCCCCCCCAGCCCGTTCCGTGCCCCGCGCCCCCTCCCCAGCCCCGTGCTGAGCGCAGCCCCCGGGCTGTCCCGTCCCTTCCCCGCAGGCGTTCTTCGAGAGCCACCCGGCGCCGTCGGCGGAGCGCACGGTGCAGCAGTGCTGCGAGAACATCCTGCTGAACGCGGCGTGGCTGCGGCGCGACGCCGACAGCATGCAGCACTTCCTGCAGCAGCGCCGCGCCGCGCCCGTGTGAGCCCCGCTCCCGCTCGGGACTGGCCTTTGCTTTGTTTCCCCTTCCTTCGGTTGGTTTTTTTCCCCTTTTTTTCCCTTTTATTTTTTTTTTTGGGTTTTTTTTTTGTTTTTTTTGTTTTTTTTTTTTTGGTTTTGTTTTGTTTTGGTTTTTTTTTGTTTATTTCCTCTTCCTCCTCCTCCTCCTCCTCAAGCCCGTGGGGACTGGACCGTGAATGTAGAGTTTAATCGGTTCCTGCTCACACACTCCAAGAATTTGGGAAAATTCTGTTCGGGAAAAAAAAACAACAGCAGCAACAACAACAACAACAAAAAAAAAATCTGTCAGCGATTCTGCAGAAAGAGAGAGAGAGAGAAAAAATACAAAAACACAAAAAAAAAGAGAGAGAAAAATCTGTAAATATGATAGTAATAAAATAGAGCATAACAAAACTGTGAAACTTCCTCCAGCCTTGTCAGTGGTTAAAATATTTAACCCCCTCCCCTTCCCTGACTTATTGACAGATGTTCTGGTTTTTACCCCCTCCCTCCCCCAGCACAGAGGAAAGCAGGGGCGTTCAGCTCTGAGGTCACGGGGTGAGGTTTGGGGACGTGTCCCTGACCCCTCCCCACCCCAAGGACGGCAGGGTTCCCCCTTCCCTTTTGTGTCACCTCTGAGCAACAAAAACAAACCCAAAAAAACCCCAAAAGGCCCCCGTTGTGTTTGTGCTGGGCTCCCCCTGGCTGCTGTCCCTGTGGGGAGCTCGGGCTTGGTCAGAGCCACGCCGACCCCTGAGCTTTGTGCGGTTTGGTTTTGTCCCCGTTTGCTCCCGGCCCCTTCTCCCCGTGCAGGGGCCGGCGCTGCCCTGCCTCCTCCTCCAGAGCATCCACTGCTCCCAGCTCCTGCTCCCTCCTCCATCATCCCCCCGGAAATTGGGTTCTGAAGCCTTAAATCAGTGATGATGATGAAGATGAAGCTGTGCCATCGTCCCCTCCCACAGCAGCGTGGTCCTACTAACCAGCCACCCTCTAATACGCAAAGGTTGGAGTTCCAGCTTTTTATTTTTGGTTTTTCCTCCCTTTTTCCTTATTTTCTTTAACAGGAATTCGTACTTGGTGTGGCTTAACTGTTAATTTTTTCGGAAGGTCATCAGATTTAACTTGTCAGACTGCTTCCCCTCGAGACATTTTTGTGCTATTGTTTAAAAAAAAAAAAGATTACAAAAAAATCCAAAAAAAACCCAACAAAAAAGTACAAAATAAACAAAAAAAAAATCTAAAACAGTTGGCGTTAATAAAAATGTCAATGTGAAATTCATGTCCTCACCTTGTGTTCTGTTTGAAGGCTGAGAGGACCCAAAGCTGGGTTTATTGGAGCCTGAAAGGACCCAAAGCTGAGTTTAATTTAAAGCCTGAAAGGACCCAAAGCTGTGAGGGGACAGCAGAGGCCAAGGTGTCACTTGCAGGACCCTCCTGTGCCACTGGGGCTGGCTTTAGGCTGGCAGAGCCCGAGCAGAGCCTGTGTAATCCGAATAAAAACCTCCCCCAGGCACTCCAGAGCTGCCCAGGGCTGAATTCAGCAGAGAAAGGAAAGAAAAAACCTGACTGTGAATCAAAAAAATGGTATTAAACAGCCAAAGGTGACAGAATAAGAGCGTGGAGGCACTGCCAGGGTGGGGAACACCCCGAAAATGGGAATTTCGAGGCTCTGAGCTCGCGGCCGGTCGCATTCCCGAGGCTGGGGCTGGCTTGGGAATTTCCTGCTGTCAGCACCAGCCCTGCCCCGGGCTGAGCCGCTTTCATTCCGCTCCCTGCACACGGACAAAACCGAAATAACCCCGGGGGAGCGGGGGATCCGTGTGGGAGAGGCACAGAAACAAAACCCCGGCAGCGACAGGGCCGGGAGAGCTGGATCCCCACTTAAAGGAACTTTGGGATTGGTCTTTTCCACAGGAAATCTTCGTTTTTAGAGCGGGAGACAAAGTGATGATGCTGGGGAGAGGGGCAGGACGGGCACAGGAAAGGCTGAGATGGGGCTCGGGGTGATTAATTAACGAGGGCATTGCGGTAATTAACGAGGGAATTGCGGCTGCCACACCCCTGGCAGTGTCCCTGGAGCGCTCTGGGACCCGTCCCTGCCCCTGGCACGGTGGCACGGGATGAGTTTCACTCTCCTTCCCACCCAAACCATTCCAGGGTTTTGCCCACGGGATTTGGGAGCGTTCCCTGGGGCTGAGGGTCCCACCAGGGACACCGGAGGGATCCAAGGAGGGATCCAGGGATCCATCCACGCCTGGCTCTGCCCCTGCTCCCCTCCCTGGCCCTTTCTGTATTCCCTGCAACCTGGATTTTTTTAGGGAAGGATGGGCACTCCCTGTAACCTGGATATTTTTGGGGAATGATGGATACTCCCTGCAACCCGGATTTTTTAGGGAAGGATGGATGTTCCCCATAACCCGGATTTTTTCAGGGAATGCCGGATATTCCCCGGAGCCCTGGGCGCTCCCATTTCCCCAGCAATGAATAAAATCCTCCCCCGGGGCCAGCACGGGCTCTGCTCCGCGGAATTCCCCCCGGGAACGAACAGCCGCACTCCGTGGGAATCTGGGCTTTGGGATGGAGCCCTGCGGGCAGCACGGACCTGTCGGGCAGCTCCTCCTCAGCTTCCAGCCGGGAATTCCCCTGGATTGCCCCACGGGAGGAACCTCTGGGAGCTGCTCCTCCTCCTCTGGGCCCGGGAAGCAGCCGGAGGCCGGGATGCAGGCAGCTGTTTGCAGCTGGAATGGGATCGCTGGGGCCAGCTGCTCCCGGGTGTTTCTCACTCCAGAGTTTCCGTGGATCTCGGAATCCTGGAATGGTTTGGGTGGGAAGGACCTGAAATCCCACCCAGGGCCAGGGCCAGGGCCAGCTCCCACTGTCCCAGGCTCCAAAGCCCAGGCTCCAGCCTGGCCTGGGGCACTGCCAGGGATCCAGGGGCAGCCCCAGCTGCTCTGGGAAATCTCTGCAGGCTTTTACACCTTCACTGCCAAAACTTCTTCCTTCCAGCTCACCCAAACCAACCCTCTTCCACTTTAGAACCACCCTCCCCTGTCCCACCACACCCTTCCCCCAACCCCAGAACCTCCTGAGCTGGAAGGGACCCACAGGGATCACCCAGCCCAGCTCCCATCCCTGCAGGACACCCCAAAATCCACCCCGGGCACCCCTGGCAGCGCTGCCCAAACATTCCTGCAGCTCTGCAGGGTTTGGGATCACGGCCACTCCACAGGAGCTGTGCCAGTGCCCCAACACCTCTGGGGGAAACCCCAAAATCCATCCCAAAACTCCTGCAGCTCTGGGATCACGGCCCCTCCATGGAGCCGTCCCAGTGCCCGACCTCTCCCTTCCAAGGCGGAATTCCTTCCCCGGGCCCGGTCCCACCCTGCCCTCCCCCCCGGGCTCCTCCTTCTCCCGAATTCCCTGGGCTCCGTTCCCGGATCCCCTCCCAGGATCCCGAATCCCCCGGGAGCGAGGGCCGGTGCCGGGGCCGAGCGCGGCGCTCCCCGCCCGGGGCGGTGCTCGGCTCTCCCGGCCCCTCCCGGTGACTGCCGCCTGTCCCCGCGGTCTGTGTGTCACTAATTGCCGTTACGGCCCGTTAATTGTCCCGCCGGCCTCCAGCTGTCCCGTTCTCCCTCTTTTCCTTCCCGTGCCCGCTTCCCTCGGCGGTGCCCGGTGTCACCCGGCTTGGGGACACACCGGCATGCGGCGGGACCCCGGTGCCCGTCCCGGGGGCACTCGGAGGACACCGGAGCCGGTGCGGGGCGGTTCTGGAAGCGCTTCCATCCCCCGGTCACCGGCACCGGCCCGGGGAACATCCCGCTTCTTGCGGGATGCCCGTGCCGGAGCGACTCTGCAGGGCCGGGCGGACACACCCGGGCACACCGGGACACACCTCCGGCCCCGGGACACCGGACACACCCGGGCACACCTCCGGCCCCGGGTCACCGGCGCCGGCTCCGCTTCCCGCGGCGCGCCGAGCACGTGGCCCCTCCCAAGCCGGTTCCGGTGCCGCTGCCGCTGCTTTCCGCGGCCGCCGCGGGCGGAGCTGCGCGGGGCCCGGCCGGACCAGCGGCGGTGCCGGTGACCCGGCTCTCCGGCCGCCGCTGCCGGTGGTCCCGGTGCCGCCCCCACCCGCGGCACAAAGTGGTC
>NW_024524423.1:45244-45516 GCF_017590135.1 Pyrgilauda ruficollis
GGGGGAGGCCGTGGGGCGGGCGGGAACCGTGGCGGCGGGGAGGCTCCCGGGCACGCCGAGGAGCGCGCTCGGAGCCTGAGGGCCCGGGCGGTTGGGCCGCGGCTGACGCCGGTTTCCCCTCCGCAGACTGCTCGGAGCTCGAGGCGGCGCAGAAGTTCCTGGAGCAGGCGGCCATCGAGAACCTGGTGAGCGCTCGGGGCGGCCCCGGGAGCGGCGGGGCCGGCGGCGGTGGCGGGGCCGGCGCTGCCCCGAGCGCTCCGCGGCCCCCCCGC
>NW_024524423.1:46372-73405 GCF_017590135.1 Pyrgilauda ruficollis
CGCGGCCATCGCGGCCCCGGGCGCCGCCCGGTCCTAAAGCCCGGCTGCCCGCGAGGACCCCCGGCCGGGCCCGCCGGCCGCTCCCAGCGCCCGCGGGACCCCTGCTCGCTCCTAGTGCCCGCCGCACCCCCGCCCAGTCCGACTGCCCGCTCCTACCGCCCGGCCCTAGCGGGCGCGGGACCCCCGGCCCGTTCTAACGCCCGCTCCTACGGGACCCTCTCCCAGCCTGCTGTCCGCGGGATCCCTGCCCAGCCCTGCTGCCCGGTTCTAGTGTCCGGTCCTGCTGCCTGTGGGACCCCCGGCCAGCCCTGCTGCCCCATTGCAGTGCCCTCGGGACCCCTGTCCGGTCCTGCTGCCGGTGCACCGGGACACCGCATCCCCTGGAGCCCCCGGCCGGGCGGGATCGGAGCTTCGGGGGTCTGGGGAGGAGCTCAGGGGCGTCTGCTGGGGAGGGGAGGTTCTGCTGGGCAGGGGGACTTGCACCCCCCGAGGACCTTACACTTGAGGAAGAAAAGAAGTCTGAAAACAGAAAAGAAAGGGGGAACAAAAAGCCCAGAGCCCCGGGTGCAGTGGCCGTGCTGGAGCGGGGGTTTGAGGCTGCTGCTGCTCGAGAAGGGTTTTTGCTTAGTCAAGGTGTGGGGCTGCAGCTCTGGCTGGTCCCTGCAGCGTGGGGAGCACTGGGGGTGCTGGCTCCCGGTGTCTCGGTGCTGTCCTTGTCACAGCCCCGTTACCACCCCCAAAACTGGCAGCTGTCACCCCGCAGCACTTCCTGCCCTGGCGGGGAAAGGCACGGAGGTTCTGGGTTTGTGCTCTTGGGAGGAGGCTGAGCCCCCCTCGGGATCAGCACTGATGCAGCCTTTGTGCTGAACCTCAGTTTTGAGGGAAAATCCTCTGGGTTGGTGCTGGGAGAGTGTCAGGAGCCCCCAGCTGAGCCCGGAGCTCCAGGGCTCTGTGGTCTGAGGGATTTTGGGGTGATGGGCAGGAGCTGCTCGTGGTCCTGATTTCCAGGTGCTGGGAAGAGCTGGGGAAATGTGGATTTTCCAAGGTTTCATTTTTCCTCTCTGCCCTGTGGGATTACTGCAAGCTTTCATTTTTGCTTTGCTTTGTGAGAGGCAGGGCTGGGTGAGAGCAGAGCTGGGGCTGGCACCAGGGATTTGTGTGGGATGGGGACATGGAATGGTCCAGGCTGAGTGCTGGAGGAGGATGAGGGTGGGGATGAAGCAGGAGGATGAGGATGTGGAATTCAGGCCTGTCCCCACCACAGGATGTGGTCCCTGGGTGGGAAGAGCCTTTCCCAGGAGAGCCCCCGGGGTTTGGGAGCATTCCCAGTTCCTGCTGGAGCCTCCTGCTCTTCCTCACCTCCCTCCTCCTCCTCTTCACCCCGACTTAGCCCCTTTTGGTTAATTCAGCCCCTTTTGGCTGATTTCTCCCTCTTTACCTGAGCTGTTCAGGGACACCCCTGCGGGTGGGAGCCAGGTCAGGCACATCTGCCTTCGCTTCATCTCTCAGATCTGGGAGGTTTCTTGTGATGCTGCTCATTTTTTTTTAGCTGAATTTACCCCAAAACCTAATGAAAAGACAAATTTTGTTGCTAACTTTTGGGTGGGAAACCCAAAGATGCTTCTGCACTGTGAATTTCACGAGTTTCCTTGTCCAAGGTGGCACCAACACTTCTGGGCTGTTCTGTGAACTAATTCTGGCTGCTTCCTCCCTAGTATAAAATCAGAGTTTAAAATTCAGTTTGAAATGGTTTAGTGGGGTCTGTCTGTAGGGTTAATTCTATTGCATTAAATTTAGAATATTTCTAATGCCTCACACCCATCCCTTTAAGTTTTCCCCCATTTTTTGACCCCAAATTCTTCACTTTGAATTTTGAAGAGTTTGAGATGGAACAACTAAAATCAATTTTATCTCAAGAGCTGGACTTGAGCATTGAAAACCTGGAGTCCGAGGCACTGGAGTTTGTTCAACTTTTGAATGTTGGGTTAGTTCTAAAAATGGGATTTTGTTGCCCCAAAGTCTTTGTAATTTGGGATTGTTTAAGTATTTTTTTTTAAAGATGTGTTTTAAGATTTCTTAAGAGATTTTAGAAATGGGTTTATTGTAAAAAGTAGAAGATTTTTAGGAAAATCGCATTTTTAATTGGTGTAAAAAGGTTTGGAAAGCAATGCATCTGCTCCCACTATTTTCTAGGAAGTCTTTTCTGAGCAGGCAAAAAGCTTTTGAGGAAAAATATTCAGGAAAAAATAAAACTTCTCTGCTGAGACTTGACTGCAGGGAAGCCTCTGAAATGTGAAGAAATTATAAAAAGGTTTGAAAGAAGAAAAGGTTTAAAAATGAAAGGTTTTAGCAAAGGGAGTGGCACCAGTGCCAGGGGGTTTTGTGTGCACTCAGGTGTTTTTTGGGGGGTTGTGATCCTCATTTTGAGGGGTTAATTATCATTTTGGGGAGGTTGATCCTCGTTTTGGGGGGTTGATCCTCATTTTGAGGGGTTAATTATCATTTTGGGGGGGTTAATCCTCGTTTTGGGGGGTTAATCCTCATTTTGGGGGGTTAATCCTCATTTTGAGGGGTTAATCCTCATTTTGAGGCGTTATTCATCACTGTGATCAGCAGAGAGTTCGGAATGTCGGGAATCAGAGATTCCACCTTTTCCCAGCCCCAGTTCGGGTGTGGAATCACCGAAACCACGAGCAGGGAACTCCTCCTTAATTCCCACCCAGAAAATCCGTTTTCTGACCCATAAATCCATTGAATTAAAGGAATTCTCAGGGCAGGCAGGAGCAGGGAAGGTAACTGGGCTCCGGTGTCAGCTCTAAAGAAATCCCACCGGCGGCAGAGGCGCGGAGCTTGCGGCACTTCCCGCGAGGAGCTTAGCCCTAATCTGGGCACAGATCCGGCCGGGGGGGCTCGGGGGGCTCGGGGCCGGCCCTGGGGACACCGGGGCTGACCCCGCTGTCTCCCCAGCCGACCTTCCTGGTGGAACTGTCCAAAGTGCTGGCCAACCCCGGGAACAGCCAGGTCGCGCGCGTGGCCGCGGGGCTGCAGATCAAGAACTCGCTGACCTCCAAGGACCCCGACATCAAGGCCCAGTACCAGCAGAGATGGCTCGCCATCGACGCCAACGCCCGCAGGGAGGTCAAGAACTTCGTAAGTGCTGGGCTTCCTCCTCCTCTTCCCCCGGTTTCCACCTTGGCAGGGCTCGGTGGGCAGCATCGTCCGTGGTTTTCCACCTGAAAGGGATTCTCCTGGTCCCTGCAGCAGCAGCAGCTGCTCGGTTCTGGGAGTTGGTTTCATCTGGATGAGTTTTGGGGTGGAATTTGGACAAACATCTTCCCCCAAAAGTTGGTTGAGTGCTGGCACAGCTCCCTGCGGAATGGTGGTGATCCCAAAGCCGCCAGAGCTCCGGGAATTTGAGGTTGGATTTGTTGAGTTGGATTTTGGGGTTTCCCCCAGAGGTGTTGGGGCACTGGCACAGCTCCCCGTGGAGTGGCTGTGATCCCAGAGCTGCAGGAGTTTTGGGATGGATTTTGGGGTTTCCCCCAGAGGTGTTGGGGCACTGGCACAGCTCCCGTGGAGGGGCCGTGATCCCAAACCCTGCAGAGCTGCAGGAATGTTTGGGCAGCGCTGCCAGGGGTGCCCGGGGTGGATTTTGGGGTGTCCTGCAGGGATGGGAGCTGGGCTGGGTGATCCCTGTGGGTCCCTTCCAGCTCAGGAGGTTCTGGGGTTGGGGGAAGGGTGTGGTGGGACAGGGGAGGGTGGTTCTAAAGTGGAAGAGGGTTGGTTTGGGTGAGCTGGAAGGAAGAAGTTTTGGCAGTGAAGGTGTAAAAGCCTGCAGAGATTTCCCAGAGCAGCTGGGGCTGCCCCTGGATCCCTGGCAGTGCCCCAGGCCAGGCTGGAGCCTGGGCTTTGGAGCCTGGGACAGTGGGAGCTGGCCCTGGCCCTGGCCCTGGGTGGGATTTCAGGTCCTTCCCACCCAAACTATTCCAGGATTCCATGGTTTCCCCTGCAGCTGGGCTGGGCATTGATTTTTCTGCAGGAAATGCTTTTTGAGGAAGATTTTTCTTCCCTTTTTGAGGAAGAGCTTCCCCAAGTGCTCTCCAATCCCCATCAGCACCTTTGAACTGACTCTGAACAACGTTCACATGAGGCCCAGGAAGGGAGCTGGGCTGGGTGATCCCTGTGGGTCCCTTCCAGCTCAGGAGGTTCTGGGGTTGGGGGAAGGGTGTGGTGGGACAGGGGAGGGTGGTTCTAAAGTGGAAGAGGGTTGGTTTGGGTGAGCTGGAAGGAAGAAGTTTTGGCAGTGAAGGTGTAAAAGCCTGCAGAGATTTCCCAGAGCAGCTGGGGCTGCCCCTGGATCCCTGGCAGTGCCCCAGGCCAGGCTGGAGCCTGGGCTTTGGAGCCTGGGACAGTGGGAGCTGGCCCTGGCCCTGGCCCTGGGTGGGATTTCAGGTCCTTCCCACCCAAACCATTCCAGGATTCCATGGTTTCCCCTGCAGCTGGGCTGGGCATTGATTTTTCTGCAGGAAATGCTTTTTGAGGAAGATTTTTCTTCCCTTTTTGAGGAAGAGCTTCCCCAAGTGCTCTCCAATCCCCATCAGCACCTTTGAACTGACTCTGAACAACGTTCACATGAGGCCCAGGAAGTTTTAAAAGTGGAAAATGGGGAAAAAATACAAATTCCAGATAGAAAATTAATAAAAATTCATGTGTTTTCCTGAGGGTGCTTTTTGCCCTGTGCCAGCTGGATTTCAGAGCCTGCAGGGACAGAAGTGGTGGCTCAGTGATTTGTTGTTTTTTTTTTTTTTTTGGCTGATGGGAGCAAAAAATGGTGCTGGGATTTGTGCAGTGCTCAGTGACTGATTCAGCTCGGCCCTGAGCTTTATATTTATTTTTTGTGTGTTAATAGAATCTCTGTCAATAATCCCAGAACTGTCTGGCTTGGGAGAACCTTCACTTCCATCCATGCCCACCTTTCCCTCTCCCAGGGTGCTCCAAGCCCAGCCCAGCCTGCCCTGCACCTTGCAGGGATCGGGGGCTGCCGCGGCAGGGGTGAATCTGGCTGGGAGATGATGGGGCACCTTGGATCCTTTATTTCCATGGAATTGTACTGGCACCAGGAGCTGTCCTTGTGCTCTGGAATTGAACAGTTTGTTGCTGTTCTCAACATCAAAAATCCAGCATTTAGGTGGAAACTTGGAAAAGGAAGGTGTGGGACTGGAAATGCTGATAAAATGCATCCCAGTCCCTCCAGTTGTTAGAGGAAATGTTGATGTGTAACTGGAAATGCTGAAAAAATTAATCCTCATCTCTTTGTTTTTTAAAGACAGTTTTATTGGTGTGTAACCAAAAATGCTGGAAAAATGCAAATCCCTTCCTCTATTTTTTGTAGAAAATATTATTGGTGTTCAAGTGGAAATTATCAAAAAAAAGCATTTCACTGTCTGTTTTTTTTTTTAAAGTTATTGGTGTATAACTGGGAATACGGAAAAAAATTCATCCCATGTCCCTCCGTTTTTTGAGAAAGTTACTGGTGTATAACTACAGATGATGGGAAAGTGCAAGCTGCTCTCTCTGTTTGTTAAAGAAAATTTAATTAGTGTATAAGAGGAAAAGCTGAAAAAATCTATCCCACTCCCTCCCATTTTTTAAGGAAAAGTTCCCAAAGTCCACCACCAAAAATCTCCCTGATCAATCCCAATACCCAGCAAAATCACCCAGATGATTTTGGCATTAAAAAATTTGCTTTTTGGGGTGAACTCAACCCCGATTTGTTCAACCTTTCCCACATCCCTTTACCATGGGAGACCCAGAAATCCCGGCTGGACTCTTCGCATCCACAGTGCGGATTTTGCAGAGGAGCCCAAGGGATTTCTGGGGAGAGCTGGGTTGGGGTCCCTGGGGTGCTCTGCTGAGCCCCTCTGGCCGTGCAGGTGCTGCAGACGCTGGGCACGGAGACGTACCGGCCCAGCTCGGCGTCGCAGTGCGTGGCCGGCATCGCCTGCGCCGAGATCCCCATGAACCAGTGGCCGGAGCTGATCCCGCAGCTGGTGGCCAACGTCACCAACCAGCACAGCACCGAGCACATGAAGGAGTCCACGCTCGAGGCCATCGGCTACATCTGCCAGGACATCGTGAGTGCGGCACCGCGGGCTCGGGGTGCGCGGCGTGGGATGGCTTGGGTTCCTTGGGTTGGGTTTGTTGGGTTCGTTGGGTTGGGTTCCTTGGGTTGGGTTTGTTGGGTTCCTTGGGTTGGGTTCCTTGGGTTGGGTTCCTTGGGTTGGGTTCGTTGGGTTGGGTTCGTTGGGTTGGGTTTTGGGTTGGGTTTGCTGGGTTCTTTGGGTTGGGTTTTGGGTTGGTTTGCTGGGTTCTTTGGGTTGGGTTTTGGTTTGGTTTGCTGGGTTTTTTGGGTTGGTTTGCTGGGTTTTTGGGTTGGTTTGCTGGGTTCTTTGGGTTGGGTTTTGGGTTGGTTTGCTGGGTTCTTTGGGTTGGGTTTTGGGCTGGGTGGGTTCCGAGGTGTGGGTCTGCAGCACGACGTCGGACGGGTTGGAGATGTGCCGGGGTTGGGTTGGGTTTGTTGGGTTGGGTTGGGTTTGTTGGGTTGGGGTTGTTGGGTTGGGTTGGGTTTGCTGGGTTCTTTGGGTTGGGTTTTGGGTTGGAAGGGTTCCCAGGTGTGGGTCTGTAGCGTGGCATGGGACGGGTCGGAGACGTGCCAGGATTGGGTTGGGTTTGTTGGGTTGGGTTTGTTGGGTTGGGTTGGGTTGGGTTGGGTTTGCTGAGTTCTTAGGGTTGGGTTTTGGGTTGGAGTTTTTTGGATTCTTTGGGTTGGAGTTTTTTGCATTTTGGGTTGGATTCTTTGTGTTGCATGTGGGTTGGGTTGGTTCTTGGGTTGAAGTCTTTTGGATTTTTTGGGTTGGGTTTTGGCTTGGATTCTTTGGGTTGGTTTTTGGGTTGGAGTTTTGGATTTTTTTGTTAGGGTTGTGCGGGGGTTGGGTTGGGTTTGTTGGGTTGGGTTGGGTTTGTTGGGTTGGGTTGGGTTTGTTGGGTTGGGTTGGGTTTGCTGAGTTCTTAGGGTTGGGTTTTGGGTTGGAGTTTTTTGGATTCTTTGGGTTGGAGTTTTTTGCATTTTGGGTTGGATTCTTTGTGTTGCATGTGGGTTGGGTTGGTTCTTGGGTTGAAGTCTTTTGGATTTTTTGGGTTGGGTTTTGGCTTGGATTCTTTGGGTTGGGTTTTGGGTTGGAGTTTTGGATTTTTTTATTTGGGTTATAATTGGGTTTTGGTTTGGAATCTTTGAGTTCAGTTTTGGGTTGGATTCGTTCTTGGGTTGAAGTTTTTTGGGTTCTTTGGGTTGGGTTTTGGGTTGGTTTGCTGGGTTCTTTGGGTTGGGTTTTGGGCTGGGTGGGTTCCGAGGTGTGGGTCTGCAGCACGACGTCGGACGGGTTGGAGATGTGCCGGGGTTGGGTTGGGTTTGTTGGGTTGGGTTGGGTTGGGTTGGGTTTGCTGAGTTCTTAGGGTTGGGTTTTGGGTTGGAGTTTTTTGGATTCTTTGGGTTGGAGTTTTTTGCATTTTGGGTTGGATTCTTTGTGTTGCATATGGGTTGGGTTGGTTCTTGGGTTGAAGTCTTTTGGATTTTTTGGGTTGGGTTTTGGCTTGGATTCTTTGGGTTGGGTTTTGGGTTGGAGTTTTGGATTTTTTTATTTGGGTTATAATTGGGTTTTGGTTTGGAATCTTTGAGTTCAGTTTTGGGTTGGATTCGTTCTTTCACTGTCTGTTTTTGGATTCTTTGGCTTGGATTCTTTGGGTTGGGGTTTTTGGGTTGAAGTTTTTTGGATTTGTTGGGTTGGGTTTAGGATTGCATTCTTTAGGTTGGACTGTTTTGGTTGGATTTTGGACTGGGGCTTTTAAGTTGGATTTTTTGTTTTTGAAGGGTTCCCAGGAGAATTTTATGGTCTTGGGCTTTCCCAGCCTTAAGGAATTCCTGATTTCCTGGAGATTTTTATGACCCTGGAGGGGATTCCCTGACTTCCAGGAGAATTTAATGATCCTGGAGGGCTTTCCTGACCTCAGTTCCTAACTTCCAGGAGACTTGAAAATTATCCTGGAGAACTCTCCTGACCTCAAGGATTCCCAGGAAACTTTGATGCTCCTGGAGAGCTTTCCCAACCTTAAGGAATTCCTGATTTCCAGGAGATTTTTACTGCTCGGGAGGGATTCCCTGATTTCCAGGAGACTTTTCCCCCTGCTGGCAGCTCCAGGCAGGTTCCTGGAAGGCCTGGCCTCCTTTCCCACCCCCGATCCAGGTCACCGTTCCTGAAGGGAATTCGGAGGCTCCGTGTCCCTGCGGGGCTGAGGGAAAAGCTCAGCTCAGCTCCTCATCCCAGGGAAAACAGGGACCAGCCCTGGATCCTCCCGAATTCCCTCTGCCAGGGCAGCCCTTCTGGGGCTGGGTCAGGAAATCTGCCTTTGGAGGGAACATTCCCCTTTTTCAGGGAATATTTCACTTTTTGAGGGAATATTTCACTTTTTGAGGGAGCATTCCCCTTTATGTGGGAATATTTCACTTTTTGAGGGAACATTCCCCTTTTTGAGGGAATATTTCACTTTTTGAAGGAACGTTCCCTTTATATGGGAACATTCCACTTTTTGAGGGAATATTTTGGTCTTTGAGGGAATATTTTGGTTTTTGAGGGAATATTTTGCTTTTTGAGGGAGTATTTTGCTTTTTGAGGGAGTATTTTGCTTTTTGAGGGAATATTTAGCTTTTTGAGGGAATATTTCGCTCTTTGAGGCAACTTCCATAAAGTGTCCGTTGCATTTACCAGGAATTTGCAAAATTTGCTGTGAATTTCTTGGGAAACTCTGACCTGCCACTGAAAAATGGGATTGGGAGCTGCTTTTTTGGGATTTGATTCCCTGCTGGAATCTCAGTGCAGAGATGCAGGAGCAGAAATCCTGTGTTTGTGGCTTTTATCTGGATTTTGTTTTCAAGGGCTTGGTTTCACTGAGGAGAAGAACAAAATAAAAGGAAATCTGGTTGTGACAAATCCCTGGAATTGTGGAGGATTTTTCCTCCTTTTTTTGTGGATTTTTTGGCCGAATTTGCTCATTGAAATATTTATATTTAAAATCCCTCCTTGGAGTTTAACAGAGGTGACAGAGTTTGGGAATCTCAGATCCATCAGCTGGGTGTACCATGGATTAAAATTGAGTTTTTAGTGCTTGTTCACAACTTCATTCTTCAAACCTTGGGGGTTTCACAGTTATTTAATATTTAAAGATTTAATTGTTTAACATTTCCTGGCCTTGCTGCAGGTTCAGGCACTGCAGTTTCTGTTCTGTGTCTGAAAAAAATGGGAAAACTTACAACTCCAAGTCTCTGCCCAATCCATAAATTATTTGGAAATCAACATTTTTTATCTTTTTATGAATGAAGACAAATCCAGGAGTTTGTGGGTTCATATCTGCTGCAGTGGGATTTATTTGGCATTTTTCACTGGGTTTTCTGGAGGATTTGTGCTCAGTTCAGGCTTCTCCTTCCCATCCCAGGTGCTGCAGGAATTCCTTGGATTTCCTGGTTTGTCCTGAAATTTTCCAGAACTTTCATTTGTAAATTCTGGCCAAAAAATCCCTTTTTATCTTTAGATCCTACTGCTTGAAAACATGGAAAAATCTATTTAAATAATATTTTTTAAAAATCTATTTAAATCATAAATAAAACTTAAAAATCTATTTAAATCATACATAACTTTATCCAGGTTTTTTTTTAATTTTTTTTCAGGATCCAGAGCAGCTCCAGGACAAATCCAATGAAATCCTGACTGCCATAATCCAGGGAATGAGAAAGGAGGAGCCCAGCAACAATGTGAAGCTTGCAGCTACCAACGCACTCCTGAACTCTTTGGAATTCACCAAAGCAAACTTCGACAAAGAGGTGAGAAAAAGCCAGAAAAGACCCCAAAATCTGGGGGTGGGCTTGCAGGGGAGCTGCTGATCCACGGTCAGTGATGAGGGTTCATGCACCACGCTGAGTTTTGATGGAAAAATCCTGTGCACTCTGAGACTTGGATCAGGAGGGCAGCTGGCACCTCTTATTCCTTTTTTTTTGCAGTGGGATTTATTTGGCATTTTCCCTTTTATTTCCTTTTTTTCCCCTTTCTTTTTCCCTTTTTTTTTGTTAAGAAATTGCTGAAATAATTCAGGCACCAGCAGGATTTTAATTCTGAAGTTCTGCTGTGTCTTTATTTTGGACAGCCTTGAAATGGAAGTTTTGGATTCCCAGTTTGGGGGGAAAAAACACTTCAATTTTGGGGAAAAAAATCCCACTCCAATTTTGGGGGGGAAAATATTCCCATTTTTGGGAAAAAATGGTTTAAAATGGAGCAGGGAGTGGTGCCCTGTGCTGGTCCAGACTGAATTCACCCTCCCTGGGAAGCCTTTGCAAGCTTCAATTCTTCTTTAAACTCCTTTTAATATCCTTTTATTTCTCTTTTTCTCAGTCTGAAAGGCACTTTATTATGCAAGTAGTCTGTGAAGCCACACAGTGTCCAGACACAAGGGTGAGTAAATTGAGAATTCCCTTCCTGGGGAGTCTCTGCCTGCCAAAAATGCATTAAAAATAAGAAAGTTGTGTGAAATTGGGGGTTTTTCTGTGCCCCAGGTACGAGTGGCTGCCTTACAGAACCTCCAATGAAATCCTGACTGCCATAATCCAGGGAATGAGAAAGGAGGAGCCCAGCAACAATGTGAAGCTTGCAGCTACCAACGCACTCCTGAACTCTTTGGAATTCACCAAAGCAAACTTCGACAAAGAGGTGAGAAAAAGCCAGAAAAGACCCCAAAATCTGGGGGTGGGCTTGCAGGGGAGCTGCTGATCCACGGTCAGTGATGAGGGTTCATGCACCACGCTGAGTTTTGATGGAAAAATCCTGTGCACTCTGAGACTTGGATCAGGAGGGCAGCTGGCACCTCTTATTCCTTTTTTTTTTCTTTCTTTTATTTCCTTTTTTTTCCCTTTTATTTCCTTTTTTTCCCCTTTTTTTTTCCCTTTTATTTCCTTTTTTTCCCCTTTCTTTTTCCCTTTTTTTTTGTTAAGAAATTGCTGAAATAATTCAGGCACCAGCAGGATTTTAATTCTGAAGTTCTGCTGTGTCTTTATTTTGGACAGCCTTGAAATGGAAGTTTTGGATTCCCAGTTTGGGGGGGAAAAAACACTTCAATTTGGGGGAAAAAAATCCCACTCCAATTTGGGGGGGGAAATACTCCCATTTCGGGGGGAAAATATTCCCATTTTTGGGAAAAAATGGTTTAAAATGGAGCAGGGAGTGGTGCCCTGTGCTGGTCCAGACTGAATTCACCCTCCCTGGGAAGCCTTTGCAAGCTTCAATTCTTCTTTAAACTCCTTTTAATATCCTTTTATTTCTCTTTTTCTCAGTCTGAAAGGCACTTTATTATGCAAGTAGTCTGTGAAGCCACACAGTGTCCAGACACAAGGGTGAGTAAATTGAGAATTCCCTTCCTGGGGAGTCTCTGCCTGCCAAAAATGCATTAAAAATAAGAAAGTGGTGTGAAATTGGGGGTTTTTCTGTGCCCCAGGTACGAGTGGCTGCCTTACAGAACCTGGTGAAGATAATGTCCCTTTATTATCAATATATGGAGACCTACATGGGGCCTGCCCTCTTTGCTGTGAGTGGTTCAGATTTCATTTCCAAAATAATGTTATAGTTATTTATAAAGTCATTTATTCATTTATAATTAATATATAATAATGTATTGATATGTCTATAGTAAAGTAATATATTACTATAATAATATTTATACATTTGTTAGTTAATATTGTATGTTAATGATGGGTCAGTAATATATTAAATAGATTAATATAGAAAAATTATTTATTTATAATAAATAAAATTTATTTCTAATTCTTGCATTTATGCCTCTGATTTTCCCCTGTTTGTATTTATTTTTCTCATATTTTTAGCTTTTCTCCCTATGTTTTTATTGAAATTTATTTCTCTCTTTTTATAGTAATAATTATTTATCAGGTTTTCCTCTTCTTGTATTTCCCCCCATTTGTACTTTTATTTCTCAGCTTTATTTCTGATTTCTCCCCACTTGAATTTATGTTTCGCACTTTTTTTGGCTGATCTCCCTGTGTTTATACTGATATTTATTTTCCTGATTTTCCTCTATTTATATTTATATTTCTGTGGTTTCCCCCATTTTTCTTTCTCATATTTATTTCTCTGCTCTCTCTCTATTTGCATTGGTATTTCTCACGTTTATTTCTGTGATTTTCCTTTGTTTATATTTGTATTTCTCATATTTATTTCTCTGCTTTTGCCTTATTTATATTTCTATTTTTTGTATTTATTTCTCTGATTTTCCCTTATTTATATTTCTATTTTTTGTATTTATTTCTCTGATTTTCCCTTACTTATATTTGTATTTTTTGTATTTATTTCTCTGATTTTCCCTTACTTATATTTCTCATATTTGTTTCTCTGCTCTCTCTGTATTATATTGATATTTCTCATATTTATTTCCCAAATCTCCCTCAATTTCCATTTATATTTTCCATTTTCATTTCTCCGAATGCCATCTCTTTAAAAACTTCCATTCCTGATTTTCCTTTGGGAAATCCCACTCCCTAAAAAATCCCTAAAAGCCCATCCTGGCGATCCCAGATGGGACAAAAGCTCAGTTTGAGGTGATGGGACGGGGGGAAGTGCGGTTATTTGGGATCAGCTGGGAGCCGGGTGGTTCGGGGGATGCGTCCCGAGCCCCTCTGTGTGCCCGCAGATCACCATCGAGGCCATGAAGAGCGACATCGACGAGGTGGCGCTGCAGGGCATCGAGTTCTGGTCCAACGTGTGCGACGAGGAGATGGACCTGGCCATCGAGGCCTCCGAGGTGGGCTGGCCCGGCAGCACTCCTGGCTCTGGGCACCCTGGGGGTGCCATTCCTGGCTTTGGGCACCCTGGGGGTGCCATTCCTGGCTCTGGGCACCCTGGGGATGGCATTCCTGGCTCTGGGCACCCTGGGGGTGCCATTCCTGGCTGGGCATCCTGGGATTGGCATTCCTGCCTGGGCACCCTGGGGGTGGCATTCCTGCCTGGGCACCCTGGGGGTGGCATTCCTGCCTGGGCACCCTGGGATTGGCATTCCTGGCTTTGGGCACCCTGGGATTGGCATTCCTGGCTCTGGGCACCCTGGGGGTGCCATTCCTGCCTGGGCATCCTGGGAATGGTGCTCCTGCTGCCTGGGCACCCTGGGGATGGCATTCCTGCCTGGGCATCCTGGGGGTGGCATTCCTGGCTTTGGGCACCCTGGGATTGGCATTCCTGCCTGGGCACCCTGGGGATGGTGCCATTCCTGGCTCTGGGCACCCTGGGGATGGTGCCACTGCTGCCTTGGGCACCCTGGGGATGCCATTCCTGCCTTGGGCACCCTGGGGATGGCATTCCTGCCTGGGCACCCTGGGATTGGCATTCCTGGCTCTGGGCACCCTGGGGATGGCATTTCTGGCTCTGGGTACCCTGGGGATGCCATTCCTGTCTGGGCACCCTGGGGGTGGCATTCCTGCCTGGGCACCCTGGGATTGGCATTCCTGGCTTTGGGCACCCCGGAATGCTGCAATTCCTGGCTTTGGCCATCCCTGGAATGCAATTCCTGGCTTTGGGGACCCTGGGAATGCCATTCCTGGCTTTAGCCATCCCTGGAATGCTGCCATTCCTGGCTTTGGCCATCCCTGGCAATTCCTGGCTTTGGTCATTCTGGGAATGCTGCCATTCCTGCCTTGGGCACCCCAGGAGCTCCCCCTGCCCTTCCAGGGAAATGGAGCAATTCCTGGCTGGTTTTGGGCTCACAGCCCCAAGTGAAAAGTCCTCGGAGAGATTTTGGCTCCTCCTTCTGGGAGCTTTTAGTTCTTCATTTGGAGTTTTGAGCTCCTCCTTTGGGAGGAGTTTTTACTCCTCGCTTGGTGCTGGCCCAGGTTCTGCTCCCCCAGGTAAACTGGGGATTTTTAGCTGGCTCTGCATTTGGAATTCCTGTTAATCCCAAAATCCTGGGGTGGTTTGGGTTGGAAGGACCTGAAATCCCATCCATTCCCAGCCATGGGCAGGGACACCTCCCACCATCCCAGCTGGATCCCAGCCCTCTCCAGCCTGGTGTAATTTGTTCAGATAACCCAATTTTGCCTTTCTTACTCCCTATTTCCCCCTAAATCCACATGCAGCTCCTGTCACAGGGCTCTCCCATGTTTTTTTTCTGGAAATACTCCATGGGGTTAATGAAATAATGTCCAAAATTTTGGGGTCTGCCACGGCCATGATGGGGTTTTTCTTCCAAAACATGGTTCACGTTCCATAAAAATCCATGATTTATGAGTCAAACCTAGAATCCTAGATGAAATAAAAGCAATTATCCTGTGGAATGGCTGGGGCTGGAGAGGAATTTGGGGAATTTGTTCTGCATGCAGATGCTGTTTGCAGAAATTATCTGTGGAGATCAATAACAGCTGAAACTTTGAAGGGCTCTGCATGAATCACATCCATTTTTTAAAAGCAGCTAAATCTGTATTTATGCTTGCATTCCCAAAAAATAAAAAAAATCAAGGATAAAAGGACAGGCAGCAGCAGTGGGGTGGGGTTTATTTGCTCCCAACCTTTTGCTCCTTCACCTCGGGGTCACTTGGTAATTACACCTGACAGCCAAGTGAAAATGGGGATGATTGTGCCCTGTGAGGAGGCACGAGGAATTAAAGTGGATTTTGGAATATTTAAAGTGGGTTTTGGAATATTTAAAGTGGGTTTTGGAACATTTAACTCGGTGCAAAGTGCCCTTGAGGTAACTCAGAGTTCCTGTTGGGGAGGAGCAGGGGGTAAGAGGGAATTTATGTCTCCTGGGGTTGATCATTCAGCCTCTTAATGCTGAAAAAAATTATATAGAAACAGATAAAAATACTGATGGAAGTGAACTTTTCACCTCTTTTTCTTCCCTCCAGGCAGCAGAGCAAGGACGGCCCCCAGAGCACACCAGCAAGTTCTATGCCAAGGGGGCACTGCAATATTTGGTCCCTATTCTAACCCAGACCTTAACAAAACAGGTGAGTGCCACATTCCCTGGGGGAACTGCAGCCCAGGAGCTCTTCCTGCCCCCCTGGCTCCTTTGGGAATGGGGGTTTGGATTCCTCTGGTCCCTTTGGGATCCCAAAAGTGCCTCAGGAGGTGTGGTGCCTGGTCTGTGATGAGCTTTCATGCACCACTCTGAGCCAGTGATGCAGCAATTTTTGGGCTGAGACTGGGACTTGCCTCCTTTTCCCCGCATCACATCCCAGGATTGGTGGTTTCCAGAGGGATTTGGTGATTCCCTGTATTGCTGTTTGGAATATTTGGGATTTTAACCCACTCTTCCATAGCCCCTGCCTCATGTGGGCTCCAGTCCTTGGGGTTTTTGAGGCCTGGGTTCATTTACCCCCTGTTAAACACTTGCAGGGATTTATTGGAGCTGTGCTTCCCAAGATTTGTGGTTTCCAGACACAATATGCTCTCATAACTGGTGTGGTTGTCCTTGGTCCCAAGCTGTAAAAGGAATTATTTTATCTCCCTGCTCCATGAAGAGACCTTACCAGCCCTGAATACGAATCTCAGACCCACAAACCAAAGGAAAAAACCCAAAAGTTAAAATTCGGGCCATCAGCCGGGGACGTTCCTTTGCAGGACGAGAACGACGACGACGACGACTGGAACCCCTGCAAGGCGGCAGGGGTGTGCCTGATGCTGCTGGCCACGTGCTGCGAGGACGACATCGTCCCCCACGTGCTGCCCTTCATCAAGGAGCACATCAAGAACCCCGACTGGAGGTACCGCGACGCGGCCGTCATGGCCTTCGGCTGCATCCTGGAGGGGCCCGAGCCCAACCAGCTCAAACCTTTAGTCATACAGGTCCGTTTTGGGCAGGGCTTGCAGCAAAAAACCTTGTGGTTTCTCGGGGGGGGGTGTTTGGTTTGAGTGAGGTTTTTGTTTAAGGAAAATCAGGAGGGTGTAGTCTGGTTTTGGAGGTTAAAATCCCTTGTTTAGGGGCTGCTAGAGCTAAAAATCTTGTGGTTATTTGGAGGAGAATGTCTGGTTTCTGTGTGCTTTTATTTAAAAGAAAATCAGAAGGATGTCACCTGTTTTGGAGGCTTTTAGAGCCCAAAATCCTGGGGTTAATTGGAGGAGAACATCTCAAATCCAAATCCTGTATTTGATCCATAACCTGGCACCCACATTATGTTACCTCAAATCTGCTTTGGGGCTCTAGTAGGAAAGAATATGGGGAGAAATGCATTTGAAGGAGTGAAAATTATATTTAATATCAAATTATTTATTGAATGTAGAAGCTGCCTTCACTTTGGGCATGCTGAGTAAAACCATCCTTGGTGAAGGTGTTTGGCAAAGGGGTTACGTTAGGGAATAGAACCATTAATACAAAATAAAACAAAATACATCCTAAATAAAGCACAGCACTGGGACAAATGCAGGATTTTTTTCTTCCTCCCCTGGTTTCTCCTGGCTGCTCCCAGGCCATGCCAACGTTGATAGAGCTGATGAAGGACCCCAGCGTGGTGGTCAGGGACACGACAGCCTGGACCGTGGGCAGGATCTGCGAGATGCTGCCCGAGGCCGCCATCAACGACATCTACCTGGCCCCGCTGCTGCAGTGCCTGATGGAGGGGCTGAGCGCCGAGCCCAGGGTGGCCACCAACGTCTGCTGGGTGAGGAGCCCCCCGGGCCCGCAGGAATTCAGATCCACGGGGAAAGGCGGCTCCGGTGGGGTCTGGAGGGGTTCTGGTGTCGCCGAGGCCGAGCGTTCTGCCGGCAGCGGCTCTGAGTTGTGTTGGCTCTTCGGTGCTCGTCCGTGAGTTCGGGGGGCACGTCGGGGGCTGGGAGCTCAGCCCTGCTCCTGGCGGCTTCCTCAGGTGCCTGGGACTTCTTCCAGGAGGGAATTTTCCTTAATGTCCAGCCTGGACATCCCTTGAGGTTGTTTGGTCTTGTCCAAACGAATCTCCCATGTTTTCCCCTCACGGATCTCACCCGTTTCCCCTCACATTTCCCCCATTTTCCCCTCACAAATCTGCCCTGTTTCCCCCTCACAGATCTCCCACATTGTCCCCTCATATCTCTCCCATTTATCCTAAAGCAGGCCTGGCTTCCACCTGGCTCCACCCTCCTGTTGGGGTCTTACTAAATATAAATTAAAATATATAAATGAAATCTAAATGTATAAAACTAGACCAATTTGTATATTTATAGTTTTTATTACATAATTTTCTGTATTTATATTGGTTGATATATTAATTTTCTTGTTTGTTTGGGATTTTTTGTTTTGGTTTTTGGTTGTTATTTTTGGTTTTGGGACTCATGAATCTCACCCATTTCCCCTCACATTTCCCCATTTTCCCTCACGGATCTCCCCCATTTTCCCCTCACAAATCTGCCCTGTTTCCCCCTCACAGATCTCCCACATTGTCCCCTCATATCTCTCCCATTTATCCTAAAGCAGGCCTGGCTTCCACCTGGCTCCACCCTCCTGTTGGGGTCTTATTAAATATAAATTAAAATATATAAATGAAATCTAAATGTATAAAACTAGACCAATTTGTATATTTATAGTTTTTATTACATAATTTTCTGTATTTATATTGGTTGATATATTAATTTTCTTATTTGTTTGGGTTTTTTTGTTTTGGTTTTTTGGTTATTTTTGGTTTTGGGAGTTGATTTTTTAAATATTTTTTTTTTGAACAAAAACTGATGGAATCTGAATTTCTGGATATGAGAGGGTGGAAAACCAATGGATATTTTGGTATTTTGTGTTCCAGGCCTTCTCCAGCCTTGCTGAAGCTGCCTATGAAGCTGCAGATGTGGCTGATGATCAGGAAGAGCCAGCAACCTACTGCTTATCCTCCTCCTTTGAGCTGATAGTGCAGAAGCTGCTGGAGACTGCAGACAGGTAAAACCTCTCCAAAAAGCCTTTTCTCATTTATTTCCCACTCCACGTTCTCTGTTCTTGGCAGCTCAGATTTGGTGTTGGATTAAAACGTGGCTTTATTTGGTATTAAAAAAACCCTAGAGGAATAGAGGATGCAAATCCCAGGAAAACAGCTCTTCCCACTGAATAATTTCTCACAATTTTGTCCGTGTCTGGATTTAGGAAGTCCAGGAGTGTCCCTTCCCCCTTGTCCTTTGACTCTCCCCCATTTCCCCCTCACATTTTCCCCTCATGCTTCCCCCATTTTCCCCTCACATTTCCCCCTCACATCTCCCCCATTTTCCCCTCACATTTCCCCCATTTCCCCTCACATTTCCCCCTCACATCTCCCCCATTTCCCCCTCACATCTCCCCCATTTTCCCCTCACATCTCCCCCATTTTGCCTCAAATCTCCAGTTTAACTCCACATTTTTAAGACTCTGCCCTTTTTGTGCAGCCACAAGACAGCCCCGCTGGCTGCAGGGCCCTGGATAATCAGGAATTGCAGCAGGACATAATCAGGGATCCCTGTTTGTTCCTTTCCTGGTGGTTTTTGTGTGGGTTCCATCCCTCCCATCAGCTCCAGGTGCTCCCAGAACAGCCAGGGACCAACTTAATCTCCCATTCCCATTCCAGCTGAAACACAAATAGATGAGACTTTTTGCTCTCAAATGCAGGGAAAAGGCTAAAATTCAGATTTTATGGTGGCTCGAAGGTCACATAAATCTGACAGCTCCAGGTTCCATTCCTGGATCAGCTCCATGGTCTGATGGAGCTGGTTTTGCTGCTGATTCTCCTTAAAAACCTTGTCCCAGTTCAAAATTTGAACTCCTTCCCTGTCTTCATTTACATCCAGCCAGGAGCGGAGTGTCTGGCTCACGGCTCTGGAGCCCATCAATCATCCCAGGTGCCTGAATCCCAAATTTCACACCCTCAGGGTGTCAGGGGAGGGGCTCTGAAGTGCTGCTCACCTGACACAAATCCTGAGCCTCCTTCTGTCCCTCTCCTTGTGGGAGCTACTGAAAACCATTTTAAAAACTGAAAATCGTTAAAAAGAAAACTGCCAGAAGCGGCTTCACAAATTCCCTTTATTTCAAGGCTTTTCAAGTGGCTCCTGCTTGTCACAGCACTCAAATGGAGCTGTTGCTGGTTTACTAAAATTAAAAAAAAACCTGTTTCCAAGCACTTGGAGCTGCAAATCTTCCTCCTTCTGTTGCAGACCTGATGGACACCAGAATAACTTGAGGAGTTCTGCCTATGAATCCCTGATGGAAATAGTGAAAAACAGTGCCAAGGACTGTTATCCTGCTGTCCAAAAAACCACCCTGGTCATCATGGAGAGGCTCCAGCAAGTGCTGCAAATGGAGGTGGGTAAATCTTGATTTAAAATTAAAAATTTAAATTTAAAACTCGATCCCTGGGAGTGTCCAAATCCAGGGATGGTGGGAGGTGTCCCTGCCCATTTGGGATGTAAGGTCCCAAACCACTCAGGGATTCTATATTCAGCTTCTTCACAGTCCTCTGCTCTGAAATCTGAAAAGAACAAATATTTAAAGTACATCCTGGCTCTCCCTGGAGCTGCCAGGATCCCAGGCAGCCTCTTCACACGTGGGATTTTGTTCTTGTTGCAGTCTCACATCCAGAGCACCTCTGACAGAATCCAGTTCAACGACCTCCAGTCCCTTCTCTGTGCTACTCTCCAGGTAAATTCTCTCTCCTGGCTTTCTTGTGGGAATAAAGTGATTTTCGAGGTGTCTTTGTGCCCCTGAAGCTGCAACCTCAGTTCCTGGTGCTGATAATTGAATAAATAAGAGTGGATTTTGGGTCCCAGCTGACACGTGGGAGGTGATGCAAGGTTCAGAAGTCTCTAAGTTGTGCTCTAGTGACAAAATTCAGGGCAGTATGACTCAAAGAATGCTGTTGGGGATTTTGTAAAAGACTCTGTGCTGTCAGATTGGTTCTTGGGCTGGCTACAGCCTCAACAATCCCACAGACAACAAAAAAAAATTCCCTCAAGGCTTTGATTCCCTCATCTGCCTCTCGTGCTTGGTGCTCCAAATGGCAGCAATTAAAATGTTCTGAGTGTCCTCAGAATTCCCAATTAAACATCTGCTGATGAGCAGGAGCCACCAGTGCAGTGTTTACTGTTGCAAACACCACTCAAAAAAGGGATTTTTTCCCCCAAAAACCAGCTCAGAGCAACCCAGGTGGTCTCCAGGTTGATTTGAGAAATCCTTCATTTCATCCTCAAAAGCTTTGTGGTTGTTCTCACTCTCCAGTTTTAGGATAAAGTAATGAGAAATTGGAATCATCTGTCCTTAGAGTTTTTATGGAGAATTTTCACCCTGGAATCTCACAGGATGGGCACTGATCTCTGCCTAGGGAGTGTAATCCAGCTGGAATTAAGATGCCAATTTTATTTTCTAAATGTGTTTTCTTACTATCCCAGAACCGGAACCTGAATTTTTTTTACCCGGTTGCAGCAAATGCATAAAAACCACTAAGAGAAACTCAGCAGAGAGACTTTTTTCAGTATTTAGGATAAAGTAATGAGAAATTGGAATCATCTGTCCTTAGAGTTTTTATGGAGAATTTTCACCCTGGAATCTCACAGGATGGGCACTGATCTCTGCCTAGGGAGTGTAATCCAGCTGGAATTAAGATGCCAATTTTATTTTCTAAATGTGTTTTCTTACTATCCCAGAACCGGAACCTGAATTTTTTTACCCGGTTGCAGCAAATGCTTAAAAACCACTAAGAGAAACTCAGCAGAGGGACTTTTTTCAGTATTTAAAAAATATATATATATGGGGTTTTTTCCAATTTTTTTTGTTGTTGTTTTGCTGGAAATGCAATTACGAACATCCAGCAGAAGAAAAAACATTTGTTAATATTGAAAATTTAGTGAGAAAGTCCCATCCCTGGAAGGAACAACTTGGTTTAGTGGGATGTGTTCCTGTCCCTGGAATTTGGGGATTTTTAAGCTCCCTTCCCACCCAAACCGTCCTGTAATTCCATAAATCAAGTCTTAATTATATAAACAGCCAAAGTCCATCTTTGTGGAGTGAAAACTTAAACATTAAATCACTACTTCCTTCTGGAAATAAAGGATTTTTTTTTATTATTTTCCTGGAAACCGTTGTATTTTAATTACTTCCAGCATTTCTAAACTTTAATTCAGAAGCTAAACTCAGGTTCAACCCCTACAAGCTCAGCTGCAACAGAAAAAAAAAAAAAAAAGGATTTCATTATTATGGTTTTTTTAGTGGGCTAAATTTGGGCTGGTCGCTTTTAATTCCAGCTTACAAATGGCAAAGCTTTGAGAACAGCCCATGCAGCAGGAAAGGGAAATTCAGCTGGAAAATCTGAATGCAGCCAAATGAGCAGGACTTTGCAGCCACAAAAGCAGATTTTTTTGGCAGCAAAAGGGTTCAAACAGCAGCTCTTTCATCCTTATCAAAGCTCTCGGGGCTGTGGGAATGCTTTATCTGTAGGATAAGCAGTGATTTTTGCCCTTTTTCCATTATTTTTCCCTCAGAACGTGCTGAGGAAGGTGCAGCTCCCTGGGCTGTGGGAATGCTGAGATGTGCAGTGATTTTTTTTGCCATTTTCCATGATTTTTCCCTCAGAAGGAGCAGACCCAGGGCTGTAGGAGTGCTTTACCTGTAGGATGAGCGGTGATTTTTGCCCGTTTTCCACGGTTTTTCCCTCAGAACGTGCTGCGGAAGGTGCAGCACCCAGGGCTGTGGGAACGCTCTACCTGTAGGATGAGCAGTGATTTTTGCCCATTTTCCATGATTTTTCCCTCAGAAGGAGCAGACCCAGGGCTGTAGGAGTGCTCTGCCTGTAGGATAAGCGTTTTGCCCGTTTTCCACGGTTTTTCCCTCAGAACGTGCTGCGGAAGGTGCAGCACCAGGACGCGCTGCAGATCTCGGACGTGGTGATGGCGTCGCTGCTCAGAATGTTCCAGAGCACGGCCGGCTCCGGGGGGGTGCAGGAGGACGCCCTGATGGCCGTCAGCACCCTGGTGGAAGGTCAGGAATGGGCTGGGATGGGCTTGGATCCAGGAATTTTGGGCAAAGTGGTGAGAAATGTAATTTGTGGTGCAGGGGAAGGTGGGGGTGCTCCGTCCATGGAAGGGTCTGAGGCTGGAGCAGCCTGGCATGGTGGAAGGTGGCACTTTGACATCCCCTCCAACCCAAGAAACCCTGGGATTCTGGAATCCAAACCACCTTAGAGCAGGGAATTTTAGTTTCTTGTATTTTCCTACTGTTTCCAAGGAAAAATGTGTGTAAGGCAGTACGGGAGGGCTGGGGGTGTTCACATGGCTGAAGTGTCCAAGGCCAGCTTGGACAGGGCTTGGCATAATGGAAGGTGTCACTTTAAGGTTCTTTTTATCCCAGGAAATCCTGGGATTCCAAACTCTAAACCACCTTGGAATGTGGAATTGTGCTCTGCTCTATTTTCTTATTATTTCCAGTAAGAATTTGGGAATTTGTCCAGTCCAGGAGGACCTGGGTGATTCCACGGCTCTCAGTTGTCGAGAGGAGAGTTGGTTTTCACTGGGTTTGGGTGGAATTTGGGGGATATCTGATTTGTTGTTCATAGCAAATGACACAAATTGGGATTTCCCTTCTCACCGGAATGTTCTCCCTGCACAGTCCTGGGTGGAGAATTCCTGAAGTACATGGATGCCTTCAAGCCTTTCCTTGGGATTGGGCTGAAAAACTACGCTGAGTACCAGGTGTGGATCCCATTTCTCCCTTTTCCAGGGAAATGGTGGCTGCCCCATCCCTGGAATTTTCCAGGGCCAGGTTGGATGAGTTTTGGGATAGTGAAAGGTGTCCCTGCCCATCCAGTGGGGTCACTTCCAACCCAAACAATCCCGGGATTCTCCAATCCAAACCACCTTGGAGCATGGAATTTTGGTTTCTTACGTTTTCTTAGTTACTTCCAAGGAAAATTGTGGATAAGGCAGCAAATTCCCCCTGGAATGTCAAATCCTGGTGCCCTCCAGGGGAGTTTGGAGGTTTTTTCCCCAGCCCAGATCCTGGCTGGGATTTCCCCTTGGAATATCAATCCTGATGGCCTCCCTGGGAATTTCGGAGTTCTTTTTCCAGCCCAAATCCTGGCTGGGATTTCCTCTTTGAAACTGATATTTAGGGATGTTTTTCCAACGCAAATCCCTGCCACTCCTGGATGTCCTGGGGATTTAATCACCCTCCCATCCCTCTGGAGCATCGGGATGACCCCACATCCCCGGGGAACGATCCCAGATCCCCAGGGAACGATCCCAAATCCCCAGGAAACAATCCCAAATCCCAGGGAACGATCCCAGATCCCAGGGGATGATCCCAAATCCCAGGCAATGATCTCAAATCCCGGAGCTGATCTCAAATCCCGAAGCTGATCCCAAACCCCAGGGCTGATCCCAAACCCCGGAGCTGATCCCAAACCCCGGAGCTGATCCCAGATCCCAGGGCTGATCCCAAATCCCGGAGCTGATCCCAAATCCCAGGGCTGATCCCAAATCCCAGGGCTGATCCCAAATCCCCGGAGCTGATCCCAAGCCCCGGAGCTGATCCCAGATCCCAGGGCTGATCCCAAATCCCCGGAGCTGATCCCAAATCCTCGGAGCTGACCCCAAGCCCTGGAGCTGATCCCAGATCCCAGGGCTGATCCCAGATCCCAGGGCTGATCCCGCTGCCTTGCAGGTCTGCCTGTCAGCAGTGGGGCTGGTGGGGGACCTGTGCCGAGCCCTGCAGTCCAACATCCTCCCCTTCTGCGACGAGGTGATGCAGCTGCTCCTGGAGAACCTGGGGGTGAGTGGGAGATTCCCGAGTAACAGTTGGATGCTCACTCTTCCCAGGGGAGTGGGAGGTGGGAGAAGCCCGGGAAAAGTGGGAGGGATTCTCCGGGAATGTCTGGGGCAAGGGCTTTGGGTTCTGGGGAATGCCTCCTTTATCAGCTCGCTGGATTCCTGAATAAATTCCTTCTTCAATTCCTGAGTTCCCCCGAATTCCTTCCTCTCTCCCACTCTCCATCTCTCCCACTCTCTCTCCCTGAATTCCTTCTGAATTCTTTCCTGAATTCCTTCTTAATCTCCTCCTGAATTCTTGAATTCATTCCTTCCTTCCTGGATTCCTTCCAAATCCCTTCCTTCCTTCCAAATTCCTCCCTCCCTTCCTCCCTTCCCGTTGAATTCCTTCCGAATTCCAAATTCCTTTCTTCCTTCTGAATTCCTCCCTCCCTTTTCCTTCCTCCCCTCTCCCACATTCCTGGGACATTTCCAGGCATTTTCCAACCCCTGGCTGTACTTGCTTCAACATTTTACCCCCCTTCCACTGGAGAAACATCCCGAAACGCCTCACACAACAGGGGGTTGTGTGGGGGGTGCAGCTTGAGGCCATTCCCTTTCCCCCTTCCCGCGCTGATCCAGGACCTTTTTGGGATGTTTTTTCCCCAGAACGAGAACGTGCACAGGTCGGTGAAGCCGCAGATCCTCTCGGTGTTCGGGGACATCGCGCTGGCCATCGGCGGCGAGTTCAAGAAGTACCTGGACGTGGTGCTCAACACGCTCCAGCAGGCATCCCAGGCCCAGGTGGACAAGGTGAGCTGTCCCCAGCCCCAGGGGACATTCCCAGGGTCTCACCTTGGTGCCTGCAGGGGCTGGACAGAGTTAAAGGAATAAAGCAGGGATTTGTTAAAAGGCTTCAAGGATACTCCTCGGGCAGTACAAGAGCCTGGCTAAGGTTACGCCCAAGATGGACTCAGAGAGAGGAGTTTTCACACTTTTGTAACGTTTGGTCCATTTCCATGTGGGGGTTAATTGTCCAGTTCCAGCTGCAGGGTGTGCAGTCCCAGCCTCGCAGATTGCTCCCCTCAGTTTGCTGTGGTTCACACTTTTTGGGCCTTTTTGCTGTGGTTCACACTTTTTGGGCCTTTTTGTTGTTCATACTTTGTGGGCCTGAAGCCGCAGCGGTGCCTTTGGTTCTTGGGCTGGAAAAGGATTGTTGTGTGTGGCTGAGCTGTGAGGAGAACTTGCTAGCACTCTGTGAAGCTCAGAGTCACACACCAAGGCAGCACGGGATCTGGAGAGTGCGAGAGCTGAAGCTGAGGGCTCTCTGTGTCCTGTGTGTGTCCCCAGTCCGACTACGACATGGTGGATTACCTGAACGAGCTGCGGGAGGGCTGCCTGGAGGCCTACACTGGCATCATCCAGGGGCTCAAGGGAGACCAGGAGAACGTGCACCGTGAGTGGCATCCCTGGGGATCCCCCTGGGAGCCGTCCTGAAAGCCAGCCCCCTCCAGGTGGAATCCTGGGTGTTCCCAAATGTCCCATGCAGACCTCCCCGGGCCTCCTGTCACATCCTTGTCACGTCCCTGCTCCTTCCCTTCCTTTGAAATCATCCAGTGTCACCTCCAAACCACATCCCCTAGTGTCACATCCACCTGGGTTTGGACATTTATAACCCTTCCAGTGGAGAAATATTCCCAAATATCCCATACAGACCTCCCTGGGCCTCCTTTTGGGTTTGTCACATCCTTGTCACATCCCTGCTCCTTCCCTTCCTTTGAAATCATCCAGTGTCACCTCCAAACCACGTCTCCTTTTTTGCCCTTACTCCCCTGAATCCCTTTTCCCCCACGAATTCCTTTTTTTCCCCATTTTTTCCCTGAATTCCCTCTTTTCCCCTTAATTCACTGAACTCCCTTTTCTCCTGTTAATTCCCTCAATTCCTTTTTTCCCCCTTAATCCCCTGAATCCCCTTTTCCCCCCGTTCATTCCCAGTGCCACATCCCCACATTCCTGGGACATTTCCAGGGATCCAGGAGCTCCCCCTGAGCCTCCTTTTGGTTTTCTCACATCCCTGCTGCCACAAACCCTCGGGGCAGGAAACGGCACAAATCCCAAACAATCCCCAACAATGCGGGATCCCTTCCCCTCCCGGCGGGAGGACCCCGGCTGTTCTTTGGGAGCATCCCAAGCATTCCCAGAGCTCCGAGCAGGCCTTTTCCCCGCAGCTGACGTGATGCTGGTGCAGCCCAGGGTGGAATTTATCCTGTCCTACATCGACCACATCGCGGGGGACGAGGATCACACGGACGGCGTGGTGGCCTGCGCCGCCGGCCTCATCGGGTGAGGCCTCCCCACCCCGCTGCTCCCAGGAGAAATCCTGCCCTCTGCCCTTTTTCCCTGCCTGCCTGAGGATTTGGGGGTCAGTTTTGGGGCTGGAGTTTGGTGTTTGGCTCCAGGTGTGAAGGGATTTCGCAGGGGAGGGAATCGTCGCAAAAATCCCAGATTTAGGAATTTTTCAGGAGTTCAGAACCCAAAAAAAACCCCTCATCCTTAGGGAACAGAGGAAGCCAGGCTGAAATTCTGGAATCTGCCCTTTTTCCCTGCCTGCCTGAGGTTTTGGGGTTGGGCTTTGGGTCGTTGGCTCCAGGTGTGAAGAGATTCTGAAGGGGAGAAAATCATCACAAAAATCCCAGATTTAGGATTTTCCCAGGAGTTTAGAACCAAAGCAACCCTCATCCTTAGGGAACAGAGGAAGCCAGGTTGAGGTGTTTTCATTTCTCCTGCTGAATTTAAGGAGAATTATGGAGAAACCAACCTTTGGACAAGAACTAGAGCATTCTTTAATTTCATTTGTAATCACAATTTTCCCAAAATCAGCCCCCTGACCAGCATTTCGTACCACTCACATGGGTTTTTTTCCCAATTTTTTTTTGTTCCCAGGGATTTGTGTACAGCTTTTGGGAAGGATGTTCTGAAATTAGTAGAAGCCAGACCCATGATCCACGAACTGCTAACGGAAGGGAGGAGATCCAAGACGAACAAAACGAAAACCCTGGCGACCTGGGCCACGAAAGAGCTGAGGAAGCTCAAGAACCAAGCTTGGTGAGGCCTCATCCCCGTTTCTCCCCACCTAAAAAATCATGGAATGGGCTCAGCTGAGCCTGGGGAGAGTCTCAGTCCCAAGCTGTGTTTTCCACGGGGTTGTTTTCCTGGGTTTTGGGGG
>NW_024524423.1:73996-111536 GCF_017590135.1 Pyrgilauda ruficollis
GGGAGGACCCCGGCTGTTCTTTGGGAGCATCCCAAGCATTCCCAGAGCTCCGAGCAGGCCTTTTCCCCGCAGCTGACGTGATGCTGGTGCAGCCCAGGGTGGAATTTATCCTGTCCTACATCGACCACATCGCGGGGGACGAGGATCACACGGACGGCGTGGTGGCCTGCGCCGCCGGCCTCATCGGGTGAGGCCTCCCCACCCCGCTGCTCCCAGGAGAAATCCTGCCCTCTGCCCTTTTTCCCTGCCTGCCTGAGGATTTGGGGGTCAGTTTTGGGGCTGGAGTTTGGTGTTTGGCTCCAGGTGTGAAGGGATTTCGCAGGGGAGGGAATCGTCGCAAAAATCCCAGATTTAGGAATTTTTCAGGAGTTCAGAACCCAAAAAAAACCCCTCATCCTTAGGGAACAGAGGAAGCCAGGCTGAAATTCTGGAATCTGCCCTTTTTCCCTGCCTGCCTGAGGTTTTGGGGTCGGGCTTTGGGTCGTTGGCTCCAGGTGTGAAGAGATTCTGAAGGGGAGAAAATCATCACAAAAATCCCAGATTTAGGATTTTCCCAGGAGTTTAGAACCAAAGCAACCCTCATCCTTAGGGAACAGAGGAAGCCAGGTTGAGGTGTTTTCATTTCTCCTGCTGAATTTAAGGAGAATTATGGAGAAACCAACCTTTGGACAAGAACTAGAGCATTCTTTAATTTCATTTGTAATCACAATTTTCCCAAAATCAGCCCCCTGACCAGCATTTCGTACCACTCACATGGGTTTTTTTCCCAATTTTTTTTTGTTCCCAGGGATTTGTGTACAGCTTTTGGGAAGGATGTTCTGAAATTAGTAGAAGCCAGACCCATGATCCACGAACTGCTAACGGAAGGGAGGAGATCCAAGACGAACAAAACGAAAACCCTGGCGACCTGGGCCACGAAAGAGCTGAGGAAGCTCAAGAACCAAGCTTGGTGAGGCCTCATCCCCGTTTCTCCCCACCTAAAAAATCATGGAATGGGCTCAGCTGAGCCTGGGGAGAGTCTCAGTCCCAAGCTGTGTTTTCCACGGGGTTGTTTTCCTGGGTTTTGGGGGAAAAAAGCCCCATTTGGGGGTTTTTGTTTCTCTTTCCATCCCACAAAGTCGATTTTTCTCAATTTTAAAGTTGGAAAAGTCTCCAAGGTGGAATCCAACCCAATTTTTTCCCCCACTTTTTTTTTTTTTTTTTTCTCCTGATTTGAGGTGTTTAGGTTTGGAGTTTTTTTGTTGTAATCCTGGAATTGTTAATTTTGGGAAATTCTCCCACAATGGAGCCCAACCCAAGAGCCACATCCCCTCATTTTTAAACACTTCCAGGACTTTATTCCCCTGAATTCCCTTTTTTTCCCCCTAAATTCTCTTTTTCCCCCCTGAATTCTATTTTTTCTGTGATTATCTGAATTCCCCTTTTCCCCTTGAATCCCTGAATTCCCTTTAATGCCCTTCTTCCCTTTCATTCCCTTTTTTCCCTGATTTCCCCTTTTTTTCCCTTAATTCCCTGAGTTCCCTTTTTCCTCCTGAATTCCCTTTTTTCTCTGAATTCCCTTTTTCCCCTCAATTCCTTTTCCCCCTCCGAATTCCCCAAATCCCTTTTCCCCCTCCAAATCCCATTTTTTTCCCCCTAAATCCCTTTTTTCCTCCCCTTTTCCAGATCTGTTACCATTGGGACGACACCTGAGGACCCCCACTGGATAAAAAACCAACAACAACACCAAGAAAAAAAAGGAAAAATCTCCAATCTCCTACAAAACCCCCCAAAAACCCCGGGAGTGAGGACGTGTGCGGAATGTTTGGGAGTGAGAGGATGCTGAGGATGAGTGAGTGAGGCTCGGAACAAAAATCCCAACCTTTGGTGACCCCCGGCATCCAGGAGGGAATTCTGTGCCCCAAAAGTTCCAAAAAAAAAGGGGGGAAAAAAGCAAAATTCCCACCAGCCCAAGAGCGGCTGAGCTCGGAGGAGAAAATGAGGGGAAAACGGGGAAAATTGGGATGAAAGTGGTGCTCTGTGAGGTTTTGGCTGCTGGAGAGAGAGAGAGAAAGGTGGAAAACTGGGAATTTCCCAGGGATTTGGGAATTTCCCAGGGATTTGGGATTTTCCCAGGGATTTGGGAATCTCCGGGATGAGGCAAATCCCAAAGGAGAGAGAAGGAATTTCAAGAGGAGTGAGTGTGTGTGAGTGAGGTCATTTCCACATTCTCAACTTCCCAAAAAAAAAAAAAAAAAAAAAAAAATTTCATTGCAGTTTCTCTCTTTTTTTTTTTTCCCAAAACCACAAAAAAAAAAAAAAAAAAATTCCGGGAAAAAAAAAAAAAAAAGACAGAAAAAAAAAGACAAAAAAAAAATCTAAAATATACAGAATTTAAGGGTTCAGCTGTTGCATTTCATAACTGAGGTTCAGGCAGTAAGAGATGGGGAAAAAATGTAGAAAAGAGGGGAAAAAAAAGACAAAAAAATGAAATTTAAGGAAAGTCGCTTTTTTTAGGGATTTTATTTTTAGGGAATGCTGAATGTTTGGAGCTCTTGGCTTGTCCTGCTCAGCAACAAAAGCGCCTTTCCTTCCTTAAATATTCAACTGTGAATGTAGAAATGGGGGAAAAACACAAGTTTTGGGTTGCAGGGAATAGAAAAATCCATTTGTCCAGCGAGTTTCAGGCTTCAAAAATTCCAAAAAAAAATCAAAACTGTCAGGAAAAAAAAATTGAAAATCAGATTTTTTTTAAAAAAAGTGCTGCAAATTGGGAAAAGAGATCTCCTGACTGGGACTGTAGCAGAATCAAAATTGTGCCAAAGAGTTCAAAAAGAGGTGAAAAAAAATAAATAAATAAATAAAAATATGCACAAAAAGAAGGAAGAAAAATTTAAAATTGAGGTGATGTTTGGAGAGGAAATTGGATGTGAAGAAAAACACAAAAAACGGGATTAAAAGTTGTTTCTTTGGAATTATTTGGGGTTTTTTTTTTGCTTTTTCGGGGCTCGATTCGGATCAGGCTCGATGTGGTTTTTGGTCTCTTGCTGCACTTGGAAAAACACGAGATAAAAATAAAAAACAGGAAAAAAAAAAGGAAAAAAAAAGAAATTTATATAAAATATATAAATATATAACTTGAGTTGAGCTGACAACGCCGGCGCTTGTAAAAGGTTTCTATTTTTCCACTGCAGTTGAAGATGAATAAAATGGTGTCAAACATTCCCCAATATTTTCCTTTTTTTTTTTTTTTTTTTTTTTTTTTGGGATACTCTTGGCTCTTTTCCAGAGGGAAACCCAGGAAAAAATTGGGATTTTTGATTGGATTTTGGGGTTTTTTCCCCAGCAATCCACCAGGAGTTTTTTCTTTGCCGCTTCCCCAATTTCTCGCCGCGTTGGGAGCGGAATTTTTCCTCTGGAAAAAGGAAAAAAGGGGGGAAAAATAAGCAAAAAAAAAGATTTTTTTCTTTCTTAGGAGCTTCAGGGTTTGGAGATTTGGAATTTTCACTTTGTTTGCAGCTCTGAGGTGTCGGGGGAGCTCCTGGGAGGGGGAGCAGGAAAACGGCAGGATTTGCTCCTCAGCCCTTGCAAGGTTTATTTTCATTTTTAGTTTTAGTTTTCCTTTGATTTTTGCCATTTTCCCTTTAATTTTCATTTTTTTTCTTTTATTTTTCATATTTTTAATTTTTTTCTTCATATTTTTATCTTTTCTTTTTCCAGTTTTCTCTTATTTTTCTTTTTTTCTTTTAATTTTTTTTCTTTCCTTTTTCTTCTAATTTTCATCTATTTTTCTCTTAATTCTTTTTTCTTGATTTTTTTTTCCCAGAATTTTTCCTTTAATTTCCTTTTAATTTTTCTTGGGTTTTTTTTCCCTGTTCCTAGTTTTCTGTTTTCCTTTATTTTTCCTTTTTCATTTTTTTGTTTTTCCTTTCCATTTTTATTTTTCTTTTTCCTTTATTTTTTCCACCTTTTTTCATTTCACTTCTATTTCTTTTAATTTTTTTTTAATTTTTCTTTGATTTATTTTAATCTTTCCCATTTTTCACTTTATTCCCATTTCTCTTCATTTTTCCCATTTTTCTTACTCCTCTTTTCTCCATTTTCCTTTTTTCCCCATTTTTTCTTTTTATCCCTCTTTTTCTTTATTTTTCATTTCTTTTTTTTTTCTGTCCTTTTTGCGTTTTCCCGTTTCCCCTCGCTCCCGGCTCGTACAGGGTCTCAGACGTGAATGTGCCTTCAGCTCTGCCCGGGCAGAACCCGCAGAAACCACCCAAAACGTCCCAAAAACCCAAACCTGGGGGCCACGCCTTTTCCTTTCCCGGGGCGGCGTTCCAGAGGTGGAACAAAAGCAGAGGAAAAGGCAAGGAAAAAATTAGAAATATGACAAATTTAATTAAAAAAAGGAAAGCCGTTCCTGGGCGGGAGGAGCCGGGGCCGGGCCCGGTTCTGGTCCTGGTCCTGGTCCTGGTCCTGGTCCCAGTTGTGGTTCTGGTCCTGGTCCCGGTGTGGTTCTGGGCCCGGTTCTGGTCCAGGTTCTGGTCCCAGTTCTGGGCCCGGTTCTGATCCTGGTTCTGGTCCTGGTCCCAGTTCTGATCCTGGTCCCGGTTCTGGTCCCGGTGTAGTTCTGGTCCCGGTTCTGGTTCTGGACCCGGTTCTGATTCTGATCCTGGTCCCGGTTCCGGTTTTGGTCCCAGTTCTGGTTCCGGTTCTGGTCCCGGTTTGGGCCGGGTCCGGTCCCGGCTGAGGCAGTGCAGAATAAACACTGAGAGTAGTGCAAAAAACGGCTCTGGACTCTTTTTTTAGAGTTTTTTTTTAAGGTTTTTTAGGGGTTTTTGGGGGGGTTTCAAGGGCTTTTTTTTTTTTTGGGTTTTTTTGGCTTTTTGAAGGGTGTTTTGGGGCCTTTTTAGGGCCCTTTTTGGGGGGTTTGGGGGCTTTCCTCAGGGGTTTTGAGGGGTTTGTTGTTTGAGGGGTTTGTTCTCTTTCTAAGGGGCTTTTTTTGGTTATTGGGAACCTTTTTTGGGTGGTTTTTGCCTGCTAGCAAGTTTTTTTGGAGGGGTTTTCTTGGGGTTTTTGGGCTTTGGAGGGGTGGGGGCTTTTGGAAGGGTTTTGGGACCTTTTTTGGGGGTGGGCTGGGGGCTTTCCACTCTTTAGGCCTTTCCTGGGGGGTTTTTAGAGGCCTTTTTGGGGTGGTTTTGGGGTTTTTTGGAGGCCTTTTTGGGCCTGTTTTGGGGTTTTTTGGAGGCCTTTTTGGGGTGCATGACAAGGAATTTCCTCCTCACATCCGCCCCTCCTCGATCCCATCGCTGCCTGGGCGTGGATCGGACTCTTCCAGCATCTTTTGGCTTTTCCGGGGGGCTTTTTTGGGCTGCATCACGAGGAATTGGGTGATGCTGGAGATGCCAAATTCCTGGGGATCCCACATTCCCAGAGACCCCGGACTCCTGGAGATTTCCGAATCCCAGCTGGAGACCCCAAATTCCTGAAGATTCGGCTCCGTCAGCAGCTCGAGGCCCCGATCCCACCCTGGGGATCAATCCTCATCCCCCACAGCTCCAGCTTCATTAATTAACCAGTCCATCAAACCTATCAATTAATCAAATAATATAAATATTATAAATAAACCACCCCGGGGCGCTCCTCCAGCTCCACAAAAACCCTGGGAAAACCCCGGGCAGGATCCATTTACTCCCCTCCCAAACCAGACGTTAAAAGCCCGCTTTTATTTTGATTTTCCCTATACATTTTTTTTTTTTAATTTTTATTTTATTTTTTTCCTGCTGCTTCATTTCCCGGGAGCCTCTGCCAGGCTCCGGCCCCCGCTCGGAGACGCCGTGGGAGGGGAGTGCCGAGCTCGCGTTTCCTCTCCGGGGGAGCCGGAGGTGACAGCGCTGTGTCACCAGAGCCATCTGTGCCACCACCCCGCCCGGGGACACGCCGCTGTTCCCGGATCACTCCCGGGATTATTCCCGGGATCTGCAGCTCCCGGGTTTGCCCAGGTCTGGCCTATGGTCTCTACCCGCTAAAAGAGGAGGAAAAGCTGATTTTCTCTGGGAAAGGTGGAAAAAAATGAGTGGATTTTGGAGCCTCGGAGGTGACAGCGCCGTGTCACCAGCTGCCACCGGTGCCACCACCCCGGTGTCCCCCGGGGGACAGCCCGTTATTCCCGGATTATTCCCAGGATCATTCCCAGGATCAGCAGCTCCCAACGCTGATGTGCTGGGCTCCCACCTGAAAGAGGAGGAAAAGCTGATTTTCTTTGGAAAAGGTGATAAAAATGAGCCAGGAGCGGATTTTGGAGCCTCGGAGGTGACACCAGCCGTCTGTGCCACCACCCCGGCCGGGGACAGCCCGTTATTCCCAGATTATTCCTGGGATCAGCAGCTCCCAGCACGGATTCATCCAGGAGCCTTTTCCTGGGTCCGGGCTGATGCTCTGAGCTCCCGCTCCGAGGGAAAAGCTGATTTTCCTTGGAAAAGGAGGGGAAAACAAACCACGGCTGGGTTTTGGAGCCTCGGACGTGCTGCGGTGGCCTCGGGACTTTTCCCAGGCTCTGTCAACCTCTGCTTCCCACCCGGAGGGGACAGGACACCCCGGAGCCCGTGCCACCCTCTGGAATGTGACTCTCCAGCTGGGGAATCCCGGCTTTGCCGTTTTTCTCTTGGTGGCCGAGGTGGTTTTGAATCTTGTGCCAGGCCCTGGAAAGTGATGTCCCCATCCCTGTCCCCAATCCCTGTCCCCATCCCTGTCCCCATCCCTGTCCTCCGGGGAGGGAGGATTTTCCCGTTTTCCCAACATTTCCATGGAGCCCGGCCGCAGGGGCAGCTCCGGGGCTGTTCCCGTCCCTTCAGCCCCTGCACCCCAAATGTCCGGGGGGCTGCAACCCCCCTGGCCCGGGGGGGGGTTCCCTCTGCCCATCCCAAACATTCCAGAGGGTGTCCAAGGGATCCCCCCCAGCCGTGGGAACTTCCCTGAGGCTGCCCTCGGCTTCAAACTTCCCAGGAAAGGTTGGGAAGAGGGAAAAAAGGACACGGGGCACAGAGGGGGGTTCCCCTTTTCCCCCGAGGGGGCTCCATGGCAAACCCAGCCTTGGGAATCCCCTGGGATTCCCACATCCCCCAAATCCCCGGGAATGGCTCAGGTGAGACAATTCCAGCAGCTCGGACCTGTCCTGCCTCCCTCTGCTCCTCCGCGACCCCGCCACAGCTCGGGGGGGGCTCCGCGGTTCGTCCCCAAGGCCCAGGGACCTCCTGTGCCCCTCGGGGGGTCCCTGCATCCATCAGGGATGGGTTTTGTTTCCAAATTAACTTCCGACCTGGCGGAAATCCTTCATTTGCACTTCAAAGCGCCTCGCAGCCAATCCCGGCAGGAGCGGCAGCGGCCGCTGGGATTTTTTTGGGGGCCCGGTTTGCGGCAGATCCCGTGCTGCGGATCCCCGCGGGTCCCGCTGCTGTCCCACCCCAAGGTGACATTCCAGGGGCTCTTTGCCGTCCCAGGCCGCGCGCCGAGGGCGATTCCCTGCTGGAGATTCCAACGGGAACGGCCGCGAAGCCTCGGCGCCCCCCTGGCACTGGCCTCCCAAAATATTCCCGGCCTCGCGGTGCGGTTTTAGCTCCCGGGGGAATCTCCTGGAATCTCGGCATCCCTGGGTGGTGCCCCCCAATGCCAGGGGTCTGCCCCCCCAAGCTCAGGTGCTGGGTCCCCTCCAGGCTCCAGGAATTGGGAATGCCGTGGGCGCTCCCAGTTTGAAGCTTCGCTCCCTTTGAGTCTCCTGCGGGGACCAAACCCCCGAGCTGGATTTTCCAGCGGTTCCTTTTGCCCCGTGGTGACAGAGCCATGCTCGGGACCAGGATTTCCCCGTGCTGACATCTCCAGCTCGGCTTTGGGGCCGGGTCCCCTCGGTGCCCACCCCTGGGGCTGCTCTTCCAGCGCCCTTGGAGGGTTGGGGTCCCGCAGACCCCCCTGGCCCCATCCCTGGGGCTCTGCTCCCCATTCCCGGCCCCTCTGCTGGGGTGGGACGAGGCCCTGGCAGGAATCTTGTGCCACCGGGGCCACCCAGATCCGAGGACGTGTCCGTGCGTGGGTCTGTCCGTGCGTGGGTCTGTCCAGGCTCTGTCCTTGGGCACCGGGCTGGCAGTGACCCCCCCGGGGGTCTGCAGGGTCTGTCCGTGCCGTGGGTCCGTCCGTGCCATTCCAGGCTCTGTCCAGGGATCTGTGAGCCCTGGGGATGGCAGTGACCGCCCCGGGGGTCTGCCCAGGGTCTGTCTGTGCCGTGGGTCTGTCTGTGCCGTGGGTCTGTCTGTGCCGTGGGTCTGTCCGTGCGTGGGTCTGTCCAGGCTCTGTCCTCAGGCCCTGGGGATGGCAGTGACCCCCCCGGGGGTCTGTCCGTGCCGTGGGTCCGTCCGTGCCATTCCAGGCTCTGTCCTCGGCCACCAGGCTGGTGGCAGTGACCCCCCCACCCCCCGGGGGGGTTTTGTCCCCCGGAGCCCCCGGCAGCCGGGGGGCGGGGGCAGGGGGGGAGCCCAGCCCCCACCGCGCGGGGCTGCGGCTCCGCGATGCCGGAGCCCCCCGGGGGTGCAGGGGGCAGCCCCCGGCCCCGCGACCACCCCTGGGGGGTCGGGCGGGCACGGGAGGGGCCGGGGGCGGCGGTGCCCCTCCCGGGGCAGGCCGCGGCAGGGCTGTCGGGGTCCCCCCGGAGCGCCCCCGGCCCGGCCGTGCCCCGGAGGGGGGGTCACAGCCCCGGGGGCGGCCCCGGCGCGTGGCGGGGGAGGGGCTGGCGGCCGCCCGGTGCCCACGTGGTTTGTCGGTGTCTCCGGAGCGGAAGAAACGGCGGCGGGGCCGGGGCTGCGGCGGGGACCGGGAGCGGCAGCGGGAGCCGGCGGGGCGGGGACGGAGCCGCATCCCGGCGGGCGCCGCCGCAGCGCAGCAGCAGCGCCGGTGAGTGCGGGGCCTGGGCCGGGGGCCGGCGGAAGGGGCCGGGGGCGCAGAGCGGGCTGCCCCCGCCCCACCGGGCCTGTCCTCTCCCGCCACAGCGCGACCCCAGCCCCAGCACCAGCCCCATCTGCCCCCGCCGCCTTCACCATCCGTGCCGTGGGTCCGTCCGTGCCATTCCAGGCTCTGTCCAGGGATCTGTGAGCCCTGGGGATGGCAGTGACCGCCCCGGGGGTCTGCCCAGGGTCTGTCTGTGCCGTGGGTCTGTCTGTGCCGTGGGTCTGTCCGTGCGTGGGTCTGTCCAGGCTCTGTCCTCAGGCCCTGGGGATGGCAGTGACCCCCCCGGGGGTCTGTCCGTGCCGTGGGTCCGTCCGTGCCATTCCAGGCTCTGTCCTCGGCCACCAGGCTGGTGGCAGTGACCCCCCCACCCCCCGGGGGGGTTTTGTCCCCCGGAGCCCCCGGCAGCCGCGGCGAAAGGAGAGCAGCTATTAATAACCTGCGCACACAGGGAAAAGATGTGATTCCGTAATGGAAGCGGCTCCGAGAACAATTCACCCCCATCCTCATCCTCACCCCCATCCTCGTCCCCGGCTGGATTCGCATCTTCATCCCCACCCTCATCCCCATCCCCGCTTCCGTGCCCATCTCCACCCGTGCTTCCATCCCGCTTCCATCCCCATCTCCTGCTCCATCCTCATCCCCGTCCCCGGCTCCATCCTCATCCTCATCCCGTCCCGGCTCCGCCCCGGACCCTCCTGCGTTTCCGTCCCCGTCCCCCGCCCGCGACCCCCGGCGCGGTGCGGCCCCGGGCTGGGCGCGGGGGGGCGGCACCGGGCCGGGCCGGGGGCGTTCGGGGACGGTTTCCCGGAGGCTCCGGGGCCGCCGCAGGCCGGACCCCCCCCGCTCACCCTATTGCGACCCCCGTCCGCGCTCCGGGCCTGGCTCCGGGATCGGGGGCGCGCTCGACCCGTCCGCCTTTGCCCGCCGGTTCTGCCCCGGTTCTGCCCCGGTTCCCCGCCGGTTCTGCTCCGGTTCCAGCGGCCCCCCGCCCCCCAGTACCGGGACAGCGCCCGGGGGTCCCAGCAATGAGGAGGGGGCTCGTCCCGGCCGCGCAGCCGAGGGTCGGGGCAGGGGGGGCTGCCCGAGGCCGGGTCCCACCCAGTGCATCCTCCCGACCCCAAAAAGGTTTCTGGAGGGGCCAAGCCCTGTCCCTAAGCCAGCCAGGTGCCAGCGCCCGGCAGCACCTGCAGCCTGGCACATCCCATCCATCCCATCCCACCCCATCCCATCCCATCCCCGTTCCCATCCCCGTTCCCGTCCCCATTCCCACCGGAGCCCTGAGCCGGCCGGGCCCTCCAGCAGTGTCCCAGTCCCAGGGAGCCACAGCCCCATTTTTACTTTTTTTCCAAGCCCCATTTTCGCTCATCCCAAACCCTATTTTTCCTCATCCCAAGCCCCATTTTTGCTCATTCCAAGCCCCATTTCTGCTTTCCCCAGGCACTTGCAGGCCTCCAGGCGGGCCGGGCAGCGCGGAGGGAGCGGCGGAGCCTCGGGGACCCCGCCGGGAAGCGGATGAGAGCAGCTCCGGCTCCCGCCCATCCCCTCGCGGCCGATGTCCGGAGCTGCCACGCCTGAGACACGCCTGTGCCAGCCCCGTGACACGCCTGTGACACGCCTGTGACACGCCTGTGACACGCCCGTGCCGTGCCCGCGCCGCAGCCCTGCCCAGCCCGCGCCGCCTCGCCCCGCGCCTGGGGCCCGCTGCAAGGCAGGTGTCCCAGCGGGCTGGGGAAGGGGGCCGGGGGGACCCCGCTGACCGCCCGCCCCCCCCGCAGTACCCCCTGATCGGCGAGTTCGGCGAGGAGCACATCTTCTCCCTCTACGAGGCCAAGGAGAACTCGCTGCTCAAGAGCGAGAAGGCGTCACTGCAGCAGCAGCTCAACCAGTTCCAGCACGAGGTGAGCGGGGACAGGGGGTCTGGGGGGGCTTTGGGGGTCCCCGAGCCGGCCACCCACCCCCAAATCCCCCCCACCTTCCCCCGGCAGCTGCAGAAGAGCAAAGAGCGGGAGGAGCAGCTGGAGGAGATGATCCAGGCCTACGAGAAGCTGTGCGTGGAGAAGGCGGACCTGGAGACCGAGCTGGGAGAGATGGTGGGTGGCAGCCACCGGCAGGGGACAGCAGGGCCCCTGTCCCCTCTCCATGACAGGCCCATGGTGTCCCCATCCTTGGGGACGCAGGGCTGGGGGGGCCGTGGCCACGTTGGGGTTTTAGGGGTGCTCAGATTTATCCATTTCCCCCTTCCCCCCCTGCCAAGGCTCCCGGTGCCAGCCGGGCACTCCCGGCTCCCCTTTCCCAGCCACGGAGCCCCCCCTGCCATGCCACGGTCACCAGACCGATCCCACCCCAAAAAGCGACCCCAAAATCCGCGTGTGCCGGGCTGGGGGAGCAGGATGAGCCCCGGGGAGGGGGTGCAGCATGGCCGAGGCTCAGCCCCATCCCCTCTGTCCCCTCCCGGTGCAGCGGGCGCTGGTGGAGACGCACCTGAGCCGCATCCGGATCTTGGAGCAGCAGCTGCGGCAGCGCGACGGCGGCGCCTTCCCCGGGCTGGGCACCCAGGACGTGCCTTTCATCGCCCTGCACCCCAACCCCGGCCTGAGCCACGGTGAGCGCCCCCTCCCCGCGCCCCCGCCCGCCGGGACCCCCGGGCGGAGCCGCGCTGAGCCGAGCCGTGCCGTGCCCGCAGTGCTGGAGCGCGCCGGGGGCTGGCAGAGCCGCGGGCTGGAGGCCGAGCTGGAGGCGGCGCGGCAGGAGAACCAGCGCGCCCAGCACCGCGAGGAGCACCTCAAGGCCGAGTGCGAGAGGCTGCAGGCCGAGCTCAAGCACCTGCAGGACACCCGCGAGCAGGTGCGGGGCCCGGGGAGCGCCCCCGGCCTGCCCGGGGGGGTCTGGGTGCCGAGGGGGGTCTGGGAGCAGGAGCGGGGCAGGGTCTGACCCCACAGGACCCCTCACTCCCAGTATGTGGGGTCTGGGTGCCGAGGGTGTTTGGGAGAAGGAACGGGGCAGGTCTGACCCACAGGACCCCTCACTCCCAGTATGTGGGGTCTGGGTGCAGAGGGGGGTCTGGGAGAAGGAACGGGGCAGGGTCTGACCCCACAGGACCCCTCATTCTTGGTATGTGGGGTTTGGGTGCTGGGAAATGTCTGGGAGCAGGAATGGAGCAGGGTTTGACCCCTTAGGACCCCCTCCCCATGCCCGGGGCGGGGTTTGGGTGCTGGGAAGTGTCTGTGAGCAGGAGCGGGGCAGGGTCTGACTCACAGGACCCCCTTCCCATGGCCGGGGCGGGGGTCCCGGGCTGAGCGGGGCTCTGCTGTCCCCAGGAGCAGTCGGAGCGGGACATGGCCTGGGTGAAGAAGGTGGGCGACGACCAGTAAGTGCTGGTGCCGTGCCGTGTCCCGGTGCCCGGTGCGGGCTCGGCGCTGCCTCCAGAGGGCACTGACGGCTCGCGGCTGCCGGGAGAGCGGCACCGAGCGGCACCGAGGCCGTGGCGGTGTCCCCCGACCCCCCCAAACCCCCAAGGGCTCACGGCGGCACCGAGGCGGTGGCGGTGTCCCCGGACACCCCCAAAGCCCCGAGGTCTCCGGCTGTCCCCGCTTTCGCTCGGCGCTGGCCCCGTTCCGCCGCTGTCCCCCCCGCGGGCGGTGACAGCGGGCCCGAGCTGTGACAGATGGGAGGCGACACGCGGGCCCGGGAAGGTGCTGGCTGTGGTTTTGGGGGCTGAGCCGTCCCCCGCTGCTCCCGAGGTGTTGGATGCTGTCGCCGTTTCTGTCGTCCTGGCGCAGATCAGAGCGAGGGGAGCCGGGGGGGGCTGGATCCTTCCCGGGGGGGCTCCCGCCGCTCCCTTCCCCTCCTTAATTCCCTCCGTTTCCATTAATTCCCTCCATTTCCATTCATTCCCTCCATTTCCATTAATTTCCTCCATTTCCATTAATTCCCTCACCCGAGCTCACCCCCAGATCGCCCCCCACCCCTCTCAGCCCCTTCCCGCAACATCCACGGAACTTAAAGCTCCCAAATATCTCCATTAACATTCCCCAGTCACCAAAATCTTTATTTTTTGAGCCCAAATTCACCACGCAATGGATGGGATGGGGAAACTGAGGCAGGGCTGGCTCCTCACCCCCTCCCCGGGCGCAGCTTTTCCCTCCGCGCTCTTTTCTTGTCGATTCAGCTCTTTTTTGTCACCTGCTTCTCTCCGCCACTGTTTTTTTGGGTGTGAAAAGCGCCTTATCGGCGTTTTCCATCTCCGGGTGATTTTCTGGTGCTTCTGCCGCGCTGTGCTTGGGGCGGGGGTCCCCCCGCGTCCCCATCTTCCTCCTTTTTTTTGGTTTATTTTCTGAGGTTTAGACTTTTCTTTGGTTTCTGAACTCGCGGTTGTTCCCTCTTGCCCTCCCTCCCGGGGAAAAACCAGGAGCCAGATCTTGAGAAAAGCCCTGAAAGAGCAGGGTGGGGGTTTGGGGGTCAGACCACCCCTCCCACTTCCCCGCTCCGCGTTTTTGGGGGGATTGTGTGGGTTTTAATGACTTTTGCACCCATGGGTGCCTGTGCCGGGCATGTCCCCACCCCTGGCTCCTCCAGCTCTGCAGCAAAAAGGGACCTGGGGGACACAAAGGTGACATCCTCTGTGTGCCCTCCACGGTTTTTTCTTTTCGTCCTTTTCGTCCTTTTTCTTCTTTTCCTTCTTTTCCTTTTCCTCCTCCTCTCTTTTCCTTCTTTTCCTCCTTTTCCTTCTTTTCCTCCTTTTCATACTTTCCCCTCCTTTCATACTTTTCCCTCCTTTTCTTCTTCACCTATTTTCTTTTCGTGTTGTTTTTTTTTTTTCCCCTCTCCATTCTTCCCCTCCTTTCCCCCTCACTCTTTCCCCTCCTTTCCCTCACCCTCCTCCTCACTTTCCCCTTCTCCTCGTCCTTTCCCACCTCTGTCTCCGCCGTGCCCGGGGGCCCGGCCCGGCCCGGCGCTGTCAGCCGCGGTTACGAGCGGCGGCTCCGGTCCCCGCGGTGTCACAACGGCTCAGCGGGACGGCGCCGAGCCCCGGCCCCGCGGGCCCTTTCTCCCTTCGCGTCCCCGCCGAGCATCCCGGCTGGGAAAGCGACACCAGCTTGGGGCAGAGTTGATGATTTTGGCAGCGCTTCCGAGCGCCGGGGGCGCGGGGAGCCGCGCCCGCCCCGTCCCGGCTGCTCCCGGAGCGCGGCCACAGCTGCTCCCTTTGGAGCGAAAAAACCGGATTTGGGTTGGTTTTGAGTTGGTTCTGGGGGGACAGCAGAGCTGTGTCACCTTTAGAGCCACCGTGTCCCCTTTGGGAATTGTCCTCTGGGTCGCGAGGTGTGGCAGGGGTGGAGAGAGGGAACTTCCGACACCCTGAGGTGTTTTTTTTCACCCTGGACCATGATTTCCTCAGGATTTTCCTGGGGAAATGCTGGAAGCACGATCCAGGCAGCAGCACTAAACCTTTTTCAGTTGTATTTATTAAACAACCAAACCAAAACCAAACCAAAAACCAAACCAACAGAAATTCCAGGGGGGAGGTCAAGCCCTGCTGAAGGGTTCCACCCCTGCTGGAGGATTTAACCCCCGCTGAAGGGTTTGACCCCTCCTGAGGGATTTCAGGGGGTTTAACCCCTGCCGAGGGGCTCCTCCCCGTGAACCCCAGGGCTCCCTTTGCCCGCAGGGTGAACCTGGCCCTGGCCTACACGGAGCTGACGGAGGAGCTGTGCCGCCTGCGCAACCTCAGCTCGCTGCAGAGCCAGATCCTGCGGGCGCTGCTGCAGGACAAGAGCCTCAACGGGGGTAAGGGGCACCCCGGGCAGGGGCGGGGGGCACAGACACCGGGAACGGGCGGGGAGCTCGTCCTGCACGTGGGAGTGAGCTCCGGGGGGAATGGGACCCCAAGGGCGCCCGGCCCTGGGAGTGTCCCACAGCAAGGGCGTCCCCAGTGGGGTGTATCCATCCCTGGGAGTGCCCACCCCAAAATATCCATCCCTGGGAGTGCCCACCCCTATCCATACCTGGGAGTGCCCACCCCAAAATATCCATACCTGGGAGTGCCTACCCCAAAATATCCATACCTGGGAGTGTCCATCCCAAAATATCCATCCCTGGGAGTGTCTATCTCAAAATATTCATACCTGGGAGAATCCCATCCCAAAAACATCCATAATTGGGAGCATCCATCTCTGGGAATATCCCGTCCCAAAATATCCATCCTTGGGACCACCCCATCTCAAAATATCCATCCCTGGGAGTATCCATCCCAAAATATCCATCCCTGGGACCATCCCTCCCTGGCGGCATCCCCCCCAGAATCTCCCATCCCTCTGGGGGTCCCCACGGACACACATCCCCTCCCTGGGATGCTCCTGGATGCCAAGGCACATTTCCCACATTTCCCACACCTTCCACACCCTCCAAGCCGCCGCGCTAACGCCGAGCATTTCCCCCTTGTGTGTCCCCCTTGTCCCGTGCCAGGCCAGCGCCACTCCCCGCTGTCCCAGTGCCACTCCCCGGCCCAGCAGCGCCGCTCGCCCGCCCCGCAGTGCCCCTCGCCCGTCCCTCCGGGCCGCTCCCAGTGCCAATCTCCCGCCCTCCAACGCCGCTCGCCGGGACCCCCCAGCCAATCTCCGGCCCAGCAGCGCCGCTCGCCGGCCCCCGGCCCTTGCCAGTCCCCCGGGCAGCAGCGCCGCTCCCCGGTGCCGCCCCCGAGCCAGTCGCCGGCCCAGCAGCGCCGCTCGCCCGCCCCGCCGCCCTGCCCGTCGCCGAGCTCGGCGTCCCCGCACCGCCTGCCCGGCGAGAGGATGGAGCTGGCCTACGCCAAGCCCTCGAGCCGCCACATCAAGGCCGGCTTCCAGGGCCGCCGCAGCTACTCGGAGGTGACCAACGTGGCCCTGTACCAGCAGAGCCGCTCGCTCTGGCTGCAGCCCGAGGCCTCCACGCTGCCCAAGCACCGACCCTACGGCGAGGTCTACCTGGGGGGCGCGGGGGCCCCGCTGAGCGCCCACGAGCCCTTCGAGGAGCACGTCCGCTTCGAGAAGCAGTCGTCGGACGAGGAGGAGTGGGCGCTGCCCAGCCCGCCCAGCCCCGAGGCCGGGGCCATCCGCTGCGCCTCCTTCTGCGCCGGCTTCCCCGTGCCCGACCCCGACGCCGCGCACCGGACGGCGGCCGCCTACGCCCGCGCCGAGCACGCCCAGTCCTGGCCTTCCATCAACGTAAGAAGGACCCCCCCGGTCTCCCCGAGGGGTTTTGGGGTGGGTTTGGCCGTGGGGAGCACCGAGGGAGCCCCCCCGGAGCGGTGGCGCCCCGCAGCGAGCTGGCGTGCCTCAGTTTCCCCGTTTGTCAGCCGGCCTCCCGGCTGGCTGGGGGCGGTGGGGGGGTTCTGGGGGGGTCTCAGCGTCGCCCTGTGCCCCCCGCAGCTGCTGCTGGAGACGGTGGACTCGGAGGTGCGGAGCTGCCCGCTGTGCCAGCTGGCCTTCCCCATCGGGTACCCGGACGATGCCCTGGTCAAACACATCGACTCGCACCTGGAGAACAGCAAGATCTGAGCCTTGCCCCCTTCCCCACCTTTGGATGCTGCATGGAAACACGCCGGGAGCGCCCGGCTCCCGAAATACCTCCAAGTCTTCAGTAGCTACGGAAAGACTGAGCCCCCCGCCCTCACCCGGAGCCCCCCGGAGCCCCCCGGAGCCCCCAGCCCGCTCGGAGCGGGTCCATCCCCGCCCGCCTCAGCCCCGTGCCAGGTTCGGATGCTCCGGCCCGGGTACCGGGATCACGCCGTGCCCGGCGGTGGCCGGAGGGGACCTGCCTGTGCCCCTGGGTGTCCCCTGTCCCCTCGAGTGTCGCTGCTCGATCTCAGGGAGGATCCGAGGGGCCAAGTCCGGCCCCCAGGAGCAGGTGAGGGGAAGGGGCCGCCCCTTCCCCGGCCCGTGGGGTCGCAGGTGGGGTCGGGGCTGGGGGCGAGGGGCAGCTGCTTGTTCTGGGTCCCCTTTGCCTCTTCCCGCCGGTTCAAGCATTTCCTCTCTTTTACATTAAAAGCACCCCCTCCCCCCCAATATCCCCCCTACCCACAATGATGCTGCTGAGAAACGAACCTGGAGGAGCAGCATGGACCCCCCCCAGCCCCCCAACATTGCACTGGGCTCCCTGGGGCTCCCCAGCCGGGGGCTGCAGGCGGCTGCTCACGCTGAGCCCCCCACCCTGTCACCCCCGTCCCCCCACGTTCGATCTACCTCAAAGCCGCCGGGCGCGGGGGGGCCGCAGCAGCGCCCCCCCTCCCCGAGCCGCTCCGCGCTGCATGATGTCCCCTCCGTGTCACAGCGCACCCCCCCGCGCGACGCCGGGACCCCCAGGAGGAGGGACCCGCCCTCGCTGCGACCACCGACTCCAATAAAACCTTTCCAGCGCCCGAAACGCCCCGGAGGGGGCGGAGGCGGCTCCTCTCTGGGGTCCCGGGGGGAGGAGAGCGGGGGTCCAGCTGGAGGTGCCCCCAGGATGGGGCTGGGGTCTGGGAGGAGTTGGGGGCTGGGCAGGGGCAGCTTGTGGGGGGGTGACGGGGTCTGGGGTGCCCTGCAGCTCCCGGCCCGGCTGGGGTTTATTGGGTGACACAAAACGGGACAGTGGGAAGGAAAACGCAGCTCGCGGTGACAGCGGGGACACGGCCGGACCCGGGGGGCGATGGGTGGCAGGGAGGGGGGGGTTCTGCCGGTTTTCCTGGGGAGGGTCTGGGCAGGGGGAGCTCCGCGCCTCCCTCCCTCCCTGCTCTGTGTTATTGGGGGTCCCACAGCCCCTCCTGCGGGCTGGGGGGGCCGGGCCAGCGCTGCGGGACCCCCGTGCGGGGCAGCCCCGGCGGAGCCCCCCGGGCACGGAGCGCCCGTCCCGGCCGGGCCGCTCCGGGGGGCTGCGGGGGATCCCGGCCCGGCCCCCCGAGCCCGGCCCGGCCCCAGCAGGGCGCGAAGGCGGCTCCCAGCCCGCGGGCCGATGGTGTGAGGAGATAAGGAGCGGGGCCGCCCCCTTATCGCCCCCCATCTCCGCTCCGCCCGGGCACGGCGCAGGAAGAGCAGCCCCTTCCCACCATCGCCCCCCGGGTGGGCACCGGCAGCTCCAGGGGGGCCGGAGGGAGGGGACAGAGCCGGGGGGGACACGGTGACCCCCCTTGGGGCCGTGATGCTGCAGGGACGGGTCCCCAAAGGCTCCCGCGTGGGGACGACACCCGAGCTGTGGCCAGGGCGTGGCAGGGCTGTGACAGGGCTGTGACAGGGCTGCGACAGGGCTGCGACAGGGCTGTCCCCAGCTGGGACCGGGCTGGGAGCCCGGCGGGGCCCGGCCCCCACCTTCTCCCCCGGATTTTTCTCTCTTTTTTTGAAATCACGTGATAAATGCCAAACGGCGGCCGCCGTTACTCATCCCGGTCCCGGCCCGGCCCCGCTTCCCCCCGGGGGCGGCACCGCTGACTCAGGACCTGCCGGGCTCCCCCCGGCCCCACGGGGACACCCCCGGGCCCCCCAAAACCGCCGTCCCTTCAGGAGGTGTCACCGGGTGCAGCAGCGTCCCCGCGGTGCTCGCGTGAGTCTGGGGGTCCTAGCGCCCCAAAGCCGCTGCCGGGGGGCTCCCCCTGCTCCCGGGGATCCCGCGATGCTCGCGGTGGCCGCGGGGCTCGGTGGCCGTCGCTCGGTGCCATGCCGGGCACTCTGTCACCCCCCGCCAGCAGGGTGGGGGGCAGCGGCCCCTCTGTCACCCGTGGGGACCCCCTGAGCCGCCAGGTCCCCCCTGTGGCCTGGCCGTGCCAGCTGCGGCGACAAGGGACAAGCCAGGCCTGCCTCAGCCGTGAGAGGGCTGGGGGCTTCTTGCGGTGACAGGGGCTGGGGTTTGTCACCTTCCCTGGGGGAATTGTCCCCTCTAAAGCCCGGGGATGTCACAGCAGAGGCACAGGGCACTGTCCCCAGGGCCACCCGGGGCTGGGCAGCACCCTCCCACCCCTGGTGGGACACACCTGGCTCCATGTCCCCCGTGTCCCCGTGTCCCCCGTGTCCCCGTGTCCCCATGTTCCCATGTCCCCGTGTCCCCCCTGTCCCCTCTGTCCCCCGTGTCCCCGTGTCCCCCGTGTCCCCCGTGTCCCCGTGTCCCCCGTGTCCCCGTGTCCCCATGTCCCCATGCCAGTGGGTCACACCTCGCCGTTTCCTAGGTGACATCTTCATTTTATTGTTTTTCCCAGCAAAACCCCCTCTTATTTTGGGCACCTTTAAAGTTTCTTTTTCCAGCTCTCAGTTGGGTTGGGGTTTTTTTTCCCCTTTTCTCAGTGTTTTTATCATTTAGGGGAAAAACGAAACAATTGTCACTGCTGGGCCCCGCTCTCCCCTGCGGGGGGGAGGGACAAGGGCACCGGGGACGCTGTGGAGGGGTGGCACTGTCCTGCTCCCCCAGGTGTGGCTCAGGACATTCTCTGGTGCCCTCCGCGGTGGCGCTGGGATCTCATTCCCGGCCGTTCCTTCCTCCCAGAGGGATCCCCGCCAGCCGGGGCTCCAGGGGGGCTGCGGGGACCCCCAGCCCGGCTCAGGGGACACGCTGCCATCTCGGCGTCCCCTCGGCCGGGGTTTATAGGAAACGGCTCTGCGAGGAAGTGCCCGGCTGGCTGCTGGCTGAGGGTTTTTTTCCTGCCGTGGGCGCCCCTGGGTGCGGGGGATCCGGTGTGACTCAAAGCCGGAGCCCTGGGGTTGAACCGCAAGCCCAGAGCTGCCGTGTCACGGCAGAGCCGCGCCAGAGGCGTTTATAAGAAACGGAGGGGCTGCCCTGAGGGGGGAGGGACCCCGCTGGCACCCCGTGGGGACAGCTCCCCTGGCCCCGGCTCGGATCTTAGCCCGGCTCTGCGGCAAAGGGCCTGGAGCTGCTGCGCCCCGGCCTCGCAGCTCAGCCCCTCCCGGGGTGCCTGGATCCCCCCAAAGTGCCCAAACCACCCGAGGCACACTGAGGTGACCCCAGGTGCCTCATCCAGCGGGGTGCCAGCATCACCCCTGGGTGGCTGTGCCCAGGCTGGAAATCCAGTGCCAGCATCACCCTGGTACCCGTGCCCAGCTGTGTTCCAGTGCCAGCACCGCCCCTGGTACCTGTATCCAGGCTGGAAATCCAGTGCCAGCATCACCCTGGTACCAGCACCACTCTGGGGTCCTCGGGTCACCCTGCGTGCCTTCATCAAACTGGGGGTCCAGGTGCCAGCATCACCCCTGGTACCAGTGCCCAGCTGTGTTCCAGTGCCAGCATCACCCTGGTACCCGTGCCCAGCTGTGTTCCAGGTGCCAGCACCACCCCTGGTACCCGTGCCCAGCTGTGTTCCAGGTGCCAACATCCCTTCAGGGTGCCCCCATCACTCCCAGGTGCCTCAGTCCTGTCCCTGCCTCACCCCGAGGGGGGCTGCTCTTTGTGTCCCCCCGGTTCTCCTGTCCCCTGCCTGTCACTGCCCTGCTGTCCCACTCCTGTGCCAGCAGCTCCGGGCCTCTCCCAGCCGCTCTTCCTGGAGGTTTCCACACCTGGGGACAGGGGACAGCGCTGGTGGCACCCGCGGTGCCCGGGCACCTCCTGCCCTTCACAGCCAGGGGAAGCCACTCCGTGTCCCCTCCTGGCCGAGGCACCGCGCTGTCCCTGCTGCCCGCCACGGGACCGGCTCTTTGCTGTGACCCCCTCCCCGTGCCCAGCCTGCGGGGGGGACACAGCGCGGCCCCGGCTGCCATGTGCCCAGCGCCACCGCGGCTGCCGCGGAGCGACAAGTGCCACCGGGCCCCCGGCGGGCGCGGGCCGCCCCGGAGCCGCCGCCTCGCTGCGGGGAGGTGACGGAGCCAACGCGCCGTGACACGGGGCTCGCGGAGCCCCCCCCGCCACGGCCAGCGCCTCGCCAGCGCCCGCCGGGGGGGACTTCTCGGCTGTCACAACCCATCTGCGTTGGGGACAGCGTCTGCCGGCGCCGTAAGTGGGGTTAAACTCGGGGTCACCCCGGTGGAGCATCCAAAGGGGGGGTCTGCTGGAAAGGAACCCCCCTCCCCAAACCCCTCCGTGTGCCCGCACCCCCCGCCCCCCTGTTGTCGCCAGGGTGGGACGCAGGGGGTGACGCTGTGGGAGGGACAGTAAAAGTGTCCCCTGGTCCCCGCGTGGGGACAGCGGCGGCGGTGGCCGGGCACTGCGGTGGCCCCGTGGCTGGCGTGTCCCCAGGGGCCGCTCCTCGGCCCGTGCTGCGGGTCACCGCGGCCACGGGGACACGCGGGGGACACGAGGGGGACACGACCCGCGGCTGGCCCCGCTCTGGCCGCTGGCCCAAAGCCCGGCACCGCCGGCGGCCTGAACTCCCGGTGACCGCCGGGACCGCGGCTGCGGCCACCGCGGGGCCACCCAGCACCGGGCCACCCTCCCGGGGACACAGCGCAGCGCTCCCGGGTGGATCCCGCCCCGATCCCCACGGGAGAACCGCGGCTGTCCCCGAGGGACAGGGACAGGCACAGGGACAGGGCTGGACCAGCGGCGAGCTGGGGACAGTCCGGCCGCGCCTGGCCGCAGGAGCCGGGGCCAGCCAGGTGGGCTTTGGGGCTGGGGTCCCACGGCCCTGGCAGAGGCTCATGGCGGGGGTGGTGTGTCCCCTTCCCCTCACCCCCACCGCCCCCTCCCTCCTTTTCGTCCCCCCCGCCGCCGCCCGGGCTCTCGCGGTGCCGCCGCACCCGCGGGCGGCTCCTTTTAACCGGCGGCTGAAATGAAACCGGCTCCGGCTCCTTCCCCGTGACCTATTTTTAACATTTGATTGGAATTTGTTTGTTTTTTTATTTTATTTTATTTTCTCATCCTTTCCCCCCTGTCCCCGCGCGGTGTCAGCCCCGCGTCACATCAATTAACGCGCGCGGGGCGTCATTTGTCACTTCGCATTTCCCCAAGGCCACCTCGCCGTCGCCGCGGCCGTGGCGGGGGGCGCACCGCGGGGCCACCCAGCACCGGGCCACCCTCCCGGGGACACAGCGCAGCGCTCCCGGGTGGATCCCGCCCCGATCCCCACGGGAGAACCGCGGCTGTCCCCGAGGGACAGGGACAGGCACAGGGACAGGGCTGGACCAGCGGCGAGCTGGGGACAGTCCGGCCGCGCCTGGCCGCAGGAGCCGGGGCCAGCCAGGTGGGCTTTGGGGCTGGGGTCCCACGGCCCTGGCAGAGGCTCATGGCGGGGGTGGTGTGTCCCCTTCCCCTCACCCCCACCGCCCCCTCCCTCCTTTTCGTCCCCCCCGCCGCCGCCCGGGCTCTCGCGGTGCCGCCGCACCCGCGGGCGGCTCCTTTTAACCGGCGGCTGAAATGAAACCGGCTCCGGCTCCTTCCCCGTGACCTATTTTTAACATTTGATTGGAATTTGTTTGTTTTTTTATTTTATTTTATTTTCTCATCCTTTCCCCCCTGTCCCCGCGCGGTGTCAGCCCCGCGTCACATCAATTAACGCGCGCGGGGCGTCATTTGTCACTTCGCATTTCCCCAAGGCCACCTCGCCGTCGCCGCGGCCGTGGCGGGGGGCGCACGCCGGGCTGGGGGTGACCCCCCCCGGGGTGAGGGGGGCGAGGATTCTCCTCCTGCCCCGTGGTTTTGGGAGGGGGGAGGCACAGGGACGCGGCTGCCGCTGCTGCTGCCGCCCACCTCGGTGGGGTCGCGGTGCTGGGTGCGAGGGTCGCTGGCGGGGGCCGGGACACCCGAGTCCGGCCCCCCCGGCCCCGAGCAGCCGGTGCCGACACCTCCGCTTCCGTCGGCAGGGCCCCCTCGGGTATTTTTAACTGCCGGCCCCGCCGCCTGGCACGCTCCCGGTGTCCGTCCCGGCCTCCCCCGCCCGCGCCGCCCCCGGGGCAGCACCGGAGCCCCCGGAACCGCAGCCGTGCCCCGGGACTGAACGAGACCGGGCTGGGGCTGCTGGGGCACGAACGGAGCCCATCGGGGTGATCCGAGCGGGGCGCGACCCCACGGAGGGGATGGGGGAGTCCAGGACGAGGGGGGGCCGTGGGGAGGAGGGGATCCCGTGGGGCAAGAGGGGGTCCCGTGGGGCAGGAGGGCACGAACGGAGCCCATCGGGGTGATCCGAGCGGGGCGCGACCCCACGGAGGGGATGGGGGAGTCCAGGACCGGGGGGGCCGGTGGGGCAGGAGGGGATCCCGTGGGGCAGGAGGGGGTCCCGTGGGGCAGGAAGGGATCCTGTGGGGCAGGAGGGGGTCCCGTGGGGCAAGAGGGAGTCCCGTGGGGCAGGAGGGGGTCCCGTAGGACAGGAGGGATCCTGTGTTGCAGGAGAGGATCCTGTAGGGCAGGAGGGATCCTGTGGGGCAGGATGAGACCCCACAGAGTGGGGGAGGGCGGGGGCGGCGGGGCGGGTGATCCCGCACACGCGTGTGCCCGCGGGGCCCGCGTGTTGTCAGAAGCTGTAGCCGTGTCTCGCCCGCCGTCCCCCGCCCGGGCAGCGCACATCACTCCCCGGCCTTCGCCTCCCGCTGACGAAGAGGAAGGGCCGGGGGCGCCAGCCCGGAGCCCCCCGCGCCCCCGTCACGCTAAGCCGGCCGGACAGGGGCTGCAGCCCCCCGGCGCTCCCCAGGGAGCCGCGCTCCTCGCCGAGGATGCGGCTCCCGCTGAAGAAAATCGCCTCGTACAGGAGCGGGGCGAGGGGCCGGGGACGGCGGCGGGGGGTGAAACGGACTCCCCCCGGACTCCCCCCGGCCCGGCGGGTGCTGGCAGGGGGGCCGCGGACCCCCCGAGCCGCGCACGGTGGCGGCCTGATGCGCACACGGGCACAGCTGCGCCCTTGCACACCCGTGACCGCAGCCCTTGCACACCCGTGACCACAGCCCTTGCACACCCACGGCGGGGCCGGCACACCCCGACACCCGCCCGGCCCCTCGCACACCCGGGGACCCCCTCGCACACCCACCCGCCCCTCCCGGCCCGTCACACACCTTTGCACACCCACGCAGCCCCTGATCCCCCCGGAGCTGCCGCCCCACGCGCGGGGGGCGCCCCGGACGCGGTGACACCGGGACTCGGTGACACCCGGACGCGGTGACACGGAGCCGGGACACGGTGGGAGCTGCCCGCGCGCGCTGCCACCTCCCACGCTGGCTGCCACGGCCGGGGTGAGGAGGAGGAGGAGGAGGAGGAGGAGGGACCGGGGCCGAAGCGCGGATCGGTCCCCGGCGGAGAGGGGACAGGAGGGACAAGGGACCAGCCCAGGGAGGGGTTTTTGGTGGGACCCCCGGTGCCACCCAACGCCTGCGCTCCCCGGGGGCGCGGTGACAGCGGGGACAGGGACACGGGGGGCACGGGGGGCACGGGGACAGCGGCGCTGGCGGAGCGGGGCTCAGCAGCAGGAGGGTTTTGGGTGGCAGCGGCTGGAACGATGTTAATGACTTCTCTTCCTGTCGCTCTCCTTTTACACCGAGGGCAGCTCCGTAACCAGAGCCTCTTCCTTCCCCGAGATTAAGGAGCCGTCTGCTCGCCCTCCCCGCACCGCTGACCCCCCCCAAGCGGAGCTGTCACCGAATTGTCACCCCCGGCTGGCCCAGGCCTGGCCCTGGCAGGGACACCCACCCCTGTCACCCTGGGGTGTCCCCTCCCCGCGGGGCTGAGCGTCCTCCCAGCGCTGCCCAGGAATTGGGGTTCGAGGGTCCTGAACAGGAACCGGGCTCGCCACGACCCCCCCGCTCCCTCCCTCCCTCTGCCCCCCGTGGGGCTCCCCAAAGCCCCGGGGTTGGGACCCCCCCTCCTGCCAGCTCCGGGCTGCACCGTGAGGAGCCCCGGGGGGGGGGGGGCAGGGGCCGAGCCCCCCCAAAGCCACCACTGGCTCTGCCCGTGGCCCGCTCAGCACCAGCCGTGACTCGATGTCCCCGCTGTGACTCAGAGCACCTGGGGGACCTGGCCGGGTTCTGCGGGGGGGACAAAGCGCTCGCGGTGGTCTGAGCGGACAGGAGGGGGCTTGGCAAGGTGGGGACGAGGGGGAGGGGGTTTGGGAGGGGTCCCAGCGTCGCTCTGCTCCGGGGGAAGCGGGGATGCGGCTCCGTCCCTGCCCCGGCTGCAGGTGGGCGGCGGATGCGGCCCCGGGCAGGGGGTCCCGGGGGGTGGCAGGTGGCCGGGGGTCCCCGGGGGGTGGCAGGTGGCCGGGCCGGGCCGCGGGCCCTGCGGTTTGCGATTCGTTCCTCCATGAAGCGCTCGGCACCGCGCTGCCCTCGAGCAGCGGCGAGATGCAAATTCCTCCGGGGTGGGGGCAGTGTTTTTGGTTTTCCCTGAGACCAAATTTAGCCCCCGCGGGTGCCCGCTGCCCTCGTGCTCATTTTAATAATGAAAACAGGAACGATGCCACCGACTGAGAAAATTACCCCCAAGTTTCCCCTCGTTCCCCAGAAGCCAAATTCCACGGCAGAGGCAGAACCCGCCTGGGGGCTGGGCTGGAGGGAGGGGTGGGGACGCTTTGGGGACACTTTGGGGACGCTTTGGGGGCACTTTGGAGACTTCAGAACTGCGCCCCCGGCTGGGTGCGAGCCTCTGCCCGGTCCCTAGGCGGAGTTTTGGTGCCCGATCAGCGGGACGATGGCATGCAGGGTGGTGGCACTCCCCAGGGTGACAGGGGACACCCGGGATAATCCCCCCTCCAAGGGTCCAACCCCCACCCCGCGCCGGCGCTGGAGACCCCAGGGGAGGGGGAAACTGAGGAACGGGGCGATGCCAGGGCTGCCTCAAGGATGCTGGGATGCCGCGAGTCCTGCCGGGCTCTGGAAGGGAGGTGGCCCGCGGTGACAAACGTGTCCCCAGCCCCGGGCGTGTCCTGTCACTTCCTCCTGGCCCCTGTGCGAGCACGAGGGTGGCCAGGAGGGACCGGGCGCGGCGGCCACACGGTGCTGGCCTCGGCCACCGCCGGCCACCCCGGGGACGCTCGGAGGTGTGACGTGCGCGTGACATCAGCCACCCACAGAGGGGAAACTGAGGCACGGGGCTGGCAAAGGAGGGGATTTAAGCCCGAGGAGGTCCCGGAGCTCCGGGAAGGGCCCTGCGGGGGAGGACGCCCGGCTCTGGGGAGGACTGGAGCCCAAATCTCCGCGGTTCCTCTTTGCCGAGGGCCCAGCTGGGGCTTAGAGTGTCCCATCCCCAGGGACGCTGTGTCCCCCGAGGGTGTCCCACAGCATCCCTGCCACCGGCCAACGGGACAGCTGGTGGCTGTTCAAGGTGACGGTCAGGACACGGCTCTTGTCCCTCCTGTCCCTCCTGGCCCTGCCCGAGTCCTCCCTGCACGGGGACACTTGTGACAACCCTCTCCCCAGGAGTCCTGCCACGTCTTCCAGTGTCCCTGGTGTCACTTTACGGTGCCAGGGGACACTCAAGGTTGTGACATCCTGCGGGCAGGGCCGCGCTCCCTGTCGCGCCGCTCGGACCCCGCTGTTGGCACCGTCCAGGACCGGGACCCCCAGGGGGGCGCGGGGTGGCGGTGCCAGGTCCCCAGCTGTGGCCACGGTGGGGACACTGGCGAGCCCGACACCCTCTGGGTGGCCGGGCCGGCTGATCCCTCAGCGGGGGGGTGTCCCTTTGAATTTATCCTCGGGAATGGATTCGCGCTGGTGACGTCAGGAGCGTTAGTCACTCCCCCCCATCCTTAACCCCCCTCCAGTCTTTATTTTCCCTCCTAGAAAAAAACAATTCTGGAAATTTCCTTGTTTTCCTTCTTTTTCTCGCTCGGGAACGCGGCGTGGGGGTCCCTGCTCAGTGGTGGGGAGGGGGTGGCAGCGCCCTGGTGGTCTGGGGGTGCCCCGGGAGGGTGGGGACAGCAGAACGGGGGGATGCTGTCCCCACCGCCAGCCTCAGCGAGCCGGAAAAGTGTGGGGAGGGGGGCGGTGGGGGTCAGCAGGGGGGGCTTTGCATAGAGATTGAAGGCCGGGACCTCTCCGGACAATGGCAGCACTGCAACGCCGGCCCGAGTGGCCGCTGGGCCGGCACACAACCCCGGGACACCCCCGCGCCCGGCCCCCTCCCGGCGGGGACCCGGGGGTCCCGTCCTGCCTCCATCCCCCCCCAGGGCCGCCCTGGGCATCCTTAACTCGCCATTTCCTCCCGCCCTCAGCGGGGGAGGAACAGCGCCGGCCCCATCCTCATCCTCACAGCGCCGTCCCCATCCCGGGCCACATCCTCACCCCTGTCCCCATCCTCATCTCTGTCCCCATCCCTACCCCTGTCCCCAGTCCTGTCCCCATCCCTGTCCCCTGTCCCCATTCCTGTCCCCTGTCCCCATTCCTGTCCCCTGTACCCTGTCCCCATCCCTGTCCCCATTTCTGTCCCCATCCCCATCCCTGTCCCCATCCCTGTCCCCTGTCCCCATCCCACTGTCCCCGGGGGTTCACAGCCGTGCCCTGATGCCGGGGGTCCCGCTGTGGGCTCGGTCCCCACCCAGGGGTCCCCCTTTCCCTCCCTCCCGCCCCCGCTCCGGAGGGGTCCCCAGGCATGGGGAAGGAGCCCAGCTGCCAGGAGGGGGGACAGTGGCAGTGCCACCATGCTGTGAGCGCTGTGGGGGTGTCACCGGGGCCCTGGGAATGGAAACTATCGACGGGAGCCGGGCTGGCCACCCCCGGGGGAGCGGCCACTCGGTGGTGGGGACAGGGGACAGAGGGACTTCCCTGGCCACCGCGGGGTCAAGGACAGGTGCCGGGAAGGCCTGGCCTCGGGGGTGGCACGGGACAGGGCACGGGGGTGGCACGGGGGTGGCACAGCTTGGCTGAGCTTCCCTGGAATCTCAGACCACCCCAAAACAGAGCAGGGCAGGGGGGCCAGAAGGGGCCGAGCCCCCAGCGCCACCCCTCAGGCTTGTCACCCCCCCCAGTGACACCAGAGCAGGGGGGGACCCGAACTGTCCCTTCCCGGTGTCCCCCAGAGCCCCAAAGCACGGGCAGCAGCGTGACCCCCCCTTGTCCCTCTGTCCCCACACTGTCCCTGTCCCTGTCCCCTCCACGTGTCCCCGGAGCCGTCCCCGGCTCCCCGCGCGTGGCGGTCCCCGCGGTGTCCCCTCCCTGTCCCCTCCCCGCTGGGGGTGGGGAGGGGGCGCGGGGCGGAGCTCGGGGAGCGGAGCCGCTTCTTTGGATAAGAGGCGCGGGGCCCGGGACGGGCAGGAGGAGCGTGCGAGGCACCGGCCCCGCCACCGGCCCCGGCCTCGGCGCTTTTGGGGTTTTTCCGGCTGTTTTAGGGTATTTTTCAGGGGTTGTTTTTTTTACCCCCGCTCCCTCTCGGCTGTCCCCGGGCCGCCACCTCTCGGGGCCCCCCCGGTACCACCGGGCATGGAGGGGGCGGCGGGAGCCCGGCCGGGCGGGCAGCGCTGACCGGAGCCGCGTCCCGGGGACCCCCGGCGGGGACCCCCATGAGCGGCTGAGCGGGGCCGGCGCCCCCCGCCCGTCCATGGGCGCGCTGGAGCCGGGCACCGGAGCCCCCCGGGCCGCCGCCCCCATGCTCGGCGCCGCCGCCAGCTTCGCCAAGGAGCCTCCGGGCCCCCGGGACGCCGCCGCCGCCGCTTTCTTCGGTGATGGAGGGGGACCGGAACCGGGAGCACCCCCGCTCCCTTACGGCGCTCCCGGCGGCTTCGGCGGCAGGTTCCTGGGGCCGTGCCCGCCCTACCGGGCTCCGCCGCCTCCCGCCGCTCCCGTGGAAGGCTACGCGGGCGCCGAGGGCGGTTTCGGCGGCGGGGGGGGCCCGCTGTGCCCCCCGCTCTGTGCCCTGCCCGGGTACCGGGCGGCCGGGAAGCTGCAGGTGATGCTCAACAATTACCCGCTGTGGGCCAAGTTCCACAAGCACCAGACCGAGATGATCATCACCAAACAGGGCAGGTGAGCCGGGGGCACGTGGGGGGTTCCGGGAGAGCCGAGGGCACCGGGGGGGCTCCGGGAGAGCCGGGAGCACCGGGGCGAGCGGGGCTGGGGGCGGCGGGGCACTGGGAGGGACTGGAGGGGACTGGGGCCGGGATCGGGGGGACCGGGGGGTGCGGGGACAGGGAACTGTCGCAGGACGCGTGAGGCACCGGAGGGGAAGAAGTGGCGACACCGAGGGGGACATGAGAGCACCGGGGGGACGGGGGCACCGCGACAGACACCGGCAGCGCCACCGGCACCGGGGGTCCGGTGTGGGCACCAGGGGTGCGGGGGTGGGGACACAGCGGTGACGGGGTGGGACAGACCCCGGGGGCTGGCACGGTGAGGGGCTGAGGGGTCCGGCCCCGTCTCCCCAGAGGGCTGCAAGGGTGGGAGGTGTTCGTGGAGCTGGGGGTGCCAGAGGGGACCCCCGTCCCCTCGTGGGTTTCAAGAAAAGCCTGGGAGGGGGAGGCAAAGCACCCCAGCCGCCGCCTGGTGTTGTTTCCTTGGGGACTTGAGGCTTGTGGGAAGGAGAGAAGGGTCTGGGGGTGTCCCCACCTGAGTCAGGGAGGGACAGGGGGGTCCGGACACTCGGTGTCACAAGGGCAGAGGCGGTGGCGCTGCCAGGGGCCTGCAGGCAGCTTGGATCCGGCCCCAGCCCACGGGCCGGATCCGGAGCTCGGCGCTGCAACAAGTGGGGAGGAGCTGCTGCCACCCCCCAGCTCCGAGGCGACACCGCGCCCGCTCCCTGTCCCCTCTGTGGGGTGGAAACCCCCGCGGTGCTCAGCAGAGCCCGGCTGCCCCGCCTGCGGCCAGGGAAGGGGAAGGGGCAGCGTTTTGGCCCCGTCCTGGCCGCCAAAAACGCTTTTGGTGACACCACAGCCGAGCACCCGCTGTCCCCTCCGTGCTGGGCTGGGTTCCCGGGGCTGGGAGAGGGCTGGGGGATTTTTGGGGGGTCTGCCAAACCCCGGTTTGGGGGCGCTGGGTGCGCTGTGGAGTCGCCAGGACTCGGGGCAAGGGGAGCCCCCTAAACGCTAAACCGGTCCTTCAGCCCCGCTCTGGGGTGGTGAGGAGGAGGAGGAGGAGGAGGAGGAGGAGAACCCCACCCTGGGCTGCACTTTGGGGTCTCACTGGCCATGGGATCACGGCAGGGGTCACACACAGCTCAGCTGCCACCACATCACCCCGAGGGGCCCCCAAACCCCCGTGCCAAGGGGAAACAGGGCTGCACCCCCCCCGTGCCCTCGGCAGCTGGCACGGACCCCCCACAGCCCCTCGTGCCCCCCTTGCCAGCCCCGTCTCCCCGCGCCCAGGGGTCCCTTGCTGCCCCTCGGCCGGGGGACACACGGTGTCACTTCGATGCTGAGCCCGACCTGCTGGATGTGCTGGAAGTCTAAACTCGTTAGGGCCGCTTGGTTTGCCACGGCCCCGAGCCCGGCACGGAGGGGGTGGCACGTCCCCGGGGGGTGGCGGGGGGGGCGGGCACCCCAAATTGCTGTTTGTCACCCGCCACCCCTCAGGCCTTGCAGGAATGTGCTGAAATTCAGGGTTTTTTTCCGCGTTTTCTCCTCTCTTTCCCTGTGCCCTCCCTGCGGGGTCAGGAGCCCGTGCTGAGGGGTTGGAAATGGGGGTGGCCCCGCATTCCCCACCCCCCCTGCCCCCCTGCACCTCTGCTTTCATCTCCCAGCTCCAAACCGCCAATTTTGAGGGTTTTTTCCCACCTCCATCCCCCACCGTGGAGGGGCTGCGGGCTGGGGGGGTTGCTCTGTGCAGGGGGGGCTCAGCCCGTGGAGAGCGTCAAAGCCGAGCCACAGAACATCCGCTTCCCCCGGGCCCGAGCTGCCGCCGCAGCGCCGCGGGGACAGGAAAAACCCCAGCGGGGCTCGGGGGCGACGTGAGCCCCAAACGGGGACCCGAGCGGGGACCTGCACCCCAAAACGGCCACCGGCCGCCTGGGGGGCTCTGGGGCAGGGCAGGGAGCCCGATCCCATCCCCGACGGGCTCTGCAGCCCCGTCCCTCGGCTCTGAGGGGTGCAGCCCCCCGTGGACCCCCGGGGAGGGTTGAGGCTGGGGGGGACACGGTGGCACTGGGGTGGAGCTGGCCGGGCACTGGGATTCACCCTGGTCCTGCTGTCCCGGGCCATCCTGAGCCATCCCGCCCTGTCCTGGGCCACCCCACCCCAGCCGTCCCTGTCCCTGTCCCCGCGGTGTCCCCACGGCTCTGGGGGCTGGGCAGGGCAGGATTCCTGCGGAAAACCCCCAAGGACTCGCCGGCACCTGGCAGCGCCGGGCACGGGGGGTTCCTGCCGGGGCTGGCACTGCCCCTGGGGTGACACTGCCCTTTGGGGTGACACTGCCCTTTGGGGTGACACCGGGGCTGGCACTGCCCCTGGGGTGGCACCGGGGCTGGCACTGCCCCTGGGGTGACACCGGGGCTGGCACTGCCCCTGGGGTGACACTGTCCTTGGGGTGGCACTGCTCCTGGGGTGACACTGTCCCTGGGGTGACACTGCCCTTTGGGGTGACACCGGGGCTGGCACTGCCCCTGGGGTGGCACAGGGGCTGGCACTGCCCTTTGGGGTGGCACAGGGGCTGGCTTTGCATCCCGAGGGGACACGAGGGGCTGTCCCTGTCACTGGGGACACAGAAGGGCTGTCCCTGCACTTGGGGGTGGCTCAGCGCTGCCTTTGGGGGGTGCAGGGGCTCTCCCTGCATTTGGGGACACAAGGGATGGCTTTGGGGACACAAGGGATGGCTTTGCCTTCGGAGAGGACACTGCGGTGGCTTTGGGGACACAAAGTCCGACAGGTGGCTTTGATTTGAGGGGTGACTGTGCAGGAGGAGGGACCCCAGAGCTGGCAGGGCCTTTTGGGGACACGGGGGGTGGCTCTGGGGACACTGGGGATGGCTGCCCGGCTGGCAGGGCTGGGGACAGGCAGTGCCCGGTGGCAGCTCGGCGGGGTTGGTGCAGACATGTTGTGACTTGTCACCGTGTCCTGCTGCGCTGTGACATTTCGCTGTGCCCTGTCACCCGGACGGGCAGTGCAGCTGTGCTGTGCAGATGTGCCGTGCCACGCGGCCCTGCCGTGTCACCGGGTGTCACCGGGACCTGTCCAGCTGTGCCACCGTGCTGTGGCAGCACGGCGTGCATTGCCGTGTCACCGTGCTGTGTCCAACAGCCATGGCGTGTCACCATGCCATGCACTGGTGTGTCACCACTGTGCCCTGTCACCACTGTGCCCTGTCACCACTGTGCCCTGTCACCCTGCCATGTCACCATGCCATGCACCATGTCACCATTAGGCACTGGTGTGTCCCCACTGTTGCATGTCACCATGCCATACATTGCTGTGTCACCACCGTTCCATGTCACCGTGCCATGCATTGGTGTGTCCCCACTGTTGCATGTCACCGTGCCATGCACTGCCGTGCCACCACGCCGTGTCACCCTGTGCCCCGTGCAGCGGGGGCTGGGCCCTGTCCCCTGTTCCCTGTCCCCTGTCCCCTGTCCCACGCGGTCCCGGTGGCTCCTGCGGTCCCCGCGCTGCCGCCGGGGGAGGAGGAGGAGGAGGAGGAGGAAGAGGAGGCTCAGGAAGCCGCAGCCCCCCGTGCCTGCCGGGGGCGGGGGGCTGGGGAGGCTCCTCTGCCGGGGGGGTTGGAGCCCAGCTGGCCACCCTCCCCGTGTCCCCGTGTCCCCGTGTCCCCGCGCTGTCCCCAGCTCCGCGCGGTTCGCACCGGGACAAACCCCGAGGGCGCGGAACCACGGGCGGTGCCCACCCGCCTTGGGGGGGGGTGGCACCCCCCAAACCGCCGTGCCCGGCCCGGGGGGAGCCGGGTCCTGCCCGAGCCGGGCTCGAGCGCCGGGGGGGTTAAAAATAAAAGCGAGGCGAGCGCGGTTTCGGGGCTTGCCCCCGCCCTGCCGTGCCCGGCCCGGCCCGTGCGGTTTCCCCGCGGCAGCGGCAGCGTGCGAGCGCCGCTGGCAGCGCCGGGGAGCGCGCTGTGGGAGCCAAGGGCAAAAAAACCCCAAAAACCAGCCCCGAAAAAAGCTGTTTTCTTCCTCTGTGCTCCTTGCAGAGCTCGGGCCGCTGCAGCAGCCGCGCTGGGAGCTCGGCCCGGCCGTAGCTCGGCTCGGCTCGGAGCTGCGGCGGCTCCCGGCTGGTTTTTAATGCGGTTGAGATTTTTTATCAGCGGCTGGAACCCCCCCGCGCTCGCTGCAGAGATGTGGGCCCGCGGGGGTGGCTCCTCCGGGGACACCGAGGGGTCCGCGGGGGCTCGGGGGGACCCGGGATGCTCGGGGCCAGCCTCGGTGCCGAGCCCGTGCAGCTCCTCGCCACGGCCGCTGCCTTCTCCGCCTCTTTCTCTTTTTACTTCTCTTCTTATCTGTATCTTTTGCTTTATCGTTTTCTTTATCTTTTTCTTTATCTCCTTTTTATTCTTATTTTTACTATTTTCGTGTTCTTGTTTTTAGTCTTTATCTTCTCCTTCTTTCTCTTCTCCTCCCGATTCTTCATTTTTTCCTCTTCTTTTTTTTTTCATTATTTTTCATTTTTCTCTTCCTTTTTCTTCTTCTTTTTCTATTTTCTCTTCCTTCCTCCCCCTTCTTTTTCTTAATCTTAATTTTCTTTTTTCTTCTGTTTTTTTTTTCTTTCTTTTCTTCACATTTTTTTCTTTCTCTTTCTGTTTTTCCTTTTTCTTCTCTTTCTTTTTCTATTCCTCACTCTCTCGCAAGGGCAATTTTGAGTCAGCCTCCACCCGCTGACTTTTCTTTCCACTGCTCTTCCCCCGGCGCTGCCCCAGCCCCGCTTCCTGGGGGGAGCCCGGACCCCTCTTTTCCCGGGGGTCCCCTGTCCCCTCTGGAATTCGGGGGGAGCATTCCCTGAGTGTGGGACGCCCCGTGTGGCTTTCAGGGGTGGCCGCTGGTGGCTTTCTGCCGGGGGGGGCACTACTGGGGGGGCACCCCTGTGTCCAGCTCGGCCATCGGAGCTCCAGGAGTTGCCAAAATTCCAAGGCTGGGAAACGCGGGGGGGCCGAACCGGTGCCCACAGCCACGGCGAGACCCCGGTGCCAGGCTGGGCTGGATACTGGGGATACTGGGGATACTGGGGACATTGGGAACACTGGGGACACTGGGGATACTGGGGACACTGGGGATAGTGGGGATACTGGGGACACTGGGGATAGTGGGGACACTGGGGATAGTGGGGATACTGGGGACACTGGGGATAGTGGGGACACTGGGGATAGTGGGGATACTGGGGACACTGGGGATAGTGGGGACACTGGGGATAGTGGGGATACTGGGGACACTGGGGATAGTGGGGACACTGGGGATAGTGGGGATACTGGGGACACTGGGGATAGTGGGGACACTGGGGATAGTGGGGATACTGGGGACACTGGGGATAGTGGGGACACTGGGGATAGTGGGGATACTGGGGACACTGGGGATAGTGGGGACACTGGGGATAGTGGGGATACTGGGGACACTGGGGATAGTGGGGACACTGGGGATAGTGGGGATACTGGGGACACTGGGGATAGTGGGGACACTGGGGATAGTGGGGATACTGGGGACACTGGGGATAGTGGGGACACTGGGGATAGTGGGGATACTGGGGACACTGGGGATAGTGGGGACACTGGGGATAGTGGGGATACTGGGGACACTGGGGATAGTGGGGACACTGGGGATAGTGGGGATACTGGGGACACTGGGGATAGTGGGGACACTGGGGATAGTGGGGATACTGGGGACACTGGGGATAGTGGGGACACTGGGGATAGTGGGGACACTGGGGATAGTGGGGACACTGGGGATAGTGGGGACACTGGGGATAGTGGGGACACTGGGGATAGTGGGGACACTGGGGATAGTGGGGATCCTGGGGATACTTGGGAGCCTGGGGCGAGCAGCCAGTGCTGGACACGAGGGGCAGAGCAGGAGCAGAGGTGTCCCGAGCAGGGAGCAGAGGTGTCCCCAAGCAGGAGCAGGGGTGTCCCCAAGCAGGAGCAGAGGTGTCCCCAAGCAGGAGCAGGGATGTCCCCAAGCAGGAGCAGGGATGTCCCCAAGCAGGAGCAGAGGTGTCCCCGAGCAGGAGCAGGGATGTCCCGAGCAGGGAGCAGCGATCTCCGGCCCAGCGCTGCCGTTTGAGGGGACACTCGGGGGGCAGCGGGGCGCAGCCCGGGGGTGGCAGCTGCCGGGTCCCCCCCGGTGCCACCGTGTCCCCTTCCTGCCCTTGGCGCGGGCTGGCGCCCAGCCCGAAATAGCAGCGGTGTTGGTTTCCGATCCGGAAGGTGCTTGGGGAGGGGGAGGAAGATACCGGGGCCGGGGGGGGATCGGCCCCGACAGCCTCCCCCAGCTGCCGGGGTCACTCAGCTCCTCAGGGCACCGGGAGGGGGGTGGGCACCGCGCTGCCTCAGTTTCCCCATCACCCCCCACCCCAAACTGCCCTGCACGCCAAGGGCCGAGCCGGGGGGGGGGTGACAGTGTCTGTGCCTGTGTCCCATCCCCAGGCGAATGTTCCCATTCCTCAGCTTCAGCCTGTCGGGGCTGAACCCCGCGGCGCACTACAGCGTCAGCGTGGACGTGGTGCTGGTGGACCAGCACCACTGGCGCTACCAGGGCGGCAAGTGGGTGCAGTGCGGGAAAGCCGAGGGCAGCATGCCAGGTACGGGCCCTTCCTCCCCGTCCTCCCCCTGGCGCCGCTGCCGGGCTGGGGGTGACGCTGCGGCCGCTGCCCCCTCCCCAGGGAACCGCCTGTACCTGCACCCCGACTCGCCCAACACGGGCGCGCACTGGATGCGCCAGGAGGTTTCCTTCGGGAAGCTGAAGCTCACCAACAACAAGGGAGCCTCCAACAACGTCGGGCAGGTGAGGGGAGGGTCCCGCCGCCGTGGCAGCTAGCTGTGACCCCCCTCCCCTGACCGCTCGCTGTCCCCTTGTACCCCCGCAGATGATCGTGCTGCAGTCGCTGCACAAGTACCAGCCGCGGCTGCACGTCACGGAGGTGAAGGAGGGCGAGGGGGAGGACGGCTACCCCTCCCCGCACACCCACACCTTCGCCTTCCCCGAGACGCAGTTCATCGCCGTCACCGCCTACCAGAACGCCGACGTGAGTGCGAGACCCCCTGCCAGTCCCCAGCGCGCGGCACCCCCCAAAAAATCCCCCAAAAGCACAAAAACTCCAGCAACGCCCCCAGCGCCCTCCCAGAAACCAGAGAGGAGATCCCAGTGTCACCACAGCGACCCAAAACCGTCCCAGAGCAGCCCCGTTAATCCCCCCTGCGACATCCAGGGTGTCCTCAGCTTCAGGAAACCGCCCTGGCCTCTCCCCAGGCCATCCCTGTCTGCGGGCACCCCGGTCTGCAGCATCCCTGCGACCCCAGGAACGTCCCCTCAGCATCCCAGGGTCCCCCCTTCATCCCCGGCTCCCCCCTGCATCCCCTCAGCACCCCAGAATCCTCCCCCTGCATCCCCTCGGCATCCTCGGATCCCCCCTGCATCCCCTCGGCATCCCTGGATCCTCCCTGGCTCCCTTCAGCATCCCAAAATCCTCTCAGTGCCCTCAGATCCCCTCAGATTTCCAGAGCCTCCCCCTGGATTCCCCACTACCCCCCCGGGACCGGCCCACACATCCCAGTACCGCCCCCCGAACCCCTTCAGCATCCCACAGCCCCCCAGCACCCCCTGCCCAGGCAGAGGCTGGCATTCCGGTGGGATGGGGGCAAAGGAGGAGGGACACCCAAACCGCCGTCCCCCCCAGATCACCCAGCTGAAGATCGACCACAACCCCTTCGCCAAAGGATTCCGGGACAACTTTGACTCGTGAGTGCCACCCCCGCACCCCGCTCCCTTCACCCGCCAGGGGCAGCCCCCCCAAACCCCACCGTGTGCCCCCCAGGATGTACCCGGCCTCGGAGAGCGACCGCCTGACCCCGTCCCCGCCGGAGGCTCCGGGCTGCCAGCAGCTGCTGCCGCGCTTCCAGCCCTTCCTGCCCGAGCAGTTCCCGCTGTCCCCCGGCCGCTTCTTCGGGGGGGAGCGGGGGGCTGGGCTGCCCCTGCCCCCCAAAGACCCCCCGCCCTGGTTCTTCCCCCCGCAGCAGCCCCCCGGCCCCGGCGCGCTGGACTACGGCGGCTACGAGGGGGGCTACGGGGGGGGCAAACTGGTGCCCTACGGGGTGAAACCCCTGGCGCTGCCCCCGGCCCCGCACCCGCCCCTGCCCTACTACCCCGAGGGGCCGGGGGGCTTCGGGGTGCCGGGGGGCTGGAGCCCCGGGCAGTACGGCCCCAAGGGCGGCGCCGCGGCTCTGGGCTGGTACCGGGAGCCCCGCGAGGAGAAGGGCAAGGAGATGGAGGGCTGGGCCAGCGAGCCCCCCGCCGCCGCGGCCTCCGGGGACTCGTCGGACTCGGGGCTGCACGAGTGCAAGCGGCGGAGAGTGTCCCCGTACCCCGAGAGCACCGAGAGCTGCTCCCCGCCCCGCAACGGCGACGGCTACGACCGGGAGCCGCTCCCCGACGGGGGCTACTACGGCTACTACGGCAACTGAGCCACGGCGGGGGGCGAGAGGGGCGCCAGAGCCCCCCCGGCACCCCCAATCCGGGTGGGAAAGGGTCCTGTGTGCCCCCCACCCCCAAATCCTGGGACGGCTGGAGCAGAGGGGGGGCTCAGCGCGACAATCAGCCCCCGGTGCCACCCCGGTGGGGCCGCGGGGGCGAGTGGGGTGGGACG
>NW_024524423.1:111663-114954 GCF_017590135.1 Pyrgilauda ruficollis
CTGCTCCGAAACCACTCCCCCGCGGGGGGGGGGGTGGGCGGGGTGGGGGGGAAGGGGGTGAGGGGCTTTTTTTTGGTGTCGGTGGTTTTTAAGGGAGGGGGGTTAACGCTGAAGTATTTATTGAGCCCCCCCCGTGCCCGGTGTGGGGCGGGGGGCAGCAGCATATCGCAATAAAGGGGGCACTGGGGCACACGGCTCTGGGCAATTCTGTGCGTGTGGGGAGGGAAACTGAGGCACGGGGAGGGGTGGGAGGGACTTGTGCATCGCCAGCCTGGTTTGGGAGGGGGTCCTGAGACCCCCAGGGGTGGCGATGGTGGGGGGGGGAGAAGGGATCTCTCTGCACACCACAACTCTTCACAGCCTTTATTAGAGCAGCCCCTGTGCACAATTTTGGAGGGTGGGGGGGGGGGCAGTGGGGTCTTCCCGCCCGCGGGCACCCTGTGACCCCCGGAACCCCCCCTCATCATCCTGTGCCCCCAGGGCAGGGGGGCACTGCCAGCCCCTGCCCCAAAGTGCCTCAGGTGTCCCCAAGGCTCTGCCCCGGGGCGGGGGGAGGCATTGCCAGTGCCCCCCTCCCATTTTGATATCACAGTTTTACTGAAACAGCGGCAAAATGGCTCGGAAAGGGGGGGGGGTTCTGCACCCCCAGTGCCGGGGGGACCAGCCCCGCTGCTGTGAGGAGCTGGGGGGGCTCGGCACCCCCCGGGTTCGGGGGGGCTACCAGAGCACTGCGCTGTCCAGGTGGGAGAAGCCGGGGTCCAGGCGCAGCTTCCAGTAGGTGTGGTTGGTGACCCAGGACTCCTTGCCACTGGCATCTGTCACACGCCTGGCCATGGGGCGGGGGGCACGGCTGGGACTTCCAGGGGGGGTTCCCCACTCCCTGAGAGCCCCACGCCCCCCCGAGAGCCCCACGCTCCTCCGCACCACGCGGTCTCCAGGGGGTCTGGCCATTCCTTTAAATCCCCCACATCTCCCAGAACCATGGGGTGGCCTCCCATGGGGGGCCCCACATCCTCCTGAGCCTTGGGGTGCCCTCAGGCCTCTCGTGGGGGGCTTTCCCCCTTCCCTGAGAGCCCCACACCCCCCTGAAAGTCCCACACCCCCCTGAGCCACGCTCTCAAGACTCCTGGGAAGGGTCTCCCCATCCCTTAAGACCCCTGCATCCCCCTGAGAGCCCCACATCCCCTGAGCCACGAGCTGCCCTCAGGACCCCCGGAAGGTCTCCCCATGCCCCCGACCCAGCCCCGGCAGCCCCCAGACCTGAAGAAGCGTGCCTGGTGGGTGATGTTGTTCTCCTCCATGACGCGGCGCCGGTCCCGCTGCAGCTGCTCGATCTGCCGCTTCTGCGCCTCGGCCGCCGGCACGTTCCCCTCCTCCAGGTACCTGGGGGGACACGGGACACGGCCGTGAGCGGCCGGCCGGTCCGGCCCGGCCCGGCCCGGCCCGCGGCCCGGGGGTGCTGACCGCTGGTCCGGCCGCAGGCGCGTGTCCGTGGAGGGCAGCACGCGGCGCAGCTCCGGCGTCAGCTCGTTCAGCTCCAGCGCGAACTGCGTGAAGCCGTAGCTCCTCTCGTGGTCGCGGGGCATGGGGTCTGCGCGGGGGGCGTGGGGACAGTGAGAGCCCCCCCGGGCTGGGGTGACCCCCCCAGGGCGGCGTCCCCGGCTCCTTACTGGCTCTCCAGACGCAGTGGCCCGGGGCGGGCCCGCGGTGCAGCCCCTCGTGCCACTTGCCCGCCAGGCGCTCCACGGCCGTCCCGCTGCGGCTCAGCACGGCGCCCTGCACCTCGTTGGCCCCCGCGCCCCAGTACCGGGCCTGCGGCCGCCGCAGCCTCAGCGGGGCCACCGGGGCCGGGGCGGGGCCGCCACGGTGGGGCGGGGTCGGTGGGGAAGGGTGGGGCCAGTGGGAGAGGGCGGGGCTCTGAGAGGGTGGGGTCATTAGGGAAGGGTGGGGTCCTAGGAAAGGGTGGAGCTCTTGGGAAGAGGGTGGGGCCATGAGGAGGAATCTTCTGGAAAGGCTGGAGTAATTGGGCTACTGGGAAAGGGTGGGGCCGCTGGGAGAGGCGTGGCTATTGGAAAAGGGAGGGGCAATGAGTGATGGGTGGAGGCTTCTGGAAAGGGTGGAGTCACTGGGAAGGGGTGGGGCTATGATGGGTGGGGTCATTTGTAAAGGGCGGGGCTACTGGGAAAAGGGTGGGGCCAGGAGTGATGGACAGAGTAATTGGGAGAGGGTGGGGCACTAAGGGGGTGGGGTCACTGGGGAAAGGGCGGGGCTACTGGGAAGAGGTGGAGCCATAAGCAAGGGGTGGGGCCAGACAAGGGGCGGGGCAACAACACAGCCTTTAATTACCAAGTCAGTGATGGGGCGGGGCCAGACCACGATAATGCAGAGGGGCGGGGCCAGGGCAGTGGGTGGGCGGGGCCTGGGCAGGAAGGGGCGGGGCGGGGGGCACACCTTGCAGAAGGTGAGCTTGCAGTGGTAGGAGGCGTCGCGGGTGTTGCGGATCAGCACCTCCCCGTAGTGCTCGATCCAGCGCGGCCCGCTCAGCACGTTGTGGATGCACGTGGTCACCTTGTTCCACTCGTAGTGGTCCCCGGTCCTGCGGGCACCGCCCCCGTGGGTGGGCACGGAGGGCAGGGGGGCACGGGGGCGGAGGTGGGGGAGCCCATCTGTGGGGCTGGGGTCTCACCTGGGCAGCTGGACATTGACGGTGCCCATGGGGACGATCTCCAGGGATTTGCCCCAGAATTTGTTCTTCCACCTCATGTCTGGAGGAGGAGGAACAGGAGGAGGTGAGACCCCCCCTGTCCCCCCACTCTGGGGGGACCTCCCAGCGCCCAACACCCTCCCGGGCTCTCACCTTGCCAGAAGACAACCAGCGGCGGCGGCTCCGCCGGCAGCCCCGGGCGCTCTGCTCCTGCCGGGCAGCGGGCGGTGGGACGGAGCCGCCCCCTCCCCGCAGCTGTCGGGGGGCAGAGCTGTCCCTTCCCCCTGTTCCCCCAGTCCCGCGTTTCCCCTTCCCGTGTCGGCAGGCAGAGCTGCCTCCGCCTCGGTTCCCCCTTCCCGCTCCTCCGCCGGTGCCCACTCCCTCCCGGTGCCCTCCCGGTGCCCTCCCCAGGGCTCCCCGCACCTGTCGGGGGGCGGCCCGGCCCCCCCGGCTCGGCGGCCTCCTCGCAGACGCTGCTGGTGACCTCACTGATGCACGACTCGTCCTCCGAGGGCTGAGGAGGCGCAGGGACCGTCGGCGGCTTCGGGGGTCCCGGAGGGATGGTGGGGGACCCCCATGGGGGGGGG
>NW_024524423.1:114964-121205 GCF_017590135.1 Pyrgilauda ruficollis
GGAGCGGGGGGGATCCGGGGGCGGGGGGGGACACGGGGAGCGGCTCTCGGGCCGGCTAATGAGGTGGGACGGGGGAGAGACAGGGGATAGATGAACCCAGAGCAGCGAGGGGTGGCGGGGGGTCCGCAGAGCCCCCCACCTGCAGAGCCCCCTCACCAGCAGAGCCCCCCCAAGCCCCTCACCTCGTTCTCAGAGGAGCTGGCGGAGAGGAAAACCTCGCAGGCATCGAAGAACTCGGTGTGGGAGTCGGCCAGCGAGACGATGCTGCGGTTGGAGAGCTGCTGCTCCCGGCCCTTGGCGGGCAGCGCGTCCGGCTGTGGGGACAGCCACCGGCTCAGCCCCCGCCCCAGGGGGACCACGGCACCCCCAGGCCGCCCCATCCCACCCCCCTGACCTCGTCCGGGTGCAGCGAGGCAAAGGAGTCCAGGGTGGTGTCGGAGGAGACGGACAGGGAGTGGAAGCGGCGGAGGGCGGGCTGTGGGAAGGGCGAGGCTGAGCCGAGCCCCCCCGGCCGGTCCCCTCCAGCCAGGGCAGGGCTGGCAGGGACAGGGGACCCCCAGCTCCCTGCTGAGACCCCTAGAGCAGCACCCCAGGGCCCCGTGCCCCCTCACCCCCGCGGTGCCCGCGCTGCCGGGCCGTGGGGCCGGGCACTGCCGGTCCAGCGCCTGCCGCATCTCCTCCAGACGGGCCCTCTCGGCCACCAGCGCGGCCACCACGCTGCTCAGCGAGCCGTGCACTGCCGGGGGACACGCTGGGCGTCAGCCTGAGGGTCCCAAAACCCGCCCTGGGACCCCCGGGCAGGCTCAGCCCCCGCCCCATCCCACCTTTCTGGGCCAGGACCCAGAAGCTGCGCTGCAGCTGGCTGTACTCCGGGGGCACACTGAAGGGCAGCTGGCTCTGCGACGCCTCCAGGTAGCGGGACAGGTTGGGGACAGAGCCGTGCAGGCGGCCCACCTGGGGGGACACGGGGCTCAGCGGGGTCTCCCGGGGGGCTCCGTGCCCAGGCGGTGGCAGAGCTCGGCGCGGGGGGTCCAGCTCACCCTCACCCTGCCGATGGTGTCGTCCTTGGCGAAGCTCTGCGTGCACCAGATCTTGGTGCTCCTGCGGCCCTTCTTCGGCCTCTCCGTGGCAGCTGAGGGCTGTGAGGGAGAGGAGGGGGCTGCAGCCGGACCCTCCCCAGGAAGGGGGGGCACGGGACCCCCTCCCTCACCTGGCTGCGGCTCTCACCTGGCTGCCGGCGATGAGCGGGGCCGAGGGGATGCGGTGCAGGGCCTCCAGGTGCTGCAGCATCCCCGTCAGCTCCTGCAGCTTGGCCTGGCACTCCGACAGCTCTGCCAGGGGCACAGAGGTCAGGGAGGGGGCACGGGGACCCTGCCCGGCCCCACGCAGCCCCTCGGGCCCCGCTCACCGGCCGAGCAGCGCTCCAGCCCCTCGCTGTCCTTCAGCCAGGCGTTCACCTTGTCCCGGGGGCTGGCCAGCGTGGACAGGGCAGGGGCACTGCCCGAGGGCAGGATCCGTGTCCACTGGCCCTGCAGCCGGGCACAGAGGGCACCGATCGCTGTCAGCAGCCGCTGCCCAGGCCCTGCCTGGCGCTGTCACCCCGAGCTGCCACCCACCTGCGTGCTGGTCCCCGTGGGACCCCCGGGGGGACACGGCCCCGGCCGCTCGCCGTGGTGGTGCCTGCACAGGCTGCTCACCCAGCTGGAGAACACCTCCGGGGACTTGATCTGGGGGACAGGGCCGAGTTGGAGGGGACACCAGCTGATGGCCCCAAGCCTGTCCCAGCCCAGCCCCGGCCTCCCAGTGGCACCTTGAGGTGATAAATGTTGTCCTCTGTGTCCAGGTCAACCCTCTGAGCCTTCTTGTTGACGGACATGACGGACTGCCGGACATCGATGGCACCATGCAGCTTGCCCTTGAGGACCTGGGGGAGCCCAGGGACGCCTGTCAGGGGGAAGACCCCCTTCCTCAGGGGGGCCACGGGGGTGTCCCCAGCCCTGAGCCCCCGGGGAGGCTGCGTGGCCACAGCCTGGGCACACACTCACGTCCTGGCGCGTGGTGGAATATTTCAGGATCCCGTTTTCCAGCACGAAGTACCGCTGGGGATGGAGGGGAAAGGTTTATTCTGGGAGGGGGTGCAGACAGCAGCCCCCACAGCCAGCCCCCCTGCCCAAATCCTGCCAGACCAGCCGGGACCGCGGCTCCTGGTGCCAGCTCAGCCTGTTACCTTGTGCCAGCCCTTCAGGGGCCATTTCCTCTTCTTGAGCAGGTACCCCTCGTGCCGCTGCGGCTGCTGCCCGGGGCTGCCCCGGGCACGGGGCTCCTCCACCACCTCCCAGCTCTCTGAGCCCTGCGGGGACGGGGGTCAGCGTGGGGGTCCCTGAGCACCAGAGGTGCTGCCCACCTTGTTCCCAGGCAGGGACATTTGGTACCCACAGGGGCATCATCCTAAAGCAGGGGGAAGCCCCCAAAGCCTCCCTGTGGTCATTGTGAGCCCCCCAGATCCAAATCCAAATCCAAACCTGCTGGATGCTGCTGTGCTTGGAAGACACGGTGCTGTTGGAGCGGGACAGGGCCCTTTTCGGGGAGCACGGGTCCTTCTCGTGGCTGCCCATGGCCGGCGAGCAGCGGGGGCAGGGGGCACCGGGCCGAGCCCCCCCTCGCGTCCGGGCTGCGGGGCCGGGGCTCCGAGCTCGGCCGTCACGGCGGGAGCCGCTGCGGGGAGGGGACGGCGGGTCAGGGGGCTCCGGGACGGCAGCGGCAGCCCCGCTGGGACAGGGGGCGGCGGGGGTGGCCCCGTGCCCAGCCCCCGAGGGGCTCTGCATGGCACCGCCGCTGGCACCGAGAAACTTCTGCGTGAGCCGAGCCTTTGACCCGCCCAGCGTTATCTCGGCTGTGCCACCCAGTCCGGGTCCAGAGTCCGGCCCCGCGGAGCGGCGGGCACGGGGCACAGCCAGGAGGGCGACACCGCGGCGAGGACCGGGCTCGGCCCCTGCTCCATCCGGCACCGCCGAGCCGGGACACGACCCCGCCAAACCCGGCTCGGCGTCTGCTCCCTTTGCCCTTCACGATTCCAGAGGGGGAAACTGAGGCACGGGCAAGCTTCTCCTGGCCTTGCCATCCCCCTTGGCGCTGTCCCTGACGGGGCATGTGTGAGTCCCGGCCGCTGCCGTAGGACGGATCCCGGGATAACCCGGGACAGCGGCCAAGCCCTGGCACCGGTGACCACCGTGCCGGTAACCGCGGCACCGGTCACCGCCGTAGCGACGGCCACGGCGCCGGTAACCACGGCACCGGCAGACAAGCACGCTGCCTTAGATAACCCGGCACCGGTACCGGCGGCTCCGAGGGGAGGGCACCGGGGGTCTCCCGGTTCTCTCCCGCAGGTGCTGCCGGGGATCGGCACCGACCCCTGGCAGTGGAGCGGGGCTGCGCCGGTACCCCCGGGGGGCTCCATCCCCCGCGCGGGGCAAAGCCCATCCCCGTGTCCCCGCGCCGGTGTCACCCCCCGGGGCAGCGGGGGCCGGGGGTGGCGGGGCCGGCCGGACCGTGCCCCGTGCCGGTGGCCGGTGCTCACCTGGGCGGGCGGCGGGCGGGCGGCGGGGGCCGGTCGCATCCTGCCCGGCGGCGGCGGCAGGAAGCGGAACACGGAGGGCGGTCCGGAGCCGCTCGGCTCTGCCCCCTGCTCCGTGGAGGACCGGAGCCGCCAGCGCCGGGAGCCGCCGGGACACCGGGAGCGGGCACGGCCCGAGCGCCCGCACGGAACCGGGGCGGCTCCGGAGCCCAGCCCCGGGGAGAGGGGTGGGGGGACCCCCGCGAGAGGCAGCACCGCACGGGGGTCCCGGGGTTGGTCATCCCACGGGGGTCCCGGGAATCACCGAGCCGCGGGGGTCTCGGAATCACCGACCCGCGGGGGTCTCAGGGATCACTGACACACGGGGGTCCCGGAATCACCGAGCCGCGGGGGTCTCAGGGATCATTGACACACGGGGGTCCCGGAATCACCGACCCGAGGGGGTCTCAGGGATCATTGACACACGGGGGTCCCGGAATCACCGACCCGCGGGGGTCTCAGGATGGATGTCTGAGGGTCTCAGGATCACCATCCCATGGATGGCTTGGGGATTGCCAACCCGAGAGGGTCTCAGGGATCACTGACCCAGCGGGAATCAGCAGCCTATGGGGGTCTCAGGATCACCATCCCGTGGGGGTCTCAGGGCTGCTCCTCCCATGGAAATCCCGGGAATCACCACCCCGTGGGGATCCCGGGAATCGCTGACCCACACACGGGGGTGTCCGGGATCACCCCTCCAAGGTGGTCCCGGCGCATTCCCACCCTGGGATTTCCCTCTCCCACCCCAACTCTGCTCCCTCGGACCCCCGGAGCAGCCCTGGCCTCCCCCCCACCCTCGGGGGGCAGGAACAGCCCTCACCCACCCCCCAAAATCACAGACGAGGCCTCGGCAGTTCCACACAGACACTTTAATGGACAGGCCAGCGACCCCGGCGTGGGATCAGTGTCACAGCACACCCCCAGCCCCAAGGCACGGGGCTTGGAGTGCCCAAAATCCCCCCTGGAGGGTCCATCCCGCGCTCCTCCTCCTCTGGCTGCTCCCAGAGAGCCCCGGTCACAGCTGGAACGCTGCTGGGATGATCCCAGGGGAGCACAAGGGAACGGCCACGACTCCCTGCTGGGGCTGGGGGGGCCACAGGACCCTCAGCGTCAAACCTCCAGCCCCTGACCCCCCTCTGTGGAGCTGCAGAATTCCATGGGAATTGTGTCCGTGATCCTTCAACCCCTCATCCGGGGGGCTCCAGGGAAGGAACTGGTTGCCAGTTTCCAACGTCAGTGGCTGCCCGCGGCTGTGCCCGTGCCCCGCAGCCGCCGGATGTGCTGGTCCAGCAGCGCCGCGAGGCGAGCGGGGCCCTGCTGCAGCAGGGACGAGGTCTGGGAGCACGGCAGGGACAGGGCTGCCACCGTCTGCCCCCGGCACACCTCCAGCGGCGGCAGCCGGGCCAAGGTCTCCACGCCCTGCCGGCTCAGGATGGTGTCGTCGATGCAGGCGCCTGGAAAAGGGAGATCGGGATGGGCATGGAATTCCAGAGCCCAATGGGAGGGGGTGGGGAGATCGGGATGCGCATGGAATTCCAGAGCCCAGTGGGGAGGGGGTGAGGAGCTAGGGGTGGGTGTGGAATTCCAGAGCCCTCTGGGGAGGCACTGCTGGTTCCTGCAGGCTGCCCTCCCCTCTCTGCATGGATGCAGCTCTGTCAGGGGGCCTCATTCCCAGCCCTGGGCTCACATTCCCAGTCCTGAGGAGCCTCCGGAGCCCCCTGCGCCCCCATTCCCAGCCCTGGATGAGCCCCCCAAGCCCCAGTCCCTCACTCCCAGCCCCGTGCCCCCGTTCCCAGCCCCAGTCCCCCGTTCCCAGCCCCGTGCCCCCGTTCCCAGCCCCAGTCCTGCAGGCTGCCCTCCCCTCTCTGCATGGATGCAGCTCTGTCAGGGGGCCTCATTCCCAGCCCTGCGCCCCCATTCCCAGTCCTGAGGAGCCTCCGGAACCCCCTGCGCCCCCATTCCCAGTCCTGAGGAGCCCCCCAAGCCCCAGTTCCCCTTTCCCAGCCCCGTGCCCCCGTTCCCAGCCCCGTGCCCCCGTTCCCGGCCCCGTGCCCCCGTTCCCAGCCCCGTGCCCCTGTTCCCAGCCCCGGCTGCTCCCGGCTCGGTGCTCAGGGGCAGGGGAGGCTCTCACCCAGCAGGTTGACCTGTGGCACCCCCTTGAGCACCCGCAGCATCTCCCTGGCGCGCGGCTCCGGGCTCACCAGCAGGATGTTCCGGCACACGAACAGCGGCAGCAGGTTCCTCCACTTGGACTGCGCCAGCACCGGCCGGGCAACCTGGGCACGGCCCGGGGTGAGAACGGGGACACCGGGACAGCCCGGAGCCACCGGGACACCCCGGAACCACTGGGACACCCCTGGAACCACTGGGACAGCCCGGAACCACCGGGACAGCCCGGAACCACCGGGACACCCTGGAACCACTGGGATACCCTGAAACCACCGGGACAGCCCCTCCAGAACCACCGGGACAGCCCGGAACCACCGGGACAGCCCGGAACCACCGGGACACCCTGGAACCACTGGGACAGCCCGGAGCCACCGGGACACCCTGGAACCACTGGGATACCCTGAAACCACCGGGACAGCCCCTCCAGAACCACCGGGACAGCCCGGAACCACCGGGACA
>NW_024524423.1:122461-180492 GCF_017590135.1 Pyrgilauda ruficollis
GACTGGGGACAGGGGACAGCGCTGGGGACACAGCACCCGCGCGTAGCTGTCCTCCTGGGGACAGGGAGTGAGGGGATTGGGGACAGGGGACAGCCCTGGGGACACAGCACCCACACGTGGCCGTCCTCCTGGGGACACACAGTGTGGGTGTGGGGACAGGGGACAGCCCTGGGGACAGGGATCTAGGATGTGGGGACAGGGGGACGGTGTGGGACCCCTGGTGTGATCCTGCAGCTGGAACTGCTGGGGGGAGATGGACCCGAGGATTGTGAGGTGATGCCATGGGTTTTGAGGTACCCCCATGGATTCCCAAGGTGCCCCCATGGATCTCAGGGTGCCCCCATGGATCTCGAGGTGCCCCCATGGATCCCGAGGTGCCCCCACGGATCCCGAGGTGCCCCCACGGATCCCGAGGTGTTCCCATGGATCTCAGGGTGCCCCCATGGATCTCGAGGTGCCCCCATGGATCCCGAGGTGCCCCCACGGATCCCGAGGTGCCCCCATGGATCCCGAGGTGCCCCCATGGATCTCAGGGTGCCCCCACGGATCTCAGTGACCCCGTGGATCTCAAGGTGCCACACGCGGGGTATCCCCTGTTTCCCAGCCCCCCCACACCCCACCCCAGGGCTGTCCCACAGCTGCAGGACCCCCGAGCCGAGCCGAGCCGAGCCGAGCCGTACCTGCGAGTCGCGGGGGCCGGGCCGGGGCAGGCAGCGCGGCGGCAGGGCGGGCCGCGGGGGCAGGTACTCGGTCAGGGCCAGCAGCTTCTGCCGCTGGAAGTGCATGGCCTTCCAGTGCCGCGTCACCGCCTTGGAGCCGCGCCGCAGCAGCTGCAGGGCGGGCAGCCAGGCTGCGGGGCAGCGTCAGCGCCGCTCCCGCTCCAAAGCCCCGTCCCAGCCCGGGCCATTCCCATCTCAGGCCCATGTCCCTGTCCCGTCCCCATTCCCCGTCCCGTTCCTGTCCCAGTCCCGTTCCCGTTCCTCCGTCCCGTTCCTGTCCCCGTCCCAGTCCCGTTCCTGTCCCAGTCCCGTTCCCGTTCCCAATCCTGTTCCAATCCCGTTCCCATTCCTGTCCCAGTCCTGTTCCCATTCCTGTCCCGTTCCCGTTCCTGTCCCTGTCCCGTTCCCATTCCCTTCCCACTCTCGTCCCCATTCCCCGTCCCGTTCCTGTCCCCGTCCCAGTCCCGTTCCCGTTCCCAATCCTGTTCCAATCCCATTCCCATTCCTGTCCCAGTCCTGTTCCCATTCCTGTCCCGTTCCCGTTCCCATTCCCATTCCTGTCCCAGCCCGGTTCCCTTTCCTGTTCCAATCCCGTCCCCGTTCTCGTCCCCATTCCAGGCCCCTGTCCCATCCCCGTTCCCGTCCCAGTCCCAGTCCAAGTCCCGTCCCAGTCCCAGTCCCAGTCCCAGTCCCGTCCCAGCCCCAGTCCCAGTCCCAGTCCCAGTCCCGTCCCAGTCCCTGTCCCTGTCCCAGCCCCGTTCCCGTTCCCGTTCCCGTTCCCTCACCCCGCCGCCATCGCGCCCCGCCGCTTCCCAGCGCCGCCATCTTGGCCGCGGCCGCGCAAGGGCCTGTGGGAAGGTGGAGGAGCGCCACTTCCGGCGCGCCCGTCTCCATAGCAACGGCGCGGCGCGGCCTGGGCGCGGGCCCGGGGGTCGCTGAGCCCCCCAGAGTGAGGAACTCTGAGCCCACACCCGGGGAACCGCTCCCGGTGAGCCCCCTGGCCTTTCCGGGGGTCTCTCAGCTCCAAACCCGCGGTACCCGGTCCCGCTGAGCTGCCGTGGCTGCATCTCGGGGGTCTCTGAGAGCCCCCGTCCCGTGAGGCCTAGTCCCGGTGACCCCCAGCCCCATCCCGGGGGTCTCTGGGCTCCTGGCCCTGGTGACCCCCGGTTCCAGTGCCATAACCCCCCTGGATACAGAGCCCCTCTGCCCCCCGCGGGGTCCCAGCCCTGACCCCAGCCCACCCGCAGGTTTGTCCCCTCTGTTCCCCCAGACCCAGCTGCTGCCATCCCCCCTGAGGAGGGGACAAGGACCCCAGCCCACCCCGCCATGGCTGAGCCCCTTTGTGGGGGTGAGCGAGACGCCGGGGGGCTCCTGGGGCAGGAGGGGCTGCGGCCTGCCCCGGACCCCCCCCCAATTCCCGCAGCCCCTGCGGAGCCGTGCCCAGGGGTGACCCTCAGCGACAGCCTGCTCCTCGCCCGCGGCCGGTGAGCATCCCCCGAGCCCCGCAGGGAGGGAGGGGGCTCCGGGCACCCCAAAACCCCCTGCCCGTGTCCCCGCAGCCCCAGCGGCACCGTGCGCCTGGACCGGGAGAACATCTGCTGCATCGGCAGGAGCCGGGGAACGGGGACCACCCTCAGCCTCTACCTGCAGCAGGTACGGAGCTGGGGGCAGCCTGATCGGGGGGCACAGGGACCCCCGGGTCTGGTCCGGGGGCACAGGGACCCCCGGGTCTGGTCCTGGGGCACAGGGACCCCCGGGTCTGATCCTGGGGCACAGGGACCCCCGGGTCTGCTCCTGGGGGCACAGGGACCCCCGGGTCTGGTCCGGGGGCACAGGGACCCCAGTCCTGATCCTGGGGCACAGGGACCCCCGGGTCTGATCCTGGGGCACAGGGACCCCAATCCTGCTCCGGGGGGCACAGGGACCCCCGGGTCTGATCCTGGGGCACAGGGACCCCCGGGTCTGGTCCGGGGGCACAGGGACCCCCGGGTCTGATCCTGGGGCACAGGGACCCCAGTCCTGATCCTGGGGCACAGGGACCCCCGGGTCTGATCCTGGGGCACAGGGACCCCAATCCTGCTCCTGGGGGCACAGGCACCCCAATCCTGCTCCGGGGGGCACAGGGACCCCCAGTCCTGCTCCTGTTTTCCCTCCCCAGTATCCAGAAGGGAACAGTTTCCCCCACCCTTGAGGCTTTTGTCCCAGTGACCCCCCAGACCCACCACGGGGGTCTCTGAGCCCCCCACCCTAGAGGGTTTTGTCCCAGTGACCCCCCAGACCCACCACGGGGGTCTCTGAGCCCCCCACCCTAGAGGGTTTTGTCCCAGTGATCCCCCAGACCCACCACGGGGGTCTCTGAGCCCCCCCATTCCAACCCTCCTGGAATTCCAGTGTTCCCAAACCCATACGAGGACACTCAGGGCCCTGAATTTTGGGGTCTCTCCGTGTCCCCCCACCCCATTCCCTCCCCAGAATCTCCTGGGTTGCCCCCAGGGTTGGTTGGAGCAGGGATTCAATCCCAGAGCGTTCCCAAAATGGGAATTTTCACTCAGCAGGCAAAATAAAAACCACGCTGGGGTTCTTCCTATTTTATTTTCCAGAACCAAATTGAGAAGATCGAGAATTTGGAGTGTTTCCCCAACCTGAGGTACAGCAGCTCCTCCTCCCGAGGGTCCCTGGGCTGGGGAAGGGGACCGGGTGTCCCCAGGGGGCTGTGACATCCCCCCGACCCCCCCTGAGCTCTCCAGGTTCCTCTGCCTGGCTGGGAACCGCATCCAGAGGGTGGAAAACCTGCAGGGGCTGCCCCAGCTGAGCGTCCTGGACCTGTCCCACAACCTGATCCAGGTGCTGGCCACAGGTGGGGAGCAGGAAGGGCTCCAGGGATGGCTGCAATTCCCATTCCTGCTCTCCCTGCCTCAGTTTCCCTGCTGGGGAACAGGAATGGCTCCAGGGATGGCTGCAATTCCCACCCCCCTGCCTCAGTTTCCCTGCTGGGAAGCAGGAAGGGCTCCAGGGATGGCTGCAATTCCCTTTCCCTCCCTCCTGCCTCAGTTTCCCTGGTGGGGAGCAGAACGGCTCCAGGGATGGCTGCAATTCCCTTTCCCTCCCCCCTGCCTCAGTTTCCCCGGGAGTGGGAGCTGCCTCAGGCGTGGGGGAGCTGGGGGGATTGGGGGGCAGCAGTCCTGGCCCAGCTCAGCCCCTCTGTGCTTTCCCTGTGTCCTGGCAGAGGAGCTGCCCCGCAGCCTCCGGATCCTGGAGCTGGCAGGGAACCCGTGCACGCGGCAGGATGGATACAGGTGGGGCAGGAGGGCCCTGCAGCCCCCCAAAAACGGGGACACGCCTCGGGGTCCCCCAGCTGTGGCCTTTCCCGAGAGCTGGGAAAGAGGCTTGGCCAAGGGGGAATGGATTCACATTGCCAGAGGGGATTTTGGGAAGGAATTCCTGGCTGGGAGGGTGGGGAGGCGGTGGAATGGAATTCCCAGAGAATCCCTGGCAGGGTCCCAGGACAGTTTGGGGCAGGCTGGGGTGGGGAATGTGTTCCTGAATTGGAACTGGGTGGGATTTCAGGTCCCTTCCTACCCAAACCATTCCATGAGATATCAAACACAGCCTGGCCCTCCAAGCCCCAGGGATGTGAATCCCTGCTCAAACCCCGGGATGTGAATCCCTGCTCTCCACATCCCAGGGATTTGAATCTCTCTTCTCCGCCCTCAGGCTCTGGTGGGCTGAGGGAGGATGGGACACCCACTCCCAATCCCACAGCTGCAGAAAATTTGGCTTTTCCTTCATGTTTCCCACAGGGATCGGGTGCTGGCAGCCCTGCCCCAGCTCCTGCAGCTGGATTCCCAGCCCGCCCATGGAAACGCGGCCGAGGAAGGGGCGGGAGGCGGCTCCTGCAGCAGCGAGGAGGAGGAGGAGGAGGAGGAGGAGGAGGATGAGGAGCTGCTCCCTGAGCTGAGGGCTCCCTTCACTGTGGACAGAGGTGCCGGGCTGGGGACAGGACACGCGGCCCTCTGGCTCTCGGGGCTGGCAGTGCCACATCTGGAGCTGCTGTCCCTGTCCCTGTCCCTGTCCCGGTCCTGGTCCCGGTCCCTGCAGGTTTCCTCGCGGGCGTGCAGCGGGAGCTGGCGGGGCGGGCGCGGTGGAGGCGCTCCGTGAGCCGCGAGGAGCACCGGGCGCGGCTGGAGGAGCTGCGGGAGCGCCGGGCTCTGCTGCTGGGCGCGGGGTGGGACAGCACAGCCCGGCCGTGTCCCCAGGGGGAGCCAGGGGCACAGCTGTCACCTCTGCCGGCGTCCGGCGGGTCCCAGCCAGCTCCTGGCGCCATCCAGCCCCCAGGCGAGGCTCTGGAGAAGGAGACTCGTGCCAAAGGAGCAGGAAATGGGCAGTTATCCCAAATATCCTGCAGCAGCAGCCGGGAATAAAGACTTTCTTCCCACCCCAGTCCATGTGGATGCCTCCCTGAGGGGCTGGAAACGGGGGAAAGCACACACGGGGCGGTGGGCAGGACCCCCAATCCCACCCCACATCCCTGTCCTTCCCCTTGCACCTCATTCCAGCCTGAGGCCACCTCCCAGTGCTGCAGGCTGAACTGGGGGCTGGGACCCCCGGAGGGATCAGGAAGAGTCAGGGTCAGACTCTGGGAACGTTCTGTGATTCCCTGTCCGTGAAAAACGCCGTGGGGGAAGCCGAGCCCACCCACCTGTGCGGGGTTTAGGTGTAAAACTTCATCTCGGCCTCCACGCAGTCGAAGAAGAGGTCGGCCAGCTCCTCGGGGCAGGGGCTCACGGTGCCCTCCTGCAGCTCCCGCATGCCCTGCAGGCCCTGCTTCTCCAGCTCCTGCAGCGTCCCCAGGAGCCGCTGGCCCCGCTCCTGCCGGGATAGGCTGGGTCAGGGAGCGCAGGGAGCCTGGGTGGGATCTGAGAGCTCAGGGCTTGATCCCATTGCAGGGTGGGGAAGGGTCTGCGGGGTCTCTGGGGTCTGTGGGCTCTGCAGGGTCTGAGGGCTCTGTGGGGTCTGAGGGCTCTGTGGGGTCTGAGGGGACACGCGGCCCTCTGGCTCTCGGGGCTGGCAGTGCCACATCTGGAGCTGCTGTCCCTGTCCCTGTCCCTGTCCCGGTCCCGGTCCTGGTCCCGGTCCCTGCAGGTTTCCTCGCGGGCGTGCAGCGGGAGCTGGCGGGGCGGGCGCGGTGGAGGCGCTCCGTGAGCCGCGAGGAGCACCGGGCGCGGCTGGAGGAGCTGCGGGAGCGCCGGGCTCTGCTGCTGGGCGCGGGGTGGGACAGCACAGCCCGGCCGTGTCCCCAGGGGGAGCCAGGGGCACAGCTGTCACCTCTGCCGGCGTCCGGCGGGTCCCAGCCAGCTCCTGGCGCCATCCAGCCCCCAGGCGAGGCTCTGGAGAAGGAGACTCGTGCCAAAGGAGCAGGAAATGGGCAGTTATCCCAAATATCCTGCAGCAGCAGCCGGGAATAAAGACTTTCTTCCCACCCCAGTCCATGTGGATGCCTCCCTGAGGGGCTGGAAACGGGGGAAAGCACACACGGGGCGGTGGGCAGGACCCCCAATCCCACCCCACATCCCTGTCCTTCCCCTTGCGCCTCATTCCAGCCTGAGGCCACCTCCCAGTGCTGCAGGCTGAACTGGGGGCTGGGACCCCCGGAGGGATCAGGAAGAGTCAGGGTCAGACTCTGGGAACGTTCTGTGATTCCCTGTCCGTGAAAAACGCCGTGGGGGAAGCCGAGCCCACCCACCTGTGCGGGGTTTAGGTGTAAAACTTCATCTCGGCCTCCACGCAGTCGAAGAAGAGGTCGGCCAGCTCCTCGGGGCAGGGGCTCACGGTGCCCTCCTGCAGCTCCCGCATGCCCTGCAGGCCCTGCTTCTCCAGCTCCTGCAGCGTCCCCAGGAGCCGCTGGCCCCGCTCCTGCCGGGATAGGCTGGGTCAGGGAGCGCAGGGAGCCTGGGTGGGATCTGAGAGCTCAGGGCTTGATCCCATTGCAGGGTGGGGAAGGGTCTGCGGGGTCTCTGGGGTCTGTGGGCTCTGCAGGGTCTGAGGGCTCTGTGGGGTCTGAGGGCTCTGTGGGGTCTGAGGGTTCTGCGGGCTTTGCAGGTTCTGAGGGATCTGCAGGGTCTGAGGGCTCTGCAGGCTCTGCAGGCTCTGCGGGCTCTGTGGGGTCTGCAGGCTCTGTGGGGTCTGTGGGCTCTGCAGGCTCTGCGGGCTCTGCGGGGTCTGCGGTACCGGGTCCCGCTCCATGAGCTCCAGCGCCGCCTGATGCCGGCGGTACAGCTCGTGCCGCCGATCCACGGAGCTCTGGAACCTCGGGATCTGCTTGGCGGGATCCTGCAGGAAGGTCGGGGATCTCACCTGCGGCGCCGGCTTGATGCCGGCCACGAACACGAAGGGCTTGAAGACAGACCTGGAGGAGAGGCTGGGGTGAGAGAGCGGAGCTGCTGGGAGCGCCACGTCGCCGTGCCCGGCTCGGCCTCACCTGGAGGGGTCGGGGGTGGCGGTGAAGAAGTGCACGCAGGGCAGGGCGGGGTCGCGGGGCAGCACGGACACCATGCTGCCCGCCGTGCGGAACCCCTCGGCGTCCACGCAGATGCCGCTCTCCTTGTCCCGCAGGATGGACATCAGCGTCTCCGCCGTGATGTGACCTGGAGGGACGGGCAGGGCCACCTCAGCGCTGCCAGCTCGGCCGTGGGCAGTGGGGACGCACTGGGGCGAGGCGTGGGCGGCCGTCCCCGTGCCAGGCCCTGTCCCCAGGGGATGTGCCAGCACAGAAGCAGCCCTTGGCGAGCCATGGGTGGCCATCCCTGTCCCTGTCCCTGTCCCCATCCCTGTCCCCACCTGAGTGCTGCCACAAGAGCTCCTTGCCAGTGTGGAAGCAGCCCTTGGGTAGCCATGGATGAGTATCCCCATCCCTGTCCCTGTTCTATTCTTGTCCCCATCTCTGTACCTGTCCTATCCCCCTTCCTGTCTCTATCATATTCCTATCCCTGTCCCAGTCTTATCCCCATCCCCATCCCAGTCCTGTCCCTGTCCCTGTCCCTCTCCCAGTCCTATCCCCATCCCCGTCCCAGTCCCGTCCCTGTCCCTGTCCCAGTCCTATCCCCATCCCCATCCCCGTCCCTTGTCCTGTCCCCACCGTGTCCCCACCGTGTCCCCACTGTGTCCCCACCGTGTCCCCACCTGCTATCCCCATCCCCATCCCCATCCCTTGTCCTGTCCCCACCGTGTCCCCACCGTGTCCCCACCTGCGTGCTGCTGCAGCAGCTCCCTGCCGGCATGGAGCCGTGCCCTGGCCGCCTCCATGCGCGGGGGCTCCTTCTCCAGGGAGAAGGCGCGTGCGAAGCTGAACTCTCCGCGGCCGCTCCACCATCCCTGGCTGCGCGCACGCTCCCGCAGCCCCGCGTGCTCGGCCGTGATCTCGCTGCCGATGCTCAGCTGGTTGGAGATGTTGCGGCTGCCCTCTGCGCCAGCGGGGCCCGGGGGTCACTCGGGGCGCTCCGGGACGCCCCGTGCCCCCCGTCCCCCCGGTGCCCGCTCACCGCGGATGCGCTGCGCCGCCCAGTAGCGCCCGGCCGTCTCCAGCAGCCAGGCCTCGGCGCGGTCGGCCAGCAGGAAGGTGTTGTGGTACACGAAGGGCACCGGCTCCTCCTTGCAGCTCCCGCCTTGGCCGTAGCGCTCCAGCAGCGCCGTCATCACCTCCAGGGCCTCCCGGGCCGAGCCGCCCCGCTCCAAACCCAGCCTGTGCCAGCAGTGCCCGTCAGACAGCCCGGGGGCTGGGACAGCACGGGGACAGGGGGCTGTCCCCACCATCATCACCATCCGCCCCACCATCACCATCGTCTCCGGGGGCTGGGACAGCGCGGGCACGGGGACACGGGGCTGTCCCCACCATCATCACCATCCTCACCATCATCACCATCCTCACCGGGGGCTGGGACAGCATGTGCATGGGGACAGGGGGCTGTCCCCACCATCATCACCATCCTCACCACCATCACCATCCTCACCACCATCACCATCCTCACCGGGGGCTGGGACAGCGTGTGCATGGGGACAGGGGGCTGTCCCCACCATCATCACCATCCTCACCATCATCACCATCCTCACCGGGGGCTGGGACAGCATGTGCATGGGGACAGGGGGCTGTCCCCACCATCATCACCGTCCTCTCTGGGGGCTGGGACAGCGTGTGCACGGGGACAGGGGGCTGTCCTCAGCATCCTCACCATCCTCACCATCATCACCGTCCTCACTGTCCTCACCCTCCTCACCTCACCAGGTCCATGCCCAGCAGTGCCTCGGCCTCGCCCAGGGGCTCGCGGGTCCACACGCCCTCGTTGCCCACGCAGACCCCGCAGTCGTTGGCGCCCATCTCGGCCCCCCAGAGCCAGGCAGGGCGGCTCAGCACCACGGCGTGCGTGCGCTCCGCCTGCTCGATCTCCAGGTACGTGCACTGCGGGGACACGGCGTGACACGGGGTGACACCTGGCACAGTGAGTGCTCTGTCCCTGCAGCCACCCTGGCACACGGGGTGACACCTGGCGCAGTGAGTGCTCTGTCCCTGCAGCCACCCTGGCACACGGGGTGACACCTGGCGCAGTGAGTGCTCTGTCCCTGCAGCCACCCTGGCCCTGCAGTGGGAGGACACACACGGCTGAGCTGGCACCTGATGTCCCTACAGCTCCTTTGGCCCTGCACGGTCTCACCTGGACTTTGTCCCCAGGCCGGTGGGTGGCAGCGGGGACATAGACGATCTCCTGCACCTCGTCTCGGGGACGATCGGCGTTCTTGCCGAAGATGACAGCGGGGGACGCCGTGTGCGGCGGCATGGCCACGAAGCAGTCGCAGGACGAGGGCACAGGACCGTGCCCCGCCATCCTAAACCGGGTCAGGGCGATGTCAGCCCCCTGTCCCTGCCCTGGATGTGTCCCAGGGTCGCTCTGGGGCTGGGCATGGAGGGGCTGTTGGCTGACGCGGTTCCTGAAACTTGGGGGACATCAGGGACCCCATGGCGGGGTGACTCGGGGGGTACCCCCGCCCGGGACCCCGCAGGTCCGCACGGACCGGAGCCACCCCCCCCGCAGCCCCGGTAACCGGGACCCCCCAGCACCGACCGCGGACGGGACCCCCCCTGACAGCGCCGGTAACCGGGACCCCGCGGGGGCCTCCCGTCCCCACGCACCTGCCGCTGCTTCCGCCCCTCCGCCGCTGCCGGGCCCGCCCCGGCCCGCCCTGTCCAGCCCCGGCCCGCCCTGTCCAGCCCCGGCCGTGCGACGGCGGCGCCCGGTGGCCGGAGGCCGCACGGCGGCAGCGGCGGGGACCGGCACCGGCACCGGGACCGGCACCCGCGTGGGTCGGGGGGAAGGTTCCCAAAGGAACCTGGGCACGGGGGTCCCAAATTTCCTCCCGTGGGACAGGGACGGCGGACCCGGGTGTGTGCTGGGGGTTCCCGTGGGTCGGAGCTCCGGGTGGGCATCACCCCCACGGGCACCCCGCGCCCCCGCGGGCAGCCCCGGCGTGGGCAGCACCGCGCCCGGCCCGCGGTATGCGGGACCCTCGTGGGGGGCTCAGCCGTCCCAGCCCCTGTCACCCCCACACCCAGCAGCCCCCGGGGTCCCTGTCCTGGGAAGCCTTGGAGAGCCGAGGGCAGGCTGGGGGAGACTCTGAGCCCCTCGGTGGGGCTGGTTTGGGGTCGGGATCCCAGACCCCCGGGTCCCTTGGAATGAATGATTTGGGGTCAAGATGTGAGACCCCTGAGCCCCTTGAAATAAATTATTTGGGGTCGGGATGCCGGATCCTGAGTCTCTTGGGCAGGGCTGATTTGGGGTCGGGGTGCTGGACCCTGGGTCCCTTGGTGGGGATAATTTGGGGTCAGGATTCCTGACCCTTGAGCCCCTCGGTGGGGATGGTTTGGGGTCGGGATTCCGGACCCCTGAGTCTCTTGGGCAGGGTTGATTTGGGGTTGGGATTCCGGACCCCTGAGCCCCTTGGCAGGACAGATTTGGGGTCGGGATGCCTGAATCCTGCGACAAGGTTGATTTGGGGTCGAGTTGCCGAACCCCTGAATCATTTGACAGTGAAAATTTGGGGTCAGGGCGCCGGACCCCCGCGTCCTTGGGCAGGGATGGAGCCGGAGAGCCGGAGCGTGGAAAACACGCGGCGTTTATTCCAGTACAAAACCCAAACCCCAGAGCCCCGCAGCCTCTTCACAGCACAAACGCTCCCCTCGCCGGGCGGGGGGCACCCCCGGGGCCGCCCCACTCCTTCCTCCCCGCAGCCGCCCCCAGCCCGGGGCCCCGGCCGGGCCGGTCCCTCCCTGCCCCGGGAGGCGGCCCGGGGGTGGGTGGGGGACGCGGTTCGGGGCGAGGGCCGGGATCCCCACGCCGCAGCAGGCTGGACTGGTTTCCCGGCCGCCGTCCCTCCCCACCCGGTTTTACAGCCTTCATTGCCCCATCGCGGCAGGCAGAGCCGCGGGGCTGCGGGGGCTGAGCGCGCCTGGGGGGGCTGAGCGCACCTGGGCCCCCCCTCGCAGCCCCCCAGGCGGGGACAGCTCGCTGAGGCTGAGCCCCGAGCCCCGGCGTGGCCGTGGGACCTCCCCAGCCCACCCTGGTGCAGCCCCCCCCCAATCGGCGGCTGCAGCAAGGGGTCCCCAAAAGGCCGGAGCCCCCCCAGGTGCGGCTGGAGCCGGGCTCGGCCGCTGAAGTCCCGTTGGTGCCACGCTGTGGGACACCGGGGAGGGTCCTGAGCCCCCCTGGGGTCCCACCGAGGGAAACCGAGGGGGAATTTTGTGCTGGAAAAGGCAAATTCCGGAGTCGGGGACGTCCTTCGAGAGCTGCGGACAGCCCAGGTCACCCGAGTCCTGCGGGGGGACAGCGGTGGCCGTGCTGGGGCTGGGGACACGTCCTCGCAGACCCCCCCAGCGAGACTTCACCTCGTGCTGGGGGGTCCCAGCCCCACGGCTCGCCCCTGCCCCACGGCGCGGGGGGGCTGCTGCCAGCCCCTCAGCATCCCTGGGGGCAGGGACAGCGGCGGGGACAGGGATGGGACCCTCGGAGGGGTCCGAGCCCTCCCCATCCGCACAGCCCACGGCCTGGGACATCCACTCTGCCCGAGCGGCAAAGCCTGGCTTCACCTTAATAAAATAATAATAATTAATAATAATTAATAATAATAATTAATAATTAATAATAACAATAAAACACTCAAAACCGAAGGCCTCGGGGCGCCCTCTGGGCACGGACCCCACTCGACTTCACCTCTACCCCTTCCCCCCAACCTCGGGGTGCTCCCAGCCCGGGCAGCCCCCGGCGCAGCCCCCCAGGAGGGGCCAGACCGGGGGCTCAGCGCCCCCCAGATCTCCCCCCCTCCCCAGATTCCCAACTGGTTTGAACTGGTGTTGGCTGGGGGGCAGCGCCGGGGGGACCCCCGGGTGCCTCAAGCAGCCAGTGAACCCCCCCCCAAACCCCCCCTCCCCAGGTCCCGGCTCTAGCCTCTCCTTCTGCGTCCGAGGGGTTCTGCCAAAATCGGGGTGTAAGACCCCAAAAGATCCAAAAACCGAGACTCACGGACCCCCGGCCAGGGGCGTGGGACAGACACGGGGTGCCCCGGGGACAGGGGGAGGAAAACTACGGGGTCCCTGCTGGGGGAAGGCCCGGGGTGTCCCGGGAGCGCAGGGACCCGGGAAGGGACAGCTCTGGGGTCCCCGGGGGGACGGGCAGCATGCAGGGGGCCAGGCAGAATTCCCTGGAATGACGGGATCCCGGGGAGGGACGGCTACGGGGCCACGGGGGGACAGGCAGCATGCACGGAGGGGACACGGGGTCCCGGAGGGGACCGGGGGACGGCTGCGGCCCCCAGCCGGGCCAAGGGGGCACGGGCGGCCGTCCCGGGACGGGGGGATGCCCCGCGGGGAGGGGCGGGGGTCTCGGGGCGGCGGGCGGGCAGCGCGGCCGTGCCAGGCCGGAGGAATGCGGCCGTCCCGGCTCTCCCGGGCCCGCGGCCGCCCCGGTGCTTCCCGCCCGGGGCCGCGGCGGTGGGCGTGGGAAAGCTGCAGGTGTGCGCTTGGGCAACCGCGCCGCGGCCCCCGCAGCCCCCCGAGCTCCCCACGGCTCACTGTCGCGCAGGATTTCTTTTTTTTTTCTTCCCTTTCTCTCCGTTTTAGCCACGATTCAGGCCAAAAATGGGTTTTACACCCACGAGCCCCACAGCCAAAGCGGGGCTCCGAGGCGGGGGGACCCCCGCCAGCTCAGCGTCCACAGCTGGGGCGGGGGGATGTCGCCAGCCCCCGACCCCCCGCGTGTCGCCCGTGGGTGGCTGTGCCAACGCCTCGTGGGTGACGGGAGAACGGGGCTGGCACGGGTGGGGGCTGAGCCCGGGGTGCCACAGTTCGGAGGGGACCGTGGGGAGGGCGCCGGGGGGCTGCGGCCGCCCTCCCCGAGCCGAGGCTCGCGGGTTTCTCCTCTCCTCTCTCCCTTTCTCCTTCTCCTTCCTCCCCTTTGGGCTGGACGTGCCCGGGCAGCTCCTGCTCCTTCGGCTCCCATTGATGTTCCTCCCAAACAGCCCCGCCGCCTGCCAGCAGCCTCCCGAAAAAACCGGGGCCGAGCCCCCCGCCCCGCGCCCGGCCTCGCCGCCGCTCCCAGCACAAGGTGCCAGCCCTGCGCCCACCCCCCGGCCCCAATCCCTCCGGAGACCGGCCCCGAAGGGTCCCCCCGGCCATCCGTGCCCCCCCCGGGGCTCAGCGGCTCAGTTTGTGGGGGCGGCCGTGCCCCCCTCGGGCTCCCTCTTGCCTCCCTTGGCGGCCGACGGGTCCCCGGCGCCTTTGCCCTCGGGCTCGGGCCCGTCCTTGCCCCCGTCGTGCGTCTTCATGTGCTTGCCCAGGTGGTCGCTGCGCATGAAGACGCGGCCGCAGACGGGGCAGGAGAATTTCTTGGCGCCCGTGTGGGTCTGGAGGTGCCGCTGCAGCTCGTCGGAGCGGGTGAAGCGCTTGCCGCAGAAGAGCCAGTTGCACACGAAGGGCCGGTCGCCGCTGTGCCAGCGCAGGTGGGCTTTCAGGTGCGAGGTCTTGGCGTACGCCTTCCCGCAGCCGGGAATGTGGCAGTTGTGCAGGTGCTTGCGCTTCGCCCCCTCGGGGCACGGACCCCCCCTCTCGGCCTCCTGGCAGTTGGGGCAGCGGCACGCCGCCTGCCCCCCGCCCCTGGGCACGGCCCGCCGGGCCCCCTTGGGCCGCCCCCCGCCCTCGCCCTCCGGCCCCCGCGGCTCCGGGGGCCCCTCCAGCGCCTTCACCCCCTCGGCCGCCAGGAGATGCTGCGCGGGCGGGGGCAGCAGGTGGGCGGGGGGCGCGCAGAGCTGGTGCTCGCCCCCGCCGTACCCGCCCAGCCCCGCGGGCAGCCCGGGGTGCGCGGGCACCTGCAGCCCCCCGCCCTGCCCGGGGGGCAGCTCCATCCAGCTGGCTCCGGCGTGGAGGTCCCACCAGTTGACGCCTCCGCCCTCCTCGCCGGGGGCTCCGGGGTGCGGGGGCCGGAACCAGGGCTCGTAGGGATGCGCCATGTCCGGGGCGGCCGGCAGCAGCTTGGCGTAGGCTCCGGGGGCGGCGGGGCCGTCGGGGGGCAGCTCTAACCTCGGGGGGCCATGGGGCTCGTAGGCGCCGGCGGCGGCGGCGGCGAACGCGGCGTCGTCGGGCCCCGGGAGCGGTAGCTCGGGCGGGGGCAGCGGCGAGGCGAAGTCGGGGGCCCCGGGAGCGGCGGGGCCGTGCGGCTGGAAGGGCTGGAGCGGCTGCAGGTCCAGGTGGGTCGGGGAGGCGCGGGGCGCGTCCGAGGGCTGCGATCCCAGGGAGCCGCAGACCGCCGTCAGCATTGCGGGGCGGCGGCGCGCACAGACCTGCGGGGCCAAGCGGGGCGGGGAGGGGGAGAAGAGCTCTGAGAGGAGGGGGGGGCGCGGCTCCGCTCCCCCCGTCCCTGCGCGCACCGGCACCGGCGGCGTCTGCAGCGCCCGGCAGCCGCGGTTTGGGGGTCGCTGAGCCCCCTCCGAGGCGGCTGTGCTGCTCTGCGGCACGGCCGTGACACCGGGATGGTGGCACCAGCGGGGGGGGCACCCCTTACAGGCGTCCCCGCCCCCTCGGACCCTGTGCCAGCCCCTGGTGCCCGCGGGCCACGTCTGCAGCCCGGAGGGGTCGGTGCCTGATTCCAAAATCCGAGGAAACCTCCAACATCTGCTTGGCGACCTCCCCGACTGTGCCCCCACCACTGCCCGGGTTCCCAAGGGGATGCAGGTGGCATCCCCAAACCCATGGAGGGGACACGGCATCCACGGGGGACACGGCACCCCCGGGGGACACGGCACCCACGAGGCCAACCCGGCTCTCCCGCGTCCCAGCCGGGCTGGGAAAGCCTCCCCCCCTCTTGCCGCCCCAAGGCCAGGCCCAGCCGGGAGCCCCCCGGCTGTTTTTTTTGGGGGGCTGCACCCCCGGGCTGGCTGGCAGCGGGATGAGGCAGCGGAGCCGCGGGCCGGGCCCCCGGCAGCGCTTTGAAGCCGGGCTCGGGCCGGCTTCGCCCGGGGCACCCCCGGGGCACCCCCAGACCCCCGGGCGGCCGCAGCCTCCAGCAGGGCGGCCGTGACTCAGCGGGAGCCGCGCAAACCCCACGGGGCTGGGGACGGGCCCCACCCCGGTGTCGAAATCCACCTGCCGCCACCGGCTCCCGCCCCCCGGCTTCCCAGCGGCGCCGCGCTGAGGGGCGGCCGAGACCCCCCCTCCCCGAACCCCCTCCCTCGGGCCGCTCTCGTCGCCATCCCCTTGTCCCCGCCACCCCCCGGCCCGCGCGGGACAGGGACAGAGCCTTAGGGACACGCCTGGGGGGTGCTGGATGATTTGGGGTGGGGGATCCCCCGAACGGACCCCCAGTGCCCCCCGATGCCAGCGCTGTGATTCCCGGGTCCCCACAATGCTGGGGACCCCGCAGCTGCCTGGGGACACTGATTTCCCCTGCCAGGCGTCACCCGGGCAGGCGGGGGGACCCCAAGGATCGGGGTGGGATTTTGGGGAGGGTCCCAAAATCCCCCCCAACGGGACCCACCTGTACCTGTGCTGCCGACAGGGGTGGGGGCTCGGCTCGAGCTGGTGGCAGGATGAGCCCCCCGGGGTGGCAGCTGAGCAGATTTTGGGGTCCTGCTGCCCCGTGGGGGCTCAGCTGTGCCCACCCCGACCCTGGGGACTGTCCCTGCCTCCTGGGGACACGAGTGGGCTCGGAGGGGGCTGCACTGCTGGGCGCCATTGCTGCCACCCGCGTGGTGCTCAGTGGGGTCCTGAGCCCCCCGACCCTGCTCCCCACGAGCTCCAAACTGGGCTCAAACCCCCAAAGCGCCGCGGTGCCAGCCCGGCACGGGCCCTCGGGGTGCTGCCACGGACGGGACCCCCAGATTTGGGGACTGAGGGACATCCCCAGCCCCCCGAGCCCCCTCGGGAGGGGAGGGACCCTCCGGGCGCTCCGGGGTCGCTCCCACCCCATGGGATCCAGCACGGGGCTCTGCTGGAACACCCCAATCCCAACGATCCCCGCCGGCCCGGGGGTCTCACCGACCCCCAGTGCGGCCCCCCCGTGAGCAGCGGCACCATCCCCCAGCCCAGCCCCAAACCGGGGAGAAGCGCCACGACCGGGCTGGGGGGAGCGCTGGGAGAACCCCCCTGCACGGGCCTGCCCCAGCCGGGCACGGAGCCTCCCAGGACATTTTTCCATCCGGGAATGATGACAAAAATCCCCAGGGGCCCCCAGCGTCCTCCCTCCCTCCCTGGCGGGGCTCAGCGACGCGTTGGCCATTTCACCGCAGGGAAACTGAGGCAGCGGCGGCTGAAGCGTCCCGTGAGTCACGGCCCGGGCTGGGCAGAGGCGGCCCGGCCCCGTCTCCCAGCTCCGCCGGTGCCTCGCCCCGCGGCGGGGCCGGGCGGGCGCCGCTGCCCCCAGCACCGGCAGCCCCGACGGGGGGGACGGGGGCGCGGCGGGGCCGGGCTCGGAGGATGCCGCGGCTTTGGGGGCGATGCCGCGAGTCCCGGGGGATGCCCGGGGGACGCTGCGGGGTCGGGGGCTGCGGTGGGTTCGGGATTGTCCCCCCCGAGCCGCGGCGGAGCTCCCCGGGGGTTTTTTGGGAGGGAACGGAGCCGCACCGTTCCCGGCGCGGGGGGGGGTCCAGCCCGTCCAGCCCCCCGCAGGACTCGGCACCACGCGAGGGGTCTCAGAGCCACGGGAAGAGTGGCGGTCCCGAGGGGAGGGGGTCGCGCTTGCAGTGGGAGCGAGGGGACCCGCGGCGGGGAGGGAGCCCCGGGCTCGGTGGCCAGCGGACGCGGCGGGGTGGCGAGCAGCCACTTGCCGGGGCCGGAGCGGCCGCGGCCGCGTCCGTGCCGTCGGTCAGGGCAGCAAGATCCCCGGGGGCACGGCGGGGGTCGCAGCGCCGGGGGTACGTACGGCTCTAGCGGCAGCGAGGTCGCGGCGGGCCCGTCCTCATCGGCGCGGGCGCTGCTTCCCGAGGGGACCCCGAGGGACCCGCGCGGCTCCCCAGGGAGCGGGCACCCACTGGGCCGGGCGAGCAGGAATGGCCGGGTCCCAGCCCGGCGGCCGGCTCTTCCCTCCGCCCCCCCGCCCAGCTCCACCCCCGGCCCGGTGATTTTAACCCTTGGAGGCAGAGCCGCGGCCCCGCCGCTTGACAGGAGCCGGCTCCGGTCTCAGGATCCGGCGGATGAAAGCGGAGGGAGGGGACGGGAAGTTCGCAGCAGACACCGCAAACAGGGGGGTAATTAAAGAAGAAAGCAACAACCGCCTCCCTCCCGCGCCCGTGGCCGCCTCCTCCTGCCACCCCCCCGTCCTGGGGACCCCCGGGCGCCCCTTCTGTCCCCACCCCCGCTCCAGGCACCGCAGCTGTCCCCCCTCGCCTGTCGGTGACACACAGGTGGCCGCCCTCTCCTCCTGCCGCCCCCGCGGGGACCCCCGGACCTGTCCCCGCATCAAGGGGTGACACACGGGGGTGGCCGCCCTCCTGCTGCCACCCCCGCGGCGACCCCCGCTCCGTGTGCCCGCGCCGGGGGTGACACACGCGGGTGGCCACCTGCTCCTGCCCGCGGGGATGTCACCTGTCCCCGTGGGGGGCTCGGTGCCCCCCATTGCCCCTCGGTTCTGCGCCGTGGCACCAGTGGGACGGGGGCGGACACAGGGGACAATCTTGGGGTCAGAGCTGGCAGCAGAGAGAGGGACTCAGGACCCACCGTGACCCCGATGGATTTGGGGCAACCCAAAACCGCCCGGGAGGCGCTGGCTGAGCCCGTCCCGCTCGGCCGGGGGTGTCCAACCCCCCTGTGCCCGTGTCCCCCCGAGGCTGCCGGGAGGGACAAACCCGGCAGCTGCCGGGTGACAACACCGCGGCCAGTGGAGCCACTTAATCACCGGCGCGTCGCGTCCCCATTTCCACCCCCCGCGCCCGCCCGGCGGCCACCGCAGCCCCGTGGGGACCCCGGTGGGCACGGCGGGGGTCCCCAGGCCCCCAAATCCCACGGGAAAAGGCGCAGGTGGCCCCGCGGAGCCGGGACGGGGCTGGCAGCGGCGGGATCGCGGCTGGCGCGTGGGAGCCCGCAGCTCCCGGCGAGCCTGCCGAGCGCCCGGCCGGGCGGAGGGCGCAGCGAGCTCCGCCCTGGCCCCGGGGAGAACTCTCCTGGTTTTCATCATCCCAGCAGGGATGGCTCCGCCGCCGCCGCCACCGAAACGCGGCTGCCTCGTGGGCTGAGCGCGGCCCCACGGCCCCGGGAGGGGCGGCCCGGGTGGGGACAGCGGGATGGGGACACTGGGATGGGGACACTGGGATGGAGACCTGGGATGGGGACACTGGGATGGGAAACTGGGATGGGGACACGGGATGGGGACACTGGGATGGGGACAGCTGGGATGGGAAACTGGGATGGAGACCTGGGATGGGAAACTGGGATGGGGACACGGGATGGGGACTTGGGATGGGGACAGTGGGATGGGAACAGTGGGATGGGGTTCCTGCCATGGGGAGGGGGATCCTTCAATGGGGACCCTGGGATGGGGAGGGGGATCCTGCCGTGGGGGTCCCGGGATGGGAAGGGGCAGGACAAGCAGCTGATGGGTTTCTGGTTGTGCAGAAATGGGGGTGAACACACTCGTGGGGCTCTGTAGGGCACATCTGGGGGGACTGGGGTACAGCTGGGGGGATTGGGGCACAGCCCAACCCCAGGGTCTCACTGTTTTCCCTCTCCTCTGCCTGCCCGGGGGGACCCAGGGCTGTTCCCGTGGCTGCTCCAGCCTGGGGACCCCCGAGCGCTGTTGGGGTTGGGGTGGTGGCTTTGGGCTCCCTGGCTGGCCCTGGGGTCGGGTTGTGGCCACCAACAGCTCTGTGGGGCAGCTCCAGCCATCCCCATCCCAATTCCCATCCCAATCCCAAACCCCGTCCCCATCCCAATCCCCAATTCCAGTCCCCATTCCCATCCCAGTCCCCGTCCCTGCCGTGCCACCACAGGGAACAGGGGCCGTGTCTCCTGGTCCCCAGCTGTCCCTCAGCCACCCTGCGCACATGGCCTGTCCCTGTCCCTTTGTCCCTTGGCTCCAGGGGCTGCTCCCAGAGCTCCCAGAGCTCCCAGTGCTCCCAGTATTCCCAGTGTCCCCAGTGCTCCCAGTATTCCCAGCGCTCCCAGTGCTCCCAGTGCCCCCAGTGCTCCCAGTGTCCCCAGTGCTCCCAGTATTCCCAGCGCCCCCAGTGCTCCCAGTGCAGGACGATCCCAGGCTCTCCCACCGCGGCCATCCCCGCTCCAGGAAGGGGCTGCAGGGTGGGAGGACGTGGGGACACGTGGGGACAGGGACGGGGATCTGGGAGGGCCACGACCACCGCACCCCAAAACCCCCCTGGGACCCTCTGGACCCACCCCAAAACAGAGCCTGGCTGGGATCCTGCTGGGATGGGCAGGAGGAGGCTGTGGAACGGGACTGGGGGCACCGGGATTTGGGTTAAAACCCCCCTGGGACCCTCGGGACCCACCCCAAAACTCAGATCCCGGGCTGGGATCCTGCTGGGATGGGCAGGAGGAGGCTGTGGAACGGGACTGGGGGCACCGGGATTTGGGGTCTGGGGGCTCCTGGAGCCCCCCCAGGCAGAGCTGGGACCACCCAGGGGAGGAATCGCGGCGCATCCCGGGGGGGATCTCCTCCCGCCAGCGAGTGTCTGAAACCCCGAGCCGTGCCTTGAAATTACTGCTAATTACAGAGCTCATTTGCATAAATTATACGGCAAGAGGCAAATGCCGCCAATCCCTCCGAGTGATCAGGCAGCGGGGGGGGACAGAGGGGGGACAGGGGGGTCAGCGCTGTCCCCAGGGGAGGTGCGGATGAGGGGACAGAGGGACGGAGGAGGACACGGCCACCTCCGGGTCCCCGCCAGTCGCACGAGGGCTGAGGAGCAGAGGGACAGCGATGTCCCCCAGACCCCGGGGGGACGCTGGGGGGACAGAGGGACACCCCGACCCCCTGCCAGCCCCGGGTGGGACACTCCCAACCCCCCCGGCTCCGGGAAGGCGGCGATTGCCACCGGGGCCATGGGAGAAATGGGTGAGGGGAGCGCGCCCGTGTCACCGTCCCTGTCCCCGTGCCACAGGGGGTGTCCCGGGGGGTCACAGGGGGTGTCCGGGGGGGTCACAGGGGGTGTCAAAGGGGGGTCACAGGGGGTGTCCGGGGGGTCACACCGGGCTCCGAGCTCATCCCTGTCCCCGAGCACGTCCCTGCGCGCCGCCCCACGCGGGGGGGCCGGTCACACACTCGGGGTGCCGGGGGGGCTGTGCCGGGGGGCTGCGCCGTCTGGGCCGCCCCGTCCCCAGGGGACACCCCGGGGGTGCCCGCGGGCCTCAGACGGGCACAGGCGGAGCTGGCCCGGTCCTCCCCGCGGCTTTTGGGGGGGCCCCAAGCCCAGACGGCCCCGGGGGGGGACGCGGGGGTGGCGGTGAACCTGCCGAGCCCGCGGGGGACCCGGAACTGCTGCAGGTGGCACCGTGGGGACAGTGCCAGGTGAGGGAGGGATGGTGGTGGCACCGGGTGGGCACAGGCTGCGGGGTGGGCACGGTCCTGGGCGGGGGTCACAGCTCCCACGAAGGTGTCACAGTCCCCATGGAGGTGTCACAGTCCCCACGGGGGTGTCCCGGTCCCCCCAGGACACCGCCCCCTCCCCGTCCCCCAGCGGTGCCACCGCGGGACAAGGACGGAGCTCGGGCACAGCTGGCACGGCTGGCACAGCTGGCACCGCTGGCACCGCTGGCACGGCTGGCACGGCGCTGCCCACCCGCTCCCCGCCGGCCTGGCAGAGATCTCTATCGCGATTATCGCGACCGGGCTGCCCCGCCCGGGTCTCGGCGTGCCCGCGGGCGGCGTTTCCTCCGCCGAGCCGGAATTGCTGCCGGGGCTCGACCTCGGCCGCGGAGCCGGCGGCTCGGAGCAGGGCTCAGCGCGATTTTTAATTGGAGTTTTAATTAGTCCCGTGCTAATCTCGCTGCCGTATCTGCGCCCAGCCGGCCCGGCTGTCAGTCAGGGCCTGGGGAAACCGGAACGGCTCCGGCGGGGAGGGGACAGCGACAGCGGGACAGCGGGGACAGGACGGCGGGGACAGGGATGGGGACAGCGGGGACAGGACAGGGACAGCGGGGACAGCGGGGACAGGACAGGGACAGCGGGACAGCGGGGACAGGACAGGGACAGCGGGGACAGGGACAGGGATGGGGACTGGGCCAGCAGCGACAGGCTGTGACTTGTCCCTACAAGCTGTCCCACCCGGGGGGGCCACCCTGTCCCCTCCCTCCCCGCCAGCCCCGGCTGAGCCCGCGGGGACCCCCTGGACCCCTGCTCGGGGTCCCCACCCGGCGTCCCCTCCCTGGAGGGTGGCAGTGCCACGTGGGATGTCCCCGCAGGGGGGTGACAATGCCAGTTCCAGTGTCCCCGCAGCCGGGCCGGTGTCGCGGGTCCCCGCACGGGGGTGACAATGCCACCCGGCTGTCCCCGCAGCTCCGGGTCCCTCTCGGGGTGGCAGGGCCAGCACCGCGGGCCGGTCCCGGTGTCCCCGAGCCGCCGCCCCGTCCCCCGCGTGGCTGTCCCCGAGTGTCCCCGACCCCGCGACCCCCCGGCCGGGCGGGGCGGGCTGGGGGCGGCTCCCCCGGAGCCCGGGGTGGTTTTTGGGGGGTCGGTGAGTAAGCGGAGCGGGCAGGGCGGGCGGGGAGCGGCGGCTGCCCGCAAATGGAGGCCCCGCGGCCACAGACACGGCACAACAAAGCACCGGCAATTATTTGGCTCCAGCGGGAGCTGCCGGGGCCGTGGGGGCTGGAGCCGGCTGGGCACCCCCGGGACCCCCGGGACCCCCGGGCCGGCAGCGCTGAGAGGGTCCCGGGGGGCGCGGGGAGGGTGAGGGACCCCCCCCAGGAGGGGGGGATGGGGTGGTGGGGGTGACCCCCGGCGGGATACTGAGCACAGCCCGGCTTTGGGGATGCCCGTCGCTTTTGGGGACCCCAATTCTGCAAGGGGATTGGGGACCCCTGGCTCTTCTGGCAGCCTGAACACCCCAGAGCTCCCCAAGCGCTCTGAGCCCCCCAAATTTCCAAGGGGATTGGGGACCCCCATCCCTTCTAGCGCCTTGAACACCCCAAAAGCCTCCAAGCGCCCTGAACCCCAAAATCTGCGAGGGGATTGGGGACCCCACCTCTTAGGGAACCCCGGCCCGCGGCGGGACACTGAGCCCCCCGAGCACCCTGAATTGTGGGAGGGCTTGGGGACCCCCCTCCCGCTGAGGCCTGGGGGGAGCTGGGGCACCCCAGGCTCGGCAGGGACCCCCCGAACCCAAACCCCGAACCCACCGTGTCCCCAAACCCACCGTGTCCCCTCCCGGCCGTGTCCCCTCCCCGCGGGCTGGGTCCCTCGGCACCCCCGGATCCCCTCCCCTCCCACCCCGGGGTGCCTCCGGCGGGGGGGGGGGGGCGAGGGGGATCCCCGGGACTCCCCACCCGCCGGGGACCCCCTGACGTCATCCGGCTTCAACCTTTCGGACTCCCCTTTCGCCAATCACAGGCGCAGCTCGTCCGCGGCGAGCTTTCCATTGGCTTATGGATATGTCAATCAAATCACTATGACCAATGATATGGAGTGTTTTGGGCGGGTCACGCCCACGAGGAAGTCCGCCCCCTTCAAGACCTGTCAATCAAACAGCGGATGGGCACAGGCTGTGCTTGCGCCCGTTGGCTGTCTGTGCTGTCAATCAGAGATCTCCCGTGGTATTGGCTCTCCACTGCCGTCCGTCACCTCAGCGCTCCGCTCCCATTGGCGGAGCCATCCCTCCATCACTATCCTTACTGCTCGGCGCAGCTGCCCATCAACCTTTATCCCTCCGCGGATTGGCCACCGTTCCACCATCTCACCACCCATTGGCCAGATCGCAAAGCAGCCGGGCTGCGATTGGTCCAAACCTCCTCTGGGGGCGGGCGCAGCAGGGCGGTGCCCGGCGGAGGAAGATGGCGCCGTGAGCGGGTCGGAGCCGCCGCCGCCCCCGGCCGGTCAGTGCGGGGGGAGCGGGGCCGGGCCGCGGCCGCTGCGGGGCCGCCGGGGCGGGGAGCGAATCTGAGGGGACCCCAGGAGCTGAGGGGACCCCGGAGCTGAGGGGGGACCCCCGGGAGCTGTGGGGACCCCCGGAGCTGAGGGGGGCCCGGATCTGAGGGGACCCCAGGAGCTGAGGGGACCCCGGAGCTGAGGGGACCCCCGGAGCTGAGGGGGGACCCGGAGCTGAGGGGACCCCGGAGCTGAGGGGGGACCCCCGGGAGCTGTGGGGACCCCCGGAGCTGAGGGGGGCCCGGATCTGAGGGGACCCCAGGAGCTGAGGGGACCCCGGAGCTGAGGGGGGCCCGGAGCTGAGGGGACCCCCGGGAGCTGAGGGGACCCCGGAGCTGAGGGGGGCCCGGAGCTGAGGGGACCCCCGGGAGCTGAGGGGACCCCGGGAGCGGGGGGGGGACCCGGAGCTGAGGGGACCCCGGAGCTGAGGGGACCCCCGGGGCTGAGGGGACCCCGGAGCTGAGGGGGGTCCCGGGGATGCTCGGGGGCAGCGAGGCCGGGGCCGGGTCTGGGGGAGGCCGCCCCCGGTTTTTGGGGATTTGGGGAAGGATTCGGGCCGGGTCCCCCTGCGGGATCCTGTTGGGGCTCTTGGGGGGTTCACTGGGCTGGGGATTCCGGGCTCTGGGGGATTCAGGATGGTCCCCAAATTTCTTTTATGGGATTCAGGATGGTTCCCGAATTTCCTGGTGGGATTCATTCCCCTGATGGGATTTGGGATGATTCCCAAATTTCTTTTATGGGATTCAGGATGGTTCCCAAATTTCCTTTATGGGATTCAGGATGGTTGCCAAATTTCCTTATGGAATTCATTTCCCTGATGGGATTTGGGATGATTCCCAAATTTCCTTTATGGGATTCAGGATGGTTGCCAAATTTCCTTATGGGATTCAGGATGGTTGCCAAATTTCCTTATGGAATTCATTGCCCTGATGGGATTCGGGCTGTTTTTCCTGGTGGGATTCATTCCCCTGATGGGATTTGGGATGATTCCCAAATTTCCTTATGGGATTCAGGATGATTCCCAAATTTCCTTATGGGATTCACTGCCCTGATGGGATTCAGGCTGTTTTTCCTGGTGGGATTCATTCCCCTGGTGGCATTCAGGATGATTCCCAGATTTCTCTCATGAGATTCGTTTCCCCGATGGGATTTGGGCTGTTTGTCCTTATGGGATTCATTTCCTTGGGATTCATTCCCCTGGTGGGGTTCGGGATGGTTCCCAGATTTAGGGGGCTCTGCTTCACCACGAGTGGGAAACACACAGAAGGATCACACTGGGCATTAATGTCCCAATTTATTTCTCTGGGAAAATGGGATTTCTCTAGGGAGAATGGAATTTCTTTAGGGAAAGGGGGATTTTTCCAGGGAAAATGGGATTTCTCCAGGAAAAATGGGATCTCCCTGGCCGGGATCTGGCTCCTCCCAGGCCGGCTCAGCCCCGCTCGGATTCGCACTCGGGGCTGTTGATCCTCAGCTCTGCCCTAAATTCCGATGGAGGGGAGGGAACAGCCACTCAGAATCCCCAAAAAACGAGAATATTTCAGGCTGGGAATGGCAACATTTGGGGCTGAGAGGAAGAAGATTTCAGGCTGGGAATGGGAAGATTTCTGGGTGGAACTGGGGGGATTTCAGGCTGTGAACAAGAAGATTTCAGGCTGGGAATGGGAAGATTTAGGGCTGGGATTGGCAACATTTGGGGCTGGGAATGGGAAGATTTAGGGCTGGGATTGGGAAGATTTGGGGCTGGGAATGGGAAGATTCGGGGCTGTGAACAAGAAGATTTTCAGGCCAGGAATGGGAAGATTTGGGGCTGGGAAGATTTTGGTTGGAGCCAGGGAGATCTCGGCTCTCTGGGCCCACCTGCTTTGAAGTTGGGCCCTGCCAGTTTTGGGGAGCTGCTCCTTCCAGCCGAGGCTGTGCTGGAATTCAGGAAAACGAGGGGAAACCCCGGAATGCTCCTTGGGGTTTCCCTTGGGAACCAAACAAAGACCAAACCCCGGGGAGGAGGTGACGCAGCGTGGGGGGCAGCCCCGCAGCGTGAGGTGGGATGGTTTTGGGGGGACTTTGGGGGACACCAGGCAGATCGCTTGGGGTCAGAGCCTTGGGCTGGGCTCCCTGAGGAGCTGATCCCTCCCTGCTCTGTCCCCACAGCTCGAGGGACAGCATGGCTGCCACTGCTGCTGTCAGCCCCAGTGAATACCTGCAGCCCGCCGCCGCCGCCGCCGCCCAGGTGAGCCCAGCCCCTCCTGGGGGACAGCAGCAGCCGGGGGGCAGGACAGCCCCTGCAGCCTCGGGGGGGCTCGTTCCCACTCCTGAGCCCGCTGTTGTTCCTGCCCCCGAGCATCTCTGATGTTCCCAGCCGATACCTCGGCGTGGGATATCGAGATAGTGGGATTTGAGCTGCCTGTGATGTTCCAAGGGGGAATCCCAGGAAGTTCCCAGGATGTCCGCAGCTTTAGGATGGTTTAAGGGTGGTTTCAAGCTTTAGGATGGTTTCAAGCTTTAGGATGGTTTTAAGGACACAAGGATGGGGTTTAAAAGGATTTAGGGACACAGGGATGGGATCTCAAATGTCACCACTGCTGAAAGCACTGGGAGCTGGACATCAGCAGGAATTCCTTCACAGAAAAATTGGGAACTGGGATGATCTGCCCAGAAAGGTGGTGGAGTCACCTGGGGGTGTTTAAGGAGAGACTGGAGGTGGCCCTCAGTGCCATGCTGGGTGTGACAAAGTGTCCCCCAGGTCAGAATGGACAATCCCAGAGATCCTTTCCCAACTCATTTATTGGGGAACTCCGCCACACGCGGGTAATTAATCAGCTCCCTTAATCAGGGCTGTGTGGCGAGCTGTTCCTGCGGGTGCTTGGCGCTGACTGCCCTCTCTCCCCAGGACTCCCAGCCCTCTCCCCTGGCCCTGCTGGCAGCCACATGCAGCAAGATCGGTCCCCCCGCCGTGGAAGCCGCCGCGGCGCCGCCGGCGCCTCCGCAGCCCGCCCCTCGCAAGCTGGTGCCCATCAAACCCGCCCCGCTGCCCCTGGGCTCGGCCAAGAGCAGCATCGGCATCCTGTCCTCCAAAGGGAACCTCTTCCAGATCCAGGGCTCCCAGGTGGGCGCCTCCTACCCCGGGGGGCAGCTGGTTTTCGCCATCCAGAACGCGGCCGTGCTCAACAAAGGCTCGCGCTCCTCCTCCTCCTCCTCCTCCTCCTCCTCCTCCTCGTCTTCCTCCTCCAACATCCAGTACCAGGCGGTGCCGCAGCTGCAGCCCGGCGGGGCTCAGACCATCCAGGTGCAGCCTAACCAGATCCAGATCATCCCAGGCACCAACCAGGCCATCCTCACGCCCTCCTCTTCCTCGCACAAGCCCGTGCCCATCAAGCCGGCCCCGGCGCAGAAGGCGGCGGCGGGATCGGGATCGGCCGGCGTGGTCAAACTGCCCGGGGGTGGCAACGTCACCCTGACCCTGCCCGTCAACAACCTGGTGAGCCCCGAGGCTGGGCAGGCCCAGCTGCTCACGGACAGCCCTTCCAAACCCGGCAAGAAGCCTCGCAAAAAGGCCCCGTCCCCCGGGCAGCCCGCCGCCGTGGCCGTGGCCGAGCAGGTGGAGACGGTGCTGATCGAGACCACGGCCGAGAACATCATCCAGGCTGGCAACAACCTGCTGATCGTGCAGAGCCCCGGCTCGGGCCAGCCGGCCGTGGTGCAGCAGGTGCAGGTGGTGCAGCCCAAGCAGGAGTCGCAGGTGGTGCAGATCCCGCAGCAGGCGCTGCGCGTGGTGCAGGCGGCCTCGGCCACGCTGCCCACCGTGCCCCAGAAATCCTCCCAGAACTTCCAGATCCAGGCGGCCGAGCCCACCCCCACCCAGGTACAGCCTCCTTGGAATCTTCTCCCCGTTGTTCTCCTCTGGTTCTCACTCGGGATTGAGGAGCTGGGGGGTTTTGTGAGATATTCCCAGTTTGGAGTTTGGTTTAGGCATTGCTGAGTGGATTCTTGGAGGTTGGGAGTGCAGCCTTTCCCTCTGCAGGGATTTAGGAACTGTTGTTCCTCTCTGATCCTCCCCCAGGATTGAGGAGCTGGGGGGTTTTGTGAGATATTCCCAGTTTGGAGTCTGGTTTAGGCATTGCTCAGTGGAGGTTGAGAGTGCAGCCATGCCCTCTGCAGGGATTTAGGAGCTCCAGCTGCTTTGATAGGATATGGAGGAGCTCAGTGTGCCAGAGCTGGGGCTGGGATGAGCCAGCCTGCTGGGAGCTCCTGTGTCACCACGGGAGGTGGGAGAGGCGTTGGTGTCTTTGTGTTGCCTTGTGCAAAACCCAGGAGCTTTCTCCTTTCCCCAGGGATCCCGCAGAGGTCCAGATTCACTTCCCAGTGCGGGTGGGGAGGGGCTGGGCTGCATTTCCCAGACAAGCTGTGACTTCCCCATCCCTTCGAGTGTCCAAGCCCAGCAGAAGGAAGTTAAAACAACCTCCAAAACCCCACCAAGCCAACCCCACCCACCACCCCGAGCTGCGCGCGCCCATCCCACCGCCCCGAAGCCCACCTGTGCTCCCTGCTCCCCCGCAGGTTTACTTCAAGACGCCGTCTGGCGAGCTGCAGACCGTGCTGCTGCAGGAGGCCTCCTCGCTGCCGGTGGCCCCGGCGCCGGGCGCGTCCTGCGGCAGCCCCGGGCCCGGCCGCAGGGCGGCCCCGCGCAAGGAGCGGCCGCTGCCCAAGATCGCCCCCGCCGGGGGAATCCTGAGCCTGAGCGCGGCGCAGCTGGCAGCAGCTGCCCAGGCCATGCAGACCATCAACATCAACGGCGTGCAGGTGCAGGGCGTGCCCGTCACCATCACCAACAGCGCAGGTGGGTGGCACGGCGGGACGGGGCGGGTGGCAGGGGGTGGGCAGCTCCCTGAGCTTCCCGAGGAGGGGAGGGCACTAAAACAGGTCAGATCAGATTAAAACAGATCCCTCGTGCTCCTGAGGGGGACAGGGACAGTGGGCAGCTGCCTGAGCTTCCTCAGGATGGGAATGTGCAAGGAAATCCTCACCAGATCAGATCAGATCCCTTGTGCTCCTGAGGGGAACAGGGACGGTGGGCAGCTGCCTGAGCTCCCTGAGCTTCCTGAGGATGGGATGTCCTTAAAACAGATCAGATCAGATTAAAACAGATCCCTCGTGCTCCTGAGGGGGACAGGGACAGTGGGCAGCTGCCTGAGCTTCCTCAGGATGGGAATGTGCAATGGAATCCCCCCTTGATCAGATCAGATCAGGTCAGATCCCTCGTGCTCCTGAGGGACATAGGGACAGTGGGCAGCTCCCCGAGCTTCCCAAAGATGGGATGTCCCCAGATCAGATCAGATCTGATCCCTCGTGTCCCCAGGGGCTCTGCAGTGTCAGCACGTTCTGCAGTCGCTCCCACAAGCCAGGAGTGTTTCCCAAAGTGTCTCTGGGTGACTCCAAGCACATCCTGGAGAGCTGTGGGTGACAGGGATGGCTGCCTGCCCAACCCGGCCGTGCCAAGCTGCAGGAAGCACCTGAGGTTTCCTGGAGCTGGAACATCTCCCTTGGATCCCATTCCAGATCCCATTCCAGATCCCCATCCCCTGGAACATCCTCTGCACACTGGGAACAAGGAGCTCTCCCAAGCTCCCAAACCCAGGAGGGGCACATTGACACACCCAGCTCCATTTTTCCAGCTCCACATTCAGGGATCAGCATTCCAGGAGTGAACCCCTCACTCCAGGGAGTGAACCCCTCACTCCAGAGGTCAGCATTCCAGGAGTGAACCCCTCACTCCAGGGAGTGAACCCCTCACTCCAGAGCTCTCCCTGAACCCCAAACCAGCCGGGCACGGCCCGGTGCTCCCAGTCCCAGGAGTGTCACGTCCCTGCAGCCACCCTGTCCCCGTCCAGGGCCAGCCCTGTCCCCGGGAGCCGAGGGAGGGAGCTGTGTGTGCGGGCACTTTTACCTCGGGGCTGAGATCAGCCCAGCCCTTTGTGCCCCGGCACTCGGCTCCTCCTCGCCAGGCGTCAGCAGAATTCCCACTCTGCTGCCCTCCCAGGACTGCCTTTGGAGGGGGGGTCGGATTTATTTAGACACTCCAATTACCCTGGAGGGGACCGGCAGGACGTGCTGCCCGCGGCCGAGCCGAGCCGGGCTCAGCCGGGACATTCCCCCTGCTCCATCCCTGCCTTGGCGCTTCCTGCCGGCTCCTCGCTCTGCCTGCTCTCCCTCCCTGCTGCCTCTGCTCCTCCGCTGCCAGCCCTTGTCCTTCCCCTCCTCCTCCTCGTCCTGCTGCTGCCCTGGGAGCAGCGATCCCAATCCCAATCCCGATCCCGATCCCGATCCCCACCCCGCTTGCTGACGCTGACCCCGTCTTCTTCTTTGCAGCGCCTGTCGCGGCTGCCCGGGACGCCCGAGCCTGGAGCGGCCCTTAGGCTGCTGGGTAAGTCCCGTTTTTTTGCTCAATATATTGCACGTTTTTTCAAAGTTTCTTTTTTGTTTCCTCTTTGAGCCCTTTTTTTTCCCCGCCCCCCTAAAAGGGTCGAAAACTTTTTTGAAAACTTTGAAAAACCGCACAGTATATTCAGAAAAAAGGGACTTACCGGGAGAGGCACGTGGCAAAGGGGGCTGTGCTGCATGCGGGGATCAGTTCGGGCTATTCCCTGCTCCAGAGGAATGGGAGAAGCATGGATGGAGCCTGACTGTCCCTCTTCCCTTCTCCCCAGGCCAGCAGCAGCTGACGGTGCAGAACGTGTCCGGCAACAACGTGACCATCAGCGGGCTGAGCCCCACCCAGATCCAGCTGCAGATGGAGCAGGCGCTGTCCGGGGACATCCAGCCGGGCGAGAAGAGGAGGAGGATGGCCTGCACCTGCCCCAACTGCAAGGACGGCGACAAGCGGTGGGTTCTGAGAGTGGGAAGGGCTCATCCCGCTGGGATCCGCCTCTCCCGGGCGTGGTTCATCCCTCTGGATCCGCCTCTCCCGGGTTTAACCCAGAGCCGTTCATCCCGCTGGGATCCGCCTGTCCCGGGTTTAACCCAGAGCCGTTCATCCCTCCGGATCCGCCTCTCCCGGTATAACCTGGAGCGGTTTATCCCTCCGGATCCGCCTGTCCCGGGTTTAACCCAGAGCGGTTTATCCCTCCGGATCCGCCTCTCCCGGGCGTGGCTCATCCCTCTGGATCCGCCTCTCCCGGGTTTAACCCAGAGCGGTTCATCCCTCCGGATCCGCCTCTCCCGGTATAACCTGGAGCGGTTTATCCCTCTAGATCTGCCTGTCCCGGGTCTAACCCAGAGCGGTTTATCCCTCTGTATCCGCCTCTCCTGGGCGTGGCTCATCCCTCCGGCCCCGCCTCTCCCGGAACAGCCCAGAGCGGTTCATCCCTCCGGCTCTACCTCTCCCGGGTCTAACCCGGAGCGGTTCATCCCTCCGGATCCTCCTGTCCCGGGTTTAACCCAGGGCGGTTCATCCCTCCGGATCCGCCTGTCCTGGGTTTAACCCAGAGCGGTTCATCCCTCCGGATCCGCCTCTCCTGGGAGTGACTCATCCCGCTTGGATCCGCCTTTCCCGGGCTAACCAGAGCGGTTCATCCCTCCGGCCCCGCCTGTCCCGGGCGTGGCTCATCGCTCCGGCTCCACCTTTCCGAGAATAACACGGCGCGGTTCATCCCTCCCGCTCCCCCTCTCCCGGCTCTAACCCGGAGCGGTTCGTCCCTCCTGCTCCCCCTCTCCCGGAATAACCCGGCGCGGTTCGTGCCTCCGGCTCCTCCTTTCCTGGAATAACCCGGCGCGGTTCATCCCTCCCGCTCCCCCTCTCCCGGCTCTAACCCGCGCGGTTCGTGCCTCCGGCTCCTGTCGGGCTGAGCACGCCTCTCCCCGCAGGCCGGGCGATCCCGGGAAGAAGAAGCACATCTGCCACATCCCCGAGTGCGGGCGGACGTTCCGCAAGACGTCGCTGCTGCGGGCGCACGTGCGGCTGCACACGGGCGAGCGGCCCTTCGTGTGCAACTGGGTGTTCTGCGGCAAGCGCTTCACGCGCTCCGACGAGCTGCAGCGGCACGCGCGCACGCACACAGGTCTGCACCCCCGGGTACCCCCTGTGCCCGGGGCAGAGCCCCCACACAGGGCTGGGGTATCCCTGGGGTATCCCCCGTGTCCAGGGAAGAGCCCCCAGTAGGGCTGAGGTATCCCCTGTGTCCGGGGCAGAGCCCCCACTCAGGGCTGGGGTATCCCTGCAGGGTCCCTGTTCCCAAGGAACCCCCACACAGGGCTGGGATATCCCCCATTCCCAGGGCAGCACCCCCACACAGAGCTGGGATATCCCAGGATATCTGTCCCCCATTCCCAGGGCAGCACCCCCAAACAGATCTGGGATATCCCAGGATATCTATCCCCCATTCCCAGGGCAGCACCCCCACACAGGGCTGGGATATCCCAGGATATCTGTCCCCCATTCCCAGGGCAGCTCCCCCAGCTCCTGCCCTGGCTGCTCACAGCTCTGGGATCCCCCTGGGGCATTCCCCATTCCCAAGGACCCCTCCCCAAATCCCACCCTGGAGCCCTGGGAGGATGGGACCCCCCGAGTTTTGTCTGGGGTTGGAGTTTTGGGAGGCATTGGAGGGATTTTGGGGTGGTCTCTGCTGCTTTTGGGATGTCCCAGTACCTGAGGTGTCCTGGGAAGGGATGGGGACACCATGGGGACATGTCCTGGGGGTGTCACCATGACCCCAAGAGCCACAGGGGAGCGCAGGGCTCATCTGGGACCACCATAAATCGTCTTGGGGTTCAAAGTGCTGGGAGGGGCTGGAGGATTTTGGGGTGGGGGGTCTCTGCTGCTCGGGTGACAGAGGTGTCCTGGGAAGCGATGGGGACACCATGGGGACATGTCCTGGGGGTGTCACCATGCCAGCAGCCACTGGGATGACCTGGGCAGGTTCTCCCTGGTTTCTGGGGGGCACTGGAGGGTTTTGGGGGGTCTGTGGTGACAGGTTTAACGGGGACATCAAGGGGACATGTCCTGGGGGTGTCACCACGCCCTTGGGAGCCACTGGGATGACCCTGGGCAGGTTGTGCCTGGGTTCTGGGGACACTGGAGGGTTTTGGGGGGTCTGTGGTGACAGGAAGGGGATGGGGACATCAAGGGGACATGTCCTGGGGGTGTCACCACCCCAGCAGCCACTGGGATGACCTGGGCAGGTTGTGCCTGGGTTCTGGGGACACTGGAGGGTTTTGGGGGGTCTCTGGTGACAGGTTTAACGGGGACATGCCCTGGGGGTGTCCCCAGCTCCCTGCCCTGGCCTGGCTGTCCCTGCGGGTGCCCCAGGTGCCCCCCTGAGCGTCCCCTCTCCCGCAGGTGACAAACGCTTCGAGTGCGCGCAGTGCCAGAAACGCTTCATGCGCTCCGACCACCTGACCAAGCACTACAAGACACACCTGGTCACCAAGAACCTGTAGGGGGGACAGCCCCCCGCTGCCCCCCGCCGCAGCACTCCGGGGAGGGACCCTGGCCACGTCCCGGCCCTCCCAACCGCGCTCAGCACCCCAAAATCGGGCTGGGGGTGTCCCGGGGACCTCGGGGGGTCACCCAGAGCCTCCCTGGGACCCCACGGGTTTAGGGGGTCACCAGAGCCCCCCAGACCATCCCCTGTGACCCCACAGGCTCAGGGGTGACCCTCAGGTTTAGGGGGTGACCCACAGCTCCCCTGTGACCCCACATGTTCATGGGGTCACCCAGAGTCCCCCCTGTGACCCCACAGGCTCAGGGGTGACCCTCAGGTTTGAGGAGCGCGTTGCCTTACCCCGGCCCGTGATCATGAGTGCTTTTTTATCTGTTTCATCCCTGGGTTTCTCCCAAAACTCAGCTCTTGCCCTTCCCCCCCTCACGGCCAATTCCTCTCTCCCGGTTTTTCTTTCCGAGCAACGTTGGCGTTTCCCTGTTCTTTTTTTGGTTTTTTTTTTTTTTAATTTTTCCCCTTTTTCCTTCCTTTTTTTTTTTAATTTTCCCCCTTTTTTCTTATTTTTTATTTTTCCCCTTTTCCTTCCCTTTTATTCTTTTTCCCCCTTTTTCCTTCCTTATTTTTTATTTTCCCCTTCTTCCTTATTTTTTCTTTTCCCCCCCTTTTTCCTTCCTTATTTGTTATTTTCCCCTTCTTCCTTCCTTTTTTTTTTATTTTCCACCCTTTTCCTTCCTTATTTTTTCTTTTTCCTCTTTTTCCTTCCCTTATTTCTTATTTTCCCCTTTTCCCTTCCTTATTTTTTCTTTTTCTCCTTTTCCCTTTCTTATTTTTCCCTTTTTCTTTCCTTTTTTTATTTTATTTTCCCCTTTTCCCTTCCTTATTTTTTCTTTTTCTCCTTTTTCCTTTCTTATTTTCCCCTTTTTCCTTCCTTTTTTATTTTTCCCCTTTTTCCTTTCTTATCTTTTTTTCTCCTTTTTCCCTTATTTTTTTTTTCCCTTTTTCCTTACTTTTCCCCCTTTTTCCTTCCCTTTTTTTCTTTTCCCCCTTTCCCTTCCGTTATTTCCAGTTCCCTTTCCCCTCCCTGCGCGGGTGTACAGTGTACATTGTATCATAGATTCTATTGCTCTGGAGCTTTTAAATTAAACTGCAATTTCCGTTTCCCGCGGGCTCCGCGCCCCTCAGCATTCCCGGGGCGCGGATCCGGCCGCGGAGCCGAGCCGGGAACGGGGAAAACGGGGGAAAACGGGGGAAAACGGGGATGGGGGAAATGGGAATTGGGAAACGGGAATGGGGAAAAACGGGGATGGGGGAATGGGAAAACGGGGAAACGGGGATGGGGAAACGGGAATGGGGAAATGGGAATGGGGAAAAACGGGGATGGGGAAATGGGAACAGGGATGGGGAAAAATGGGGATGGGATGGGGATGGGGAAATGGGAACAGGGATGGGGAAAAATGGGGATGGGATGGGGATGGGGAAATGGGAATGGGGGAAATGGGAATGGGGATGGAGAAAAAACAGGGATGGGGGAAAAAACGGGAATGGGGATGGGGAAACGGGAATGGGGGAAGTGGGAATGGGGAAAAACGGGGATGGGGAAACAGGAATGGGGATGGGGAAATGGGAATGGGGGAAATGGGAATGGGGAAACGGGGATTGGGAAACGGTAATGGGGGAAAAATGGGGATGGGGAAATGGGAACAGGGATGGGGAAGAACGGGAATGGGGAAACGGGAATGGGGGGAATTGAGGAATTGATAGGATTTAGAGGAATGGGTGGGATTGGGGGGAATTGGTGGGATTTGGGGAATTGGTGGGATTTAGAGGAATGGGTGGGATTTTGGGGATTGTTGGGATTTGGGGAATGGGTGAAAACCTGAGGAATTTTAGCAGGAAATGGTTCTGCTTCCCCCCATGAGCTGCTGGGTCAGGAGTGGGGGATTGTCCCCAGTCCCTGTCCCTTGTCCCAGTGTCCCAAACACCCCATGTCCCCAAATCCCCGTCCCCGCCATGTCCCAGCCCCAGTCCCTGGTCACAGTCCCCCTCCCCGCTGTCCCCGTGTCCCCCTCCCGCGGTCGCTGCCCCTTTAAGAGCCCCCGCACCTCGTTATACCCTGCCACTACTTCCGGGTCTTTTTGCCCCGCCCCTTCCACTTCCTCCAATGAGCCTCCAGCTCCTACGGAGGCGCGCGCGCTGTGCCGCTTCCTATTGGCTGCGCTGGAGGAGGAGCGGCCGCGCTTAGCCACGCCCCCGGAGCGGTGGGGGCTCCGCGCGGCCGCGATGGAGCTGGAGCAGCTGCGGAAGAGCTACCGGGGGGACAGCGAGGTGGGGGGGACACCGGGGGGACACCGGGGGGACAGCGGGGACACCGGGGGGACACCGGGGACACCGGGGCGTCCCGGCACGGCGGGACCCCCGGAGCGCCCCCCCGGGGCCCGGAGAACGCCCCGTTCCCCTCCCACGCGGCCGTGTCCCCAAGGCTCGGGGACACCCCCGGGCAGGTGACACCCCCGGACTGTCCCCAAGGCTCGGGGTGTCCCCACTTTCCCCCTGTCACCCCCCCGTGCTGTCCCCGCTCTGTCCCCTGCGCTGGCCCTGCCCTCGAGCGCGGCGCCCCGCTGTCCCCTGACCCCCCCGGTGTCCCCTGACCCCCCCGCTGTCCCCTGACCCCCGCTGTCCCCCTGTCCCCAGGCGTTCGAGGAGTGTCACCTGGTGTCCCCGGAGCCCCTGGAGCAGTTCCGGGCCTGGCTGCAGGAGGCGCTGCAGTGCCCGGACATCGCCGAGCCCAACGCCATGTGCCTGGCCACGTGCTCCAGGTGACACCGGGGGGACACTGGGGACACAGGGGGGACACGGGGACACGGGGACATGTGCCTGGCCACCTGCTGCAGGTGACACCGGGGGGACATGGAGGGTGACACTGTGCTGACACTGGGATGACAGTGGGGTGACACTGGGTTGGCACAGGTGGCACACAGGGGTGGCACACAGGGGGTGACACAGGTGGCACAGGTGTCCCCAGGCAGCAGACCGGGGTGACACAGGTGGCACACAGGGTGGCACACAGGGTGGCACACAGTGGGGTGACACACAGGGTGTCCCCCTGGGTGTGCTGTGGGGTGGCCGTGTGACGTGGCTGTCCCCGTGTGACGTCACTGTCCCTGTGTGTGTGACATCGCTGTCCCCGTGTGACGTGGCTGTCCCTGTGTGTGTGACGTCACTGTCCCTGTGTGTGTGTGACGTCGCTGTCCCTGTGTGCGACGTCGCTGTCCCCGTGTGACGTCGCTGTCCCCGCGTGTGACGTGGCTGTCCCCGCGTGTGTGACGTGGCTGTTCCCCTGTGTGTGACGTGGCTGTCCCCCTGTGTGTGACGTCGCTGTCCCCGTGTGATGTCACTGTCCCGTGTGACGCCGCTGTCCCCGCGCTGCCCCAGGGACGGGCGGCCCTCGGCGCGCATGGTGCTGCTCAAGGGGCTGGGGCCGGACGGGCTGCGCTTCTTCAGCAACTACGAGAGCAGGAAGGGCCGCGAGCTGGTGAGGGCACGGGGTGCTGAGGGATCCCGGGAATCCTGAGAGATCCCGGGAATCCTGAGAGATCCCGGGAATCCTGAGAGATCCCGGGAATCCTGAGGGATCCTGGGAATCCTGAGGGATCCCGGGAATCCTGAGAGATCCCGGGAATCCTGAGGGATCCCGGGAATCCTGAGGGATCCCCATAAATCAATCCCGAGAAATCCCCATAAATCCATCCCGATGAATCCTGAGAAATCCTGGTAAATCAATCCCAATCAATCCCAAATTCCTGGAGCTGGTGAGGGCTGGGGGAGGGGGAATTTTGGGGTAAATCCCAATAAATCCCAATAAACAAATCCTGATAAATCCCAATAATTCCTGATAAATCCCGATGAATAAATCCCTATAAATCCCAGTAAACACATCCCAATAAACAAATCCCAATAAATCCCAATAAATAAATCCCAATAAATCCCAATAAAGAAATCCCAATAAAGAAATCCCAATAAACCAACCCCAATAAACGAACCCCAATAAACCCCAACACACCAACCCCAACGAGCACATCCCAGTCCCGGACCCAGCGTCCCCCTCCTGTCCCCAGGACTCCAATCCCTTCGCCTCCCTCGTCTTCTACTGGGAGCCGCTCTGCCGGCAGGTGAGGGGGTCCCGCGGCCGGGGGGCTTGGGCTGAGACTGGGGGGGGCTGCGATTCTGGGGGGAAAAGTCGGGGAATGAGGAGGTTCTGTGCTCAGGGCACCTTTGACAGCCTGGCCTGAGCCCAGGGCATGCTGGTCGCTGAGTTTTGGGTGGAAATGTCAGGGAATGGGGCAGTTCTGTGCTTGGGGGCACCTTGGGAGCCGCCGGCCAGGTCCTGGGGGATGCTGGTCCCTGAGTTTTGGGTGGAAAAGTTGGGGAGTGGGGCAATTCCGTGCTCGGGAGGGGAGCCCCTTGGGAGCTGTGCTGGCCCAGGTGTGCATTGAGGGCTGGGGGCTCAGGGCTGCCCCAGGTGTGGGCTGGGGGCTCGGGGCTGGGGGCTCGGGCTGCCCCAGGTGTGGGCTGGGGGCTCGGGGCTGGGGGCTCAGGGCTGGGGGCTGGGGGCTGCCCCAGGTGCGGATCGAGGGCTCCGTGCGCCGCCTGCCCGCCGAGGAATCCGAGCGCTACTTCCAGTCCCGGCCCAGGAGCAGCCAGATCGGGGCCCTGGTGAGCAGGCAGAGCTCCGTCATCCCCGACCGCGAGGTGAGCCGGGGTCGGCCCGGGGTCCCTGAGGGCTTTGGGATCAACAGGCGGGACCCCCGGAGCCGCTCCCCCGAGGGGATCCCTGTGCCCTTTGGGATCCACTGGGGGATCCCATCACTGCCCCTTTCCCTTTGGGATCGGCCCGGGGATCCCCGTTCCCTGTGGGATCCCCGTTCCCCGTGGATCCCCCACACCCCATTCCCATGGATCCCCCACACCCGTTCCCTGTGGGATCCCCCACACCCGTTCCCTTTGGGGTCCCCCACACCCGTTCCCTTTGGGATCCCCATTCCCATGGATCCCACACCTGTTCCCTGTGGGGTCCCCGTTCCCTGTGGGATCCCCATTCCCCATGGATCCCCCACACCCGTTCCCTTTGGGATCCCCGTTCCCTTTGGGGTCCCCGTTCCCTTTGGGGTCCCCGTTCCCTTTGGGATCCCCGTTCCCTTTGGGGTCCCCGTTCCCTGTGGGATCCCCGTTCCCTGTGGGATCCCCGTTCCCCATGGATCCCCCCACCCGTTTCCCCGCAGTTCCTGCGCAGGAAGAACGCGGAGCTGGAGGAGCTGTACCGGGACAGGGCCGTGCCCAGGCCGGACTACTGGTGAGAGTGGGGGGCTGAGCCCCCCGAGCCCCCCAGGGTTCCCTCAGCCCCTCAAAGCCCCAGTGAGCCCCCCGAGCCCCCCCAGAGCCCCCTCAGCCCAAAAAACCTCCTGTGATCCCAGCCCAAAGCCCCCCCAGAGCCCCCCAAAGTTGCCCAGAGCCCTCCAGAGCCTCCCAGGGCCCCCTCAACCCCCAAAAAACTCCCGTGATCCCCCCCAGAGCCCTCCTGAGCCCCCCAGAGCCCCCCAAAGTGCCCGGAGCCCCTCCTGAGCCCCTCTGAGCCCCCCAAGGTGCCCCGAGCCTCTCCTGAGCCCCCCAGAGCCCCCCAGGGGTGGGATACCCCATGCCCCATTCCCTGTGGGATCCCCCACACCTGTTCCCTGTGGGGTCCCCGTTCCCTGTGGGATCCCCATTCCCCATGGATCCCCCACACCCGTTCCCTTTGGGGTCCCCGTTCCCTGTGGGATCCCCGTTCCCCGTGGATCCCCCACACCCCATTCCCATGGATCCCCCACACCCGTTCCCTTTGGGATCCCCATCCCCCGTGGGATACCCCATGCCCCATTCCCTGTGGGATCCCCCACACCTGTTCCCTGTGGGGTCCCCGTTCCCTGTGGGATCCCCATTCCCCATGGATCCCCCACACCCGTTCCCTTTGGGATCCCCGTTCCCTTTGGGGTCCCCGTTCCCTTTGGGGTCCCCGTTCCCTTTGGGATCCCCGTTCCCTTTGGGGTCCCCGTTCCCTGTGGGATCCCCGTTCCCTGTGGGATCCCCGTTCCCCATGGATCCCCCCACCCGTTTCCCCGCAGTTCCTGCGCAGGAAGAACGCGGAGCTGGAGGAGCTGTACCGGGACAGGGCCGTGCCCAGGCCGGACTACTGGTGAGAGTGGGGGGCTGAGCCCCCCGAGCCCCCCAGGGTTCCCTCAGCCCCTCAAAGCCCCAGTGAGCCCCCCGAGCCCCCCCAGAGCCCCCTCAGCCCAAAAAACCTCCTGTGATCCCAGCCCAAAGCCCCCCCAGAGCCCCCCAAAGTTGCCCAGAGCCCTCCAGAGCCTCCCAGGGCCCCCTCAACNCCCCCCAAGGTGCCCCGAGCCCCTCCTGAGCCCCCCAGGGTGCCCTGAACCCCTCCTGAGCCCCCCAGAGCCCCCCAGGGTGCCCCGAGCCCCCCGCAGCCGGCTGGCCCTTGCAGGGGCGCGTACCTGCTGGAGCCGGAGGTGGTGGAGTTCTGGCAGGGCCAATCGAACCGGCTGCACGACCGGATCGTGTTCCGCCGGCTGCGGGACCGCGCGGCGCCGCTCGGGGCCATGACCCACCGCGGCCACGGCGACTGGGTCTACGAGCGCCTGTCGCCCTGAGCCCGCCCGCGCTGTCCCCGGGGAATGTCCCCAAGTGTCGCAGCCGCCCCGCGCTGTCCCTCGCTGTGCGCTGGGGAACGGCTCCGGAGCTGCCCTCGCCCCCTGGGTCCCCAAATCCGCCTGCAGCCGCTCCCGGTGGTTAATTAATGGTGTTAATGATCGTGCAGGGTCCGGTGTGACCCCGGTGACCCCCCTGTCGCTGTCGCTGTCCCTGTCCCGCCACTGCCAGCTCTCTCTCCATGCTTTAGCTGGGATCGTGGAATGTGCTCAATTCCCTGCTCATTACTGCTGGTGTTTAATTAATTTAAATCGTGCCGTGAGACCCCAACCCTCAGCCCGTCCCCTCCTCCAGCAGCTGGAAAGGAATAAACCAGGATTTATGTGGAGGCGTGGAGGCTGTGGGTTAACAGCGGGTTAATGTTTAGCCAGGCACGGCCGGGCCCCGGGAGCTGCCGCGAATCCCGGGCCTGACCCGGGCCTGGGTGAATCCAGCCCCAAAACCCGGCCCGGTTCCGTGCCTGCTGTCCCGGAGCGGCACCGTGCCTGTCCTGGGTTCCCGTCCTGTCAGTGCTGTCACCGCCCCTGAGTGGCTCTGGACCCTCCCGGCTGTGCCCGTCCCTTGGAAGGACAGGAGGGGACGGGCCGGTGTCGCAGAAGGGGCACAGAGTTGTCCCAGATTCCAGGGGTAAAGGCACCGAGGGGCTCCGCTCCCGCCGGGACACGGTCCGGGACCCCGGGCCGCGAGCGAACCGAGCCAGCGCGGGACCGGGACCGGCCCCGGGCGGAGCTGGCACCGGCCCCGTGCCGGGAAACCGGGGCTGGGCTCCGGGCACCCTCCGCCTTCTGGCGGAGCCGGGCTGGAGCTGCGGAGCTCGGGAACAGCCGCGCCCGGTGGGGCCGGGATGGCGGATCCGGGATCTGGGATCGAGGATCGTCCCTTTCCCCGCGGGGTCAGGGAGCTGGGAGCGCTCCCCGGGCTCCGGCCGGCCCCGAGGGTCCCCTTTCCCAGGGGTCAGGGATTCCCGGGATGGCTCCCAGAGGGATCCCAGAAGGATCCAGAGCTTTCCCACCCTTCCATGCCGGGTTTCGGGATCCGCGGAGCTCTCCCGGATCCGCTTCCTGCTCCTCCAGCGGGTCAGGGATTCCCCGGCACGGCCCCGCTCCCGCCCGCGTCCCGCGGGGATCCGGAGCCTTCCCACCCTTCCGGGCTGGATCCAGGGATCCGCGGAGCTCTCCCGGAGCCGTCTCCGCTCCCAGGCTGGGTTTATTAACCACAGTTAATTAGCAGCAGGCGCGAGCGCTTCCAGCATCCCGGGCCGCGGGGCGGGACCCCCGCTTCCAGCAGCGGGGGGCGATTCCCGGGGAAAGCGGCTCCTCCGGGAGGAGCGATTCCCGGGGAAAGCGGCTCCTCCGGGGAGCGCTCCGCGGTCCCCACGGCGGGATCGGTGCCGCAGGGTCGCTCCCTCGGGACAGGGAAGTGTCGCATCCCCTCTCGGGGGGGACTCGGCGGCTCTGCAGCCCCTCGGGACTGGGACACGAGCGGGGCTCGGCCCCAAAACGCGACGGGAGGAGGGGACTGGGAACGGGATCGGGGCAGAGCCGGGCGGGGAGTGTCCATCCCAGTACGAACCAGCCAGCGCTGGGCAGCGGGCGGGACGGGGAGCGCTGCGCCCCGGGCTCAGCCCTGCAGCTCACGGGTTATCCCTCCCACAGGTAAATTCCATCCTGAGTCCTCCTGTCCATCCTGTCCCCGGGGGGCGACAATCCGCCCGGGTCACTGTTCCTCGCGCTCGCCGGCCCCGCACAGGTTGGGATGCTCGGCCAGCGTCGCTCTCACTTTCTTCTTCTCCTTGAAGCGCCCGGAGTGCGAGACCTTGACGTGTTTGCCCTTGGTGCTCTTGTCCACGATCTTCTCGAGGCGGGCGGCGAAGCCGGGTGTCCCCTCCGGGCCCGTCCCCTCCGCGCCGTCCCCGCCCGGCGCCGCGGGGCCCTCGGGGCTCTCGTACAGCACCGTGGGCGCTGCCTGGCGCTTCCGCAGGAACGTCAGCTTCCACCAGCCGTGCCCGTCGGCCATCCTGGAACGGCACGCGGGGCTGCAGCTCCCTCCCGGCGCTGCCCCGGCCCTCCCCGGGGCCGCCCTCCCGCCGCTCCATCGCGGCTGCGGCGCTCCCTTCCCGCGGGATGCTCCTGGCGGGGGCACCGGGAGGGGGTGGGTGTTCCACGGCTCGGGAATTCCGGCGGAAAGCCGGGAAAAGGCGGCTGGCAGCGCCGGGAGCTGCCCTTATCAGCCACGTGTGGCGGGGAGGGAGCGCGCTGAGCAAACAGGAACAGGAACTGGGGCGCAGGTGGCACCGGGGAGGTGCCGGGGGTCCCCACCTGCCCCACCCGGGCTCGGGGCTCGCCCGCCCGCCGGGGGAGCTGCAGGGGCCGGGGAAGGCTCCGGGAAGGCTCCGGGAAGGCTCCGGGAAGGCTCCGGAGCTCAGCGTGGCCCCGGGGCAGGAACCGAGGGGAGGCGGCTCCGAGCCGCGGGCACCGGGGGATTCCCGGGGCCCGGGGGCCAGCGCAGCCCCGTGTCCCCGTCCCTGTCCCCGTTTCTGTCCCCGTGGTGCTCAGCCACCAGCGGCCCCTGCCCGGTGTCGCTTTGGGGATAAAAGCCCCGTTTCCCTCTGCGACATGGGGACACGGCACAGGGACTGCGGCCACCACCCCGCCGGTGGCTCCTGAGTCCCCAGCGTCCCCTCCCCGTGCCAGAGCCAGCTGGGACCATCCCCGGCCGCGTCCCCAGAGTGTCCCGGGGGGTCCCACGTCCCCAGATTGTCACTGGGGGTCCCACATCCCATCCCCAGCCTGGACACCGCACCCCGGTACCTGCTCCTGCCGCCTCCGGGGGTCCCGGGGTGTCCCGGGGGTGTCCCGGGGTGCCCCGGGGTGTCCCGGGCTGTCCCGGAGGTGTCCCGGAGGTGTCCCGGGGTGTCCCGGAGGTGTCCCGGGGTGTCCCGGGGTGTCCCGGGGGGGCAGCGCGGGCAGGTGCCGCTCACCTGCGGCTGTCCCGGTGTTCCCGTCAAGGTGAACCCGCTCCCAAACCCCTCCTGCCCGAGCAAACAGCGGGGCCGGGCCAGGCACGGCTGAATATTCATGACAGGGAGCGGTGCCAGCCCCGGGACGGTGGCTCCGGGTGGCCCCGGGTGGCCCCGGGTGGCCCCGGGTGGCTCTGGGTGGCTCCGGGTGGCCCCGGGTGGCCCCGGGTGGCCGTGGCAGCGCTCGGGGCGCGGTGGCCTCGAGGCCCGGTGGCGGCGGCTCGAGGGTCGGGCACCGGGAGCGGGGGCAGCGCGGCTGCCGCTGGGATGTGTCCCCACGGGGACACGGGGACACCGCGGGGACACGGCGGGACCCCCGGAGCCGCTCCCCCGAGTGGATCCGGGGGATGATCCCAGCGGGTCCCGGGGGATCCCGGCTCCGGAGGGGATGGTCGGGCCCGGGGGGATCTGGGATCTGCTCCAGGGCCCTCCCAGGGTCCCCGAGGGACCGGGGCTCCTTTTGGGGGTCCCAGGGGGTTCCGGATCTCTGCTGGGGCACGCAGCGGTTCCCAAGGGATCTGGGATCCGCTCTGGGAGCACCTGGGGATCCCGCAGGGTTTGGGATCTGCTCGGGAGCCTCGTGGGGAGCGCTGCGGGACGGCTGGGGGCGATCCCGGGGATCCCGGCTCGGTGCTGAGGCACCTTGGGACCGGGATTGGTGCCAGGTGTGGGACCGGACCGGGATTGGTGCCAGGTGTGGGACCGGACAGGGATTGGTGCCCGGATTGGGACCGGAGCGGGATTGGTGCCAGGATTGGGACCGGACCGGGATTAAGGCCAGAACCGGGACCGGCACTGGCACCCGGGCTGGGACCGGGATTTTGGCCGGGATGGGGATCGGGACCCCGAAACTCCAACTGCCCTCACCGATTGGTCCGCACTGACCACGCCCTTTCCCCTTCATCCAATGGAAGCACAGGGACGTGGCGCTGCCTCCGAGCCGCGAGTTCTGATTGGCGGGAGCGGGACCTTTGGGCGGAGCGCACTTTGATTGGCCGAGGCGCGGGCGCTGGGGCAGGCGATTGGCTGGGGCGGGGAGGGCGGAAGTGGAGAGGCGGTGACGGGAAAGATGCAGGTGCGGAGCGGGAGCGGGAGTGGGATCGGGACCGGGGAAAGGACCGGGACCGGGAGTGGGAGCGGGACCGGGAGCGGGGAAAGGACCGGGATCGGGAGTGGGATCGGGACCGGGACCGGGATCGGGAGCGGGACCGGGACCGGGATCGGGAGCGGGATCGGGACCGGGATCGGGACCGGGATCGGGGCCGGGATCAGGAGCGGGAGCGGGACCGGGATTGGGGAAAGGAGCGGGATCGGGGAAGGGGCCGGGAGCGGGATCGGGGCCGGGAGCGGGGAAAGGACCAGAGCAGCGGGGACAGCCCGGGCCTGGCTCTGGAGCGGAGGGTCCCGACCCCCTCCCCGCTGCCGGTGCCGCTCCCGGTTCCGGTGCCGGTGTCGGTTGCCGCAGCCCCGCTCCTGCCGTGTTCTCCCCGCAGGTCGCTCCGCAGGATTACCGCAATGTGCCCATCGACATCCAGACCAGCAAGCTGCTGGGTGCGGGAGTGAGCCCCGGCTCCGGCCTCTCCCGGCCCCGCTTTCCTCCAGGCCGGGAAGGAACGGGAATTCATCCCGGTTATCCCAGCCCCGTTCCCGCTTTCCTCCAGGCCGGGAAGGAACGGGAATTCATCCCGGTTATCCCAGCCCCGTTCCCGTTTTCCCTCCTGACCTGGGGGAAGAGCCAGGGATCCATCCCGGGCTTTGGGAAAAGACTCGGGAATTGCTCCCGGTGTTTGTCCCCCGTGTCCCCGGAGCCCGGGGGGTGTCCCCCACCCCAGCTGACCCCGCTGTCCCCATGTCGGTGTCCCCACATCCCGGGATGTCCCCGTGGTGACCCCCCTGTCCCCCGGTGACCCCCCTGTCCCTGTGGTGACCCCGCTGTCCCCGTGTCCCCACACCCTGTCGGTGTCCCCATATCCCGGGGTGTCCCTGTGGTGACCCCCCTGTCCCCGTGTCACCCGCTGTCCCCCGGTGACCCCGTGTCCCCCCTGTCCCTGTGTCCCCCAGTGTCCCCCGTGTCCCCCCCTGTCCCTGTGGTGACCCCGCTGTCCCCGTGTCCCCACACCCTGTCGGTGTCCCCATATACTGGGGTGTCCCCGTGGTGACCCCCCTGTCCCAGTGTCCCCCGCTGTCCCCTGGTGACCCCGTGTCCCCCAGTGTCCCCCGTGTCCTAGTGTCCCCCCCTGTCCCTGTGGTGACCCCGCTGACCCCGTGTCCCCGTGTCCCCAGACTGGCTGCTGGACCGGCGGCACTGCGGGCGGCGCTGGCCGGCGCAGGTGGCGCAGGTGCGGGAGCGGATCCGGGCGGCGCTGCAGGACATGCCCGAGCACCCCGAGATCCGAGCGCTGCTCCAGGGCTCCTGTCAGTGCCTGGCGCCGGCCGCGGGGTCTGGGATCAGGGCTTGGCTCGGGGGGTTTGGGAATTGGGGTCTGGGATCAGGGCTTGGCTCGGGGGGTTTGGGAATTGGGGTCTGGGTCCGGGTTTGGGGTCTGGGATCCGGGTTTGGGGTCTGGGATCCGGGTTTGGGGTCTGGGATCCGGGTTTGAGATCTGGGAATTGTGATTCGGGATTTGAGATTGGGGTTTGGGATTTGGGGTTTGGGGGTTTGGGAATTGGGATTTGGGGATTTCAGTTTAAAGGTGAATCCAGCCCGCAGACCAGGATGGGACGGGATTTAAAGCCCAGGCTTTGTGGCAACGCCCGATCCCGCGGGCCGAGCCCCCGGGGGTGTCGGGGTGACCGTGCCGTCCCCCCCAGCCGAGCTCTCGAGCCTGCTGGCGCGCAGCATCGGCTACGAGCTGCCGGCGCTGCGGCGGCAGCGGGGCCGCTGGCAGCAGGCGCAGCAGGAGCTGGCGCGGCGCGAGGACGAGTGCCAGCTGCGGGCGGGCGAGCTCCGCGAGCGCTTCCTGAGCTCCTGCCGCCAGTACGGCATCGCCGTGAGTGCCGCGGGACCCGAAGGGGCTGGGGTGGCCCCGGGCAGAGCCCGAGACAGGCCTGGGATGGCCCCAGATAGAGCCTGGAACAGGCCTGGGATGGCCCTGAACAGAGCCCGAGACAGGCCTGGGATAATGACAAATAGAGCCCGAAACAGGCCTGGGAGAGCCCCAGATAGAGCCTGGAACAGGCCTGGGATAATCCCAGATAGAGCCTGGAACAGGCCTGGGATGGCCCTGAACAGAGCCCGAGACAGGCCTGGGATAATCCCAGATAGAGCCTGAGACAGGCCTGGGATAATGACAAATAGAGCCCGAGACAGGCCTGGGATGGTCCTGAACAGAGCCTGGAACAGGCCTGGGATAATGACAAATAGAGCCCGAAACAGGCCTGGGATAGTCCCAGATAGAGCCCGAGACAGGCCTGGGATGGCCCCAGTCAGGCCCCAGAGTAACCCCAAACAGACCCTAAAACAGGCCTGGGAGAGCCCCAGATGGGCCACAAGATAACCCCAAAAAGACCCTAAAACAGGTGTCCCCTCAGTGTCCCCAGGTGTCCCCTTGGTGTCCCCAGGCTGTCCCCAGGTGTCCCCTCGGTGTCCCCAGGCTGTCCCCAAGTGTCCCCACGGTGTCCCCAAGTGTCCCCGCCGTGTCCCCAGGTGTCCCCTCAGTGTCCCCAGCGTGTCCCCAAGTGTCCCTGCGGCGTCCCCAGCATGTCCCCAGCATGTCCCCAAGTGTCCCCACGGTGTCCCCAAGTGTCCCCGCGGTGTCCCCAGGGCCAGGACGTGCGCCGGGAGCTGCTGGCTCAGGTGCAGGCGCTGCCGTCGCTGCTGTCCCGCATCGGGGACGGCGCCAGCGCCCTCGGGGACGCCATCGAGCTGTACCAGGCCTGCGTGGCCTTCGTGTGTGACAGGTGGGGACAGCCCTGACACCCCGAAACAGCCCTGACAGCCCCAAACCTGCCCCAAAACAGCCCCGACAGCCCCAAAACCAGCCCCAAACCAGCCCTGACACCCCCAAAAACTGCCCCTATCCCCAAAATCAGCCCCAAACCAGCCCCAGCTCCCCAAACTGCCCTGAACCAGCTCCTGGCCCCAAAACCCCGGCACTGCGGGTGCTGAGGTGTCCCCACCCCGATGTCCCCATGAGCGATGTCCTCATAACCAATGTCCCCATGAGCGACCCCATCCCCGGTGCTGTCCCGTGTCCCCGTGCTGTCCCCATGTCCCCATGTCCCCGTGCCGTCCCCATGTCCCCGCGCTGTCCCCATGTCCCCATGTCCCCTGTGCTGTCCCATGTCCGTGTCCCCGCGCTGTCCCCAATGCTGTCCCCGTGTCCCCGCGCTGTCCCGCAGCCCCGGGGCCGAGGCGCTGCCGCTGCTGCGGCTGGCGGTGTCGCACGGGAACTGCTCGGTGTTCCGGTGGCGCACGGGGCGGGAGCCGCAGCGGCTGGAGCGGCCCGAGCCGCGCGAGGCACCGGAGCCGCCCCGCGAGGACACGGTGGGTGCCGGGGAGGGGACACGCGGGGACACGGGGACCCCGGCGGGCGGGGCCGTGGCTCAGGGCGGTTTTGGGGATTTTCCCGCAGATTGATTGGGGGGATTTCCCCGCGGAGCCGCCCCAGGGCGGGGACATCGACTGGGGCATCACCGTGGAGCCCGGTCCCCAGGTGGGTGACGTCCCTGTGTCCCCAGGCCCCACCGTGTCACCCTGTGTCACCTCTCCTTCCTCGGGGGGGTGGTGGCACTGACTGGGGCGATGTCCCTGTGTCCCCAAACTCCCCTGATGTCCCCCTTTGTCCCCCTTTGCTCCCCAGGGGGATGATGGCATCGATTGGGGCGACGGAGAGAAGGGACAGGAGGGGACAATCACAGCAGAGCCCAGTCCCCAGGTGGGTGACACCCCCAGGCCAGGGGTGTCCCTGTGTCCCCAAATCCCCCTGTGTCACCCAGTGTCACCCTTTGCTCCCCAGGGGGACGATGGCATCGATTGGGGTGACGGAGAGAAGGGACAGGAGGGGACGATCACGGTGGTGGAGTCTGGAACCGAGGGTGAGCGGGGCTGGGGGACACAGGCAGCTCCCAAATCCCCCCAAATTCCCCATTCCCAGTGCCCCTGGACACCCCAGAGGGGGTTGGGGTGGGGCAGGGAGTGGGATTTGGGTGCTGGGCAGGGATTTTGGGGTTCTGGGCAGGGATTTTGGTGCTGGGCAGGGATTTTGGGGTGCTAGGCAGGGTTTTGGGTGCTGGGCAGGGATTTTGGGGTGCTGGACAGAGTTTTGGGTGCTGGGCAGGGTTTTGGGTGCTGGGCAGGGATTTGGGTGCTGGGCAGGGTTTTGGGGTGAAGCTGAGCTGGCTTTGGGGTCCCAGCCCCTGCAGCCCCCGAGGACGTTGCCCGCGGCTCGGACGCGCTGACCCTGCTGGAGAACCCCGAGACTCGGAACCAGTTCATCGACGAGCTGATGGAGGTGGGCACCGGGGACACGGCTGGCCCTGGCTGTGACCCTGGCAGTGTCCCTGTCAGTGTATCTGTCGGTGTCCCTGTCATTGTCCCTGGTGGTGTCCCTGTCCCTGTCAGTTCCCTGTCCCTGTCCCGGTCCCCGTCCTGTCCCTATCCCTGTCCCCGTCCCCGTCCCTGTCCCTGTCCCGGTCCCCGTCGTGTCCCTATCCCTGTCCCCGTCCCCGTCCCTGTCCCAGTCCCCGTCCCCATCCCTGTCCCTGTCCCTGTCCCCGTTCCCGTCCCCGTCCCTGTCCCGTCCCTATCCCTTGTCCCTGTCCCTATCCCTGTCCCCGTCCCTGTCCCCGTCCCTGTCCCCATCCCAGGGACATCAGCCTGGGACCCCTAAGGGACATCAGGCGGTGACACCCGAGGGACACGGGGGGTCCTCAGGGGGTCCTGCCCCTCCCAGCCCCCCTGCCCACCCGGGGGTGCTGCGGGGTTTGGGGGTGTCGGTGAATAAACCCAAATTTTGTGTCACATCGAGCTGGGTTTGAGGGGGGAGAGGAGCCGCGTGTCACCGAGGGGGAGCGGGGACAGGGACAAGGACAGGAGAGTGGGAGGCGAGAGCTGGAGCCGGGCTGGGACCCCCTCTTAGCCCTCCCTGCCCCTGGGGGGTCGCAGCAGCCCCCGGCCCGGGGGTGCGGGGGTTTCGATTTCACGGCAGAGCGGGTGATTCACGGGCGCTGTCCCTGTCCCTGTCCCTGGCGCGGTGACACCGCTCGGCCTCGCCCGCAGGGAGCGCTGGGACCCCTCAATCAGACCAGACCCCCCAAACCCCGCCGGACTGGGCGGGGCTGCCACGCCCTGTGACGTCATCCACCGAGCACACCCACCCTGACAGGCTATTGGTTGGTGCCTCGTTTGGTCCCGCCCCCTTGAGGCGTCACAGCCGCTCATTGGTCCGGCTCTACTGTGGGACCGCCCACGCACAGGGCTGGGGTCCCCAGTGGGGCTGGGGGGGTCCCTAATGGAGCTGGGGGTCCCTAACGGGGCTGGGGGTCCCCAGTGGGGCTGGGGGGTCCCTAACGGGGCTGGGGGTCCCAGCGGAGCAGGGGCTGCGGCCCTGGGGGTCTGTCCCCCCGGGGGATGGCGTGGGGCACAGAGAGCCCGGTTCGCAGGGGTCCCATGGGGTCGGCCGGGGGGCTGTGGGGACCCGGCCCGGCTCCAGATCTCGCTCCCCGCTCGCCTGTCCCTGTCCCCAAACCCATCTCTGTCCCTGTCCCTGTCCTTGTCCCTGTCACCGTCCCCGTCCCTGTCCCCGTCCCTGACCCTGTCCCCAAACTCATCCCCATCCCTGTCCTTGTTCCTGTCCCTGTCCTTGTCACCGTCCCTGTCCCCGTCCCCGTGCCCCTCCCCGCTCGGTGGCAGCCGGGCTCCGGGGAGCCCCTCATTACCCCGCTAGCGGTGATTAACGGGCTCATTAATTCCCCGCCGCCGGTCACCGCCGGCCGGCCGCGCACGGAGCCGGGAGCCGCGGAGGGTCCCGCGGGGATGGGGGCTCGGGGGGATCCAGGAGGGGGGTCCGGGGGTCACCGTCCCCATCGTCACCACAGCGAAGGCGCTGGGGGGGCTCGGGCCTCTATGGCGTCTTCATCTCCCCCCGGGACCCCGGCCCCTGATCCCCCGGACAGGGACAGAGGGACAGAGGGACAGAGGGGACAGAGGGACAGAGGGACAGAAGGGACAGAGGGGACAGAGGGACAGAAGGGACAGAGGGGACAGAGGGACAGAAGGGACAGAGGGGACAGGAGGGACAGAAGGGACAGAGGGGACAGAAGGGACAGAGGGACAGAAGGGACCTGCAGTCGCAGCCCCCCCAAAAAGCCGGGGTCCCTTGTGGGTCCCTGTGCCCCGCTCGGCTGTCCCTGCCATGCGGGGACTGTCACCAGCCTGGGGGGCGGTCCAGACAAAGGGACGGGACAGGGCCGGGAACGGGGACCCCGGCGGTGTCCCCTCCCCCCGGCGGTGTCCCCTCCCCCCGGCGGTGTCACCTCCCCCCCGCCGGCTGCTGCTCCGTCTCACCTGCCAGGGAGAGATTTAATTACCAATTAAGGTCCCTCCATCTGTCCCGGCGCTGTCCCCGCGTCCCTGACAGCGCCGCTCGCTCCATTAGCGCCGGGACCCGCCAGCTGGGGGGCGGCTCTGCTGTCCCCAACTGTCCCCAACTGTCCCCAACTGTCCCCGCGGCCACCGCCGCCACACCCGGCCCTGTGCACTCCCCGTCCGTCCGTCCGTCCGTCCATCCATCCCTCCATCCATCCATCCCTCTCCCCGTCCCTCTCCCTGTCCCTCTCCCCATCCCTCTCCCCGTCCCTCTCCGCATCCTCCCCTCCCCAATCTCTCCCCACATCCCTCCATCCATCCCTCTCCCCATCCCTCCCTCTCCCCATCCTTCCCTCTCCCCATCCCTCCATCCATCCCTCTCCCCGTCCCTCTCCCCATCCTCCCCTCCCCGATCTCTCCCCGCTCTCACCCCCGCACCCCCCAGTCCCTCTCCCCTCTCGGGGCTCCCCCTCTCAGCCCCATTTTTAGGGTCCAGCAGCCGCTCCCGATGTCCCCAGCGGGGTGGGGACCCCCGAGCCCCCCGAGCCCCCTCCCCAGGGCCGGCGCTGCAGCTGCTCCGCGGCCGCCAAATGTCCCGGTGACGAGCAGGCGGAGCGGGGCCGCAGCTGCCCCGAGCCCGGGGAGCGATGTGTCACCGCGGCGGCGACAGCTCGGCGCGGGGGGGACACGCGGGGGGCCGGATGAGGGGGGGTCCCGGGAGCTGGGGGGTCCCGGGGGGTCCTTGGAGGGGAAGAGAACAGAAATTAGGGAACAGTCGATGCCCCGGGGATGGAAAACGGTCGGGGGTTATTTTTGGGGGGCTTACCCCCCCCATGGGTGTGATGAGCTGGGGACGCTCAGCCAGAGGATTTTTGGGGGGGCCCGGGGCTCACGGAGGGGGCCAGGAAGGGGTGCAGCCCCCCAACCCCGCAGGAGGGGGGTGCCCAGGCCCGCGGCCCCCAGAGGGGACAGGCCGGGGGGGCACCCCAGGAGCGGAGCCCCCCGAGAGGAAACCCGGCCGGCAGGAGAGCCGAGCCGCACTGGCCGCGGGGAGCCCCGGGCGGCACCCCGAAACGGGCACCCCGAAACGGGCACCCCGAAACAGCCATCCCCGGAATGGGCACCCCAAAACAGCCATCCCAAAACAGCCATCCCCGGAATGGGCACCCCGAAACGGGCACCCCGGAACGGGCACCCCGAAACTCTCCCGCCCTGTTATCCCCAAACCGCCCTGCACCCCACACGGCTGTGGGGTTTTCTGGGGTGCTGTGGGGTATCTGGGGGTGCTGTGGGGTGTCTGGGGTGTCTGGGGTCGCTGTCCCCCAGCCCCGTGCCCCCCGTCAGCCCCTTTGTCGCCGCGGCGGTGCCTTTGTCCCCGTGTCACCCGGGGGGCACCAGCTGTCACCGCCGGGGCCTTCGCGCTCCTCCTCCTCCTCCCCCTCTTTGTTCTCGGGCTGCGGAGGGAGGGGGACCCCGGGGGTCGCCACAGAGGGGACACAGAGGGGACACAGAGCCCCCCAGGGACGGGGACACCCCGCGGGGACAGAGGGGACGGGGCTGGGGTTTGGGGGGCGCTTCGTGCCCTGCCCCACCCCCGGCTGGCCCCGCTTTGGGGGTCCCCAGGGTGGGCACGGGGGGTTCCCTGGGTTGGGGTGTCCCGGGAGGGTCCCAAGGGAGGGGACCCCTGTGATTGAGGGGGGTCGCTACAACTGGGGAGTCCCCAAGACGGGGGGGGGTTATTGGGGGCAGAGTTTTGGGGCGTCCCGAAGAGGGGCCCCGGTTTGGGAAGGGGTCCCGGATTTGGGGTCCCGGTTTGGGGGGTCAGGAAGGGGTCCCGGTTTGGGGGGATCAGGGCGGGGTCCCCGCGCTGCCGCAGAGCCGCCGGCAGGTGGCGCTGCAGGACCGCGAATGCGCGAGCCGGGGCGGGGCACGAGGGGCGGGACCACTATGGGAGTGGGCGTGGCTATGAACCTTATAAGGATATCGTGTGCTACAAAGGGCGGAGCTATGCAAATAAAGCCCGGTGTCGCAAGGAGCGTCGGGAAAGAGGCGCGCTGAGGTCCTAGGGACAGATTTTGGGGTGCCAGGGACGGATTTCGGGGGGCCCTGCAGAGGCTGTGCCAGCCCGAGGGGCTCTGCAGCATTGGGGACACCCGGGACTGGGGCAAAACCCAGTTTGGGGGGTTCCCAAAAGGGGGTGATCCCAGAGGAGGGTGAGGGGTTGGGTATGGGGTCTGTAGGGTCGGGGGTTCCCAAAAAGAGGGCGGTCCCAATGTTGGGGTGTCCTTAGGATGGCTGTCCCAAGCTTGGGGGGTCTGTAGGGAACAGCCATGGGGAGTGGGGGGTCCCAGCCCCGCGGGACCCCTGTGCTGGACCCATGGAAGTGATCCCTCCACAAATGTTGGGGTTTAACAAAAAACCCCCATAAACACCCCAAAAAAACACCCCAGCAAGGAGGGAGAGAGCCGGCCCCGCCCCGACACCGGATTGGGCAGGAAAATGTTTAATTGTGGCTGGATCCAGCTGGGAAGGACAAACTTCATTAGTGCCTAATTAATCCTGGCTATTATCAGCCCTGGGAGGGGGCTCCTGGATCCATCCCAAACAATCCCAGCCCCTCCATTCCCTGCTCCCAGTCTGGAATTTTCCGGTGACTCACCCGAATCTTCCCTTGTTTGCTTCGGTTTTTGGGGTGGAGCGTTTTCCCGGAGGAGAAAAAATGGGGAAGGGGCTCCTGGATTCCAGGGGATCCTGGATTTGGGGGTCCCAAATAATCCCAGCCCCTCCATGTCCCTGCTCCCGTTCCCTGAGCTGTCCCAGCCTGGAATTTTCTAGTGACTCACCCGAATTTTCCCGTGTTTGGGAAGGTTTTCCCTTTAATTTTTGGGGCTGGGGCGTTTTCCTGGGGGTAAGAAATGGGGAGGGGGCTCTGTGCCCCCCTCAGTGGCACGAGGTGGGCACGGGGACAGGGCCAGCTGTCCCCAAATAGCCCCGGGGACACCAAAAATAACCCGGAGGGACAGCCCAGCTCGGGTTCCCAGCTGGAAACGGCCCCGGGGAGTCACGGGAGGGCTTTGGGGGGGCTGCCACACTCCCCCTTTATCCTGGGGGGAATTTGGGGTGGAAAACACCCCCAAAATCCAGCCCAGGGGGGGTTCAGGGTGGGCAACACCCCCAAAATCCAGCCCAGGGGGGGTTCAGGGTGGCAACAACCCCCAAAATCTATTCCAGGGGGGGTTTAGGGTGGAAAACACCCCCAAAATCCATCCCACAGGGGGTTCAGGGCGGCAACACCCCCAAATCTGTAACCTGGGGGGGCTTTGGTTTGGAAACAGCCCCCCGAGCCCCCTGAGCCCCCCTGAGCCCTCCCGGTGCCGTTGCAGATCGAGGCTGACATCTCCAAGCGCTACGGGGGACGGCCGGTGAACCTGATGGGTGTCAACCTGTGACACTGGGGACATCAGCCTGGGACACCTGGGGGACATCAGACTGTGACACTGGGGACATCAGCCTGTGACACCTGGGGACATCAACCTGTGACACTGGGGACATCAACCTGTGACACCTGGGGACATCAGCCTGGGACACCTGGGGACATCAGACTGGGACACCTGGGGGACATCAGACTGTGACACTGGGGACATCAGACTGGGACACCTGGGGACATCAGACTGGGACCCCTAAGGGACATCAGGCGGTGACACCCGAGGGACACGGGGGGTCCTCAGGGGGTCCTGCCCCTCCCAGCCCCCCTGCCCACCCGGGGGTGCTGCGGGGTTTGGGGGTGTCGGTGAATAAACCCAAATTTTGTGTCACATCGAGCTGGGTTTGAGGGGGGAGAGGAGCCGCGTGTCACCGAGGGGGAGCGGGGACAGGGACAAGGACAGGAGAGTGGGAGGCGAGAGCTGGAGCCGGGCTGGGACCCCCTCTTAGCCCTCCCTGCCCCTGGGGGGTCGCAGCAGCCCCCGGCCCGGGGGTGCGGGGGTTTCGATTTCACGGCAGAGCGGGTGATTCACGGGCGCTGTCCCTGTCCCTGTCCCTGGCGCGGTGACACCGCTCGGCCTCGCCCGCAGGGAGCGCTGGGACCCCTCAATCAGACCAGACCCCCCAAACCCCGCCGGACTGGGCGGGGCTGCCACGCCCTGTGACGTCATCCACCGACCACACCCACCCTGACAGGCTATTGGTTGGTGCCTCGTTTGGTCCCGCCCCCTTGAGGCGTCACAGCCGCTCATTGGTCCGGCTCTACTGTGGGACCGCCCACGCACAGGGCTGGGGTCCCCAGTGGGGCTGGGGGGGCCCTAACGGAGCTGGGGGTCCCCAGTGGGGCTGGGGGGTCCCTAACGGGGCTGGGGGTCCCAGCGGAGCAGGGGCTGCGGCCCTGGGGGTCTGTCCCCCCGGGGGATGGCGTGGGGCACAGAGAGCCCGGTTCGCAGGGGTCCCATGGGGTCGGCCGGGGGGCTGTGGGGACCCGGCCCGGCTCCAGATCTCGCTCCCCGCTCGCCTGTCCCTGTCCCCAAACCCATCTCTGTCCCTGTCCCTGTCCTTGTCCCTGTCACCGTCCCCGTCCCTGTCCCCGTCCCTGACCCTGTCCCCAAACTCATCCCCATCCCTGTCCTTGTTCCTGTCCCTGTCCTTGTCACCGTCCCTGTCCCCGTCCCCGTGCCCCTCCCCGCTCGGTGGCAGCCGGGCTCCGGGGAGCCCCTCATTACCCCGCTAGCGGTGATTAACGGGCTCATTAATTACCCGCCGCCGGTCACCGCCGGCCGGCCGCGCACGGAGCCGGGAGCCGCGGAGGGTCCCGCGGGGATGGGGGCTCGGGGGGATCCAGGAGGGGGGTCCGGGGGTCACCGTCCCCATCGTCACCACCAGGGGGGGTTCAGGGTGGGCAACACCCCCAAAATCCAGCCCAGGGGGGGTTCAGGGTGGCAACAACCCCCAAAATCTATTCCAGGGGGGGTTTAGGGTGGAAAACACCCCCAAAATCCATCCCACAGGGGGTTCAGGGTGGCAACACCCCCAAATCTGTAACCTGGGGGGGCTTTGGTTTGGAAAACACCCCCAAAATCCAACCGGGGGGGGCTCTGAGGTGGGCATTACCCCCAAATCTCCAACCCAGGGGGGATTTCAGGTGGGCAACACACCCAAATTATCAACATGGGTGGGTTTAGGGTGGGAAACACCCCCAAAATCTATTCCAGGGGGGTTTAGGGTGGGAAACACCCCCAAAATCCAACCCAAAATGAGTTTAGGGTAGGAAACACCCCCAAAATCCAACCAGGGAGGGTTTGGGGTGGGCAACACCCCCAAAATCCAGCCCAGGGGGGTTCAGGGTGGCAACAACCCCCAAAATCTATTCTGAGGGGGGGTTTAGGGTGGGAAACACCCCCAAAATCTATTCCAGGGAGGGTTAGGGTGGAAAACACCCCCAAAATCTATTCCAGGGGCACTTTAGGGTGGGAAACACCCCCAAAATCCAACCCAAAATGGGTTTAGGGTAGGAAACACCCCCAAAATTCAACCAGGGATGGTTTGGGGTGGGCATCACCCCCAAAATGAAGCCCAGGGTGGGTTTAGGGTGGAAAACACCACCAAATCTCCATCCCACTGGGGGTTCAGGGCGGGCAACACCCCCAAAATCTATTCTGGGGGGGTTTACACTGAGTATCACCCCCAAAATCCAACCCAGAGGCATTTAGGGAGGGCATGACCCAAAAAAAAAATAAAAATCTCTGGGATCTGGGCACTTCCAGCCCCTCAAACACCTTCCCTTGTCTCCCTGGACTCATCCCTGGGTCTCTGCAGGTTTTGGGGGGCACAAACAGCCTGGGAAAACTGGGAAAACCTGGAAAAACCTGGGAAACCCTGGAAAACCTGGAAAAACCTGGCGAACCCTGGGAAACCCTGGGAAATCCTGGGTAACCCTGGAAAACACCCCCAAATCTCCATCCCACTGGGGGTTCAGGGCGGGCAACACCCCCAAAATCTATTCTGGGGGGGTTTACACTGAGTATCACCCCCAAAATCCAACCCAGAGGCATTTAGGGAGGGCATGACCCAAAAAAAAAATAAAAATCTCTGGGATCTGGGCACTTCCAGCCCCTCAAACACCTTCCCTTGTCTCCCTGGACTCATCCCTGGGTCTCTGCAGGTTTTGGGGGGCACAAACAGCCTGGGAAAACTGGGAAAACCTGGAAAAACCTGGGAAACCCTGGAAAACCTGGAAAAACCTGGCGAACCCTGGGAAACCCTGGGAAATCCTGGGTAACCCTGGGAAAACCTGGGAAACCCTGGGAAAACCTGGCATAACCTGGAAAACCCTGGCAAACCCTGGCAAACCCTGGCCAACCTCACCCTGCTGCCGGGCGTCGCATCCCACGCGGCTTTTTCCCTGTTCTGTTTTTCTGTTTCCCGGGATGAAGCAGCGTCTGCGGCATCCCGTTTGTCCCGGCAGGTTTCTGGGGCAGGGCAGGGACGGGCAGGAATGGCAGGATCGGGGTGGTGCTGCCCGCGCCTCCCGCCCGCCGGGCTGGCACGGGCCTGGGCAGGAGCTGGGCACAGGGATGGGCACGGATCCCACACACATCCAGTGGGAAGGGCAGGAATCCCAAATGGAGCAGGGATGGGCAGGAATCCCACACAGATCCAGTGGGAAGGGCAGGAATCCCACACAGATCCAGTGGGAAGGGGAGAAGGGCAGAAATCCCAAATGGAGCAGGGATGGGCAGGAATCCTACACAAATCCATGTGGCAAGGGGAGAAGGGGCAGGAATCCCACACAGATCCAGGTGGGATGGGCAGGAATCCCAAATGGAGCAGGGATGGGCAGGAATCCTACACAAATCCATGTGGGAAGGGGAGAAGGGCAGGAATCCCACACAGATCCAGGTGGGAAGGGGCAGGAATCCACAGGGATCTGTGTGGGAAGGGGGGAACTGGCAGGAATCCCACAGGAATCTCTGTAGAAAGGGGAGAGGGGCAGGAACCCCACAGGGAGCAGGGACAGGCAGGAATCCTGCAGGGATCCCTGTGGGAAGGGGAAAAGGGTCAGGAACCCCACAGGGAGCAGGAATCCCTCACAGATCCATGTGGGAAGGGCAGGAATCCCAAATGGAGCAGGGAAGGGCAGGAATCCCACACACATCCATGTGGGAAGGGCAGGAACCCCGCAGGGATCCCTGCGGGAAGGGGTGAAGGAGCAGGATCCCTCACAGCTCCCTGCGGTCAGGGGTGAATGACCCGCAGGTGCGAGCCCAGCTCCGCGGCTGTTCAGTCGGGCTGTGGGCTTTCAGGCTCCGTTAGGGGCCGATGACCCGCGCAGGGCAAGGGAAGGCCGCGGCCTGATGCCAGCAGCGCCTTTCCGCCTTTCCCCACACATCCAGCGGCACATGCTGGCCCGGAGCAGGGTTCTGGGAAGAGCCCCAGCGTGGCCCTCCGCTGCTGACCGCGCCGCGGTCGCTGACACCGCTCCGGGCCGGCCGGGGAGCCCCGGGGCCGGCGCGGCCCCGCCATGGCGGCCTCGCCCCGCTCAGGGCCCGGGCCGCCCGTCGCCGTGGCAACCGCTGCGGGGCGAAGGGGCGGTGCCGCCGCCCTGCAGCGATTGGTGCGCGCCGCTGCCACTCAAGCGCGGGAATCCTGTGCGTCGTCTCATTGGTTTGCGCAGCTGTCACTCAGTGAAGGCCTTGCGCGCCATTGGGTGGGTGTGTTGCCAATCAAGCAGAGAGCGGGGCGAGCCGCGCTTCTCTGTTTCTCATTTCTCATTGGCTGGGATGCGCCGAGCGCGAGGGCCGCCCGCGCCTTTTCGCGCGCCCATTGGTCAGTTTGCCTGCCAATCAAAGCGGCGCCGGGGAGGAGGGAAGAACTCTCCGCCGCACGCTTCCCATTGGTCCGCGCCTCGCTCTCGCCTGCCCTCGGCGGGCGGTGATTGGCGGCGGCGCCGCGCGAGGCGGG
>NW_024524423.1:181783-201684 GCF_017590135.1 Pyrgilauda ruficollis
CCCAAAATCGGGGACCCCCCCCAAAATCGGGGACCCCCAAACCTCCTCGGGCACCCGCAGCTCAGCGCTCCGCTCCGCGGGAGCCGCCCCGGCGCGCTGGGGGCGGCGGGAGCGGAGCGGGGCGGGCCCGGGAGCGCTCCCGGTGTTCGTGCGAGAGCCCCGGGCCGGCTGGAAGCCGGGCTGAGCGGGGACGGGCGGCCGGATTCCCGCGGGCAGCGGGAAGTTGACGCACCGGCCTAAGAATAGCTGGGGCCGGGGAAGCAGCGCTGCCGCCGAAGGTAACTCGGCCGGGACACCGGGAATTGCGGCGGAACTGGCCGGTTTTGGCGGGGGGAGGGCGCCGTGCGAGCGGGGTGGTGCCCCGCTGTTACCGTGTTTGCTCTCTGGTTACATTTCAGCTGCTGATGAAATCGCGGCCGCGAGCGTTGGAGTCTTTGGACCTTCCCATGCTCGGGACCTTTGACTCATAGAAGGCTCCTGGGAAAAGCGTCGGCAGCGCGAGAGGAGCCGGGGGAGCCGCGGGGTCCCGAGGGAGCTGCGGGGGACACGGAGGCGCTGCACGAGGAGAGCTGGGACAGTAAGTCACACGGAGCCCGGAATTCCGCGTGCTCTGCGGGATAAAAACAAAAGGGAAGGCGAGGGTGGAGCTGCGGGGAGAGTTCCCGGGCTGAAACTTTGATTTTCTCCACTTCTCCACGCGCCGATTTCCTGACTTTTCAGAGGAAAACCAAGCCTCGTTGAACTAACAACCTTTCGAGCGTTCTTTAAACTTTTCTGCTGGCTTTAGCTCTGTCCCCAAGGGCAGAAACGATTGTTTGAAAGTGGGGCAGAGCAGAGCCAAACCCACTCAACCTGTTGTGTGGAGGCTTCACCCCCTGCCAGCTCCTGCCTGTCCATCCCCAGCCTCAATCCTTGTTTATCAACATTTCTTTTTTAATTTTTCCCCCTGCCAGCTCCTCACTGTCCATCTTCAACCTCAATCCTTGCTTTTCTTAATTTGTTTTTAAATTTTTTGCCCCTCTAGCTCCTTGTTGTCCATCCCCACCCTCAATCCTTATTTTTCTTCACTTTTTTTAATTTTCCCTCTGCCAGCTTCTTGTTGTCCATCCCCACCCTCAATCCTTATTTTCCTTCTTTTTTTTTTTTTAATTTTTCCCCCTGCAGCTCCTCGCTGTCCATCCCCACCCTCAATCCTTATTTTCCTTCTTTTTTTAAATTTTCTCTCTGCCAGCTTCTTGCTGTCCATCCCCACCCTCAATCCTTGCATTTCTTCTCTTTTTTTTTAAATTTCCCTCTGCCAGCTCCTGGCTGTCCATCCCCACCCTCAATCCTTGTTTATCTTCATTTGTTTTTTAATTTCCCCCTGCATCTCCTCTCTGTCCACCCCCACCCTCACCCCTTCTTTTCCCTCCTTCATTTTTCAAACTTTCCCGTCTCTCCCTGCCGCAGAGATGCTCTCCCTGAAGAAGTACTTCACGGAAGGCCTGATCCAGTTCACCATCCTGCTGAGCCTGATCGGCGTGCGCGTGGACGTGGACAGCTACCTGAGCTCGCAGCTGCCGCCGCTGCGGGAGATCATCCTGGGCCAGAGCTCGGCCTACACGCAGACCCAGTTCCACCACCTGCGCAGCACCTTGGGCGGCTATGGCATCCACCCCAAGAGCGTCGAGCTGGACTCCTACTTCAGCGCCCGCCGCCTGCTGAGCCAGGTGCGCGCCCTGGACCGGCTGCGCGTGCCCAGCACCGAGCTCAGCGCCTGGCTGGTGCACCGCGACGCCGAGGGCGCGCAGCCCGGCGCCGCCGGCGGCCTGCAGGACGGCGGCGCCGGCGGCGAGAGGGAGAGCGGAGCCGAGCAGGGCTTTGGGGAAGAGCTGGAGGATTTGGGAGCCGTGGCGGCGCCTGTCAACGGGGATCTCACCAAGGAGGTAGGAAAGAGGGGGTTTGGGGTGTTCCGAGCGAGGGGTTGGGGCGTCGCCGCGTTTGGCGCTCGGGGATGGCGCAATCCCGGAGCGGGGCTGGGTTTCGGCGCTCCCGGGATGATTCCGGGCTGGTTTTCCCTTTTGGTCTGCTCTCTTCTGGCTCCAGAGGAGCAGTGAAAGGAGGGGGAAGGAGCTGGGGCCCTCGTGACTCTGGGGATTGGGAAAGCCAGCAATCCGGCTGGGAAATAAACAGGGGTGTTGGGAAAGAGCCCTGGCCCAGGTGTGGAGCAGGTGGTTGGGCTGCTGGGCTGGAGCCCGGCCAGGAGCCTGCTCCTCACTCAGTGTCCCTCCCCAGGAGCCTGCTCCTCACTCAATTTTCTTCCCCAGAATTCAGTTCCTCACTCAGTTTTCCTGCCCAGAATTCCTTTCCTGGCTCAGTTTTCCTTCCCAGCCGGCTGGGCAGAGCAGGGCTGGGAGGGGTTTGGTTTTCCTGCTTGGGCCAGGACCTTTGGGCAGGCTGGGATGCCATTCCAGGCCCTGGGAGCTGCTGCTGTGCCTGTGGCACATCCTGGGTTCCGTGGGGCTGATCCATGGCCTCGGGTGCTTCCAGGTCTATGGAATGGGGGTGTCAGTGGTAATTCCCAGCCTCAGGTCCTTCCAGGGTCAGGGAATGGGGTGTCAGTGCTGATCCGTGTGCCCAGGTCCTGCAGGACACCGGGAGCCGCTGGCATGTGCTGCAGCAGGGATTGGGATTGGGGTCAGGATTGGGGTCGGGATCAGGATTGGGATTGGGATCGGAATCAGGATCAGGATGGGGATCAGGACTGGGATTGGATTGGGATCAGGATCAGGACTGGGGTCAGGACTGGGGTCAGGATCGGGATGGGGATCAGGACTGAGATCAGGATCGGGATGGGGATCAGGATTGGGATTGGATTGGGATCAGGATCGGGGTCAGGCTGCGGGGAGTGCTGTGATCGCCGCAGAGACAGAGCTGATGGAGCAGGCCCTGGGAGTGTCATCCCGATTTCCCTGCCTGTTCCCGGGGGAAAGCCCCGCTCTGGGCTGGCAGCTCGACCTTGGAGGTGCCAGAGGGACACGAGGCCGAAGGTCCCGCCTCTGCTGGTCCTAGGGATTCCCAGGGAGGCGATTCCCGGATTCCCAGCCTCGGGGTGGGATCGGGTGGGTGCTTCCTTGTGCAAGGTCACTCCTGGAAGGCTCCGCCGCCCTTCCCGAGTCTGGGATTGCTGGCTCTGAGGAGCTTTCGGCAGGGAAACCGGGCTCAGATTTTGGGAATTCTGGGGGAAAGAGGCCGGGAGCCGCCGTTTTCCAGAGGCCTCCCCGGGCCTGGCTGTGCCGGGAGTGGAGCCCGGCTGGAATCAGGGAGGGGCGGCTGGGGGAGATCTGCAGCCCCACCTGCCCAGTCCCGGCCCTTCTCGGGGCTGTTCTCCTTAATTCCCCCGATCCCGGCTTTTCCTCCATCCCTGTCACTCTCAGGGCTCTGTTTTCCATGATTCCCCCCGATCCCGGCTTTTCCTCCATCCCTCTCCCTCCAGGGCTGTTCTCCTTAATTCCCCCCCGATCCCGGATTTTCCTGCATCCCCCTCCCTCCAGGGCTGTTTTCCATGATTCCCCCCCGATCCCGGATTTTCCTGCATCCCTCTCCCTCCAGGGCTGTTTTTTCCCCGCTTCCCCGGAGCCGAGGCCGCCGTGGCTCCAGGAAATCCCGTCTGGCTCCCGCGGCTCTCCCTCGCCCCATCCCGCCGCTCTCCTCCCCCCGCAGCTCGCCGCTCCCGCATTTTCATTTTGGGGTTGTTTTAGGGTGCGATTTTTCGCCCCGACTCCCCGGAGGTCGCGGATTTCCCCCCGGGAATGCCGCGGGAGCCCCGCGGGGCTCTCCCCGCGGGCCGGGCGGGGACGGAGCTGCAGATGGCTCCGGGGGCCGGCCTGGAAATTTTTCCATGACTTTTCCTGGCACATTGCGACTCCCGGTGGGTTGTGCGCGGTCCAGGCGCGACCTTGCCGGGGGAATACGGGCGATATAAATAATTTTGGGAAGCTGGAACTCGCTCCGGGAATGCTGTGCGGGATTTTTTTTTTTTCCTTTCCTTTTTGGGCGTTGCAGCACCCGGAGAGCGGGCGGGGCGGGAGGGGAATTATGAAATCCACTTGATTTTTATCCCACGGATAAAAAAATGCCCATTTTGAGCCGGGGCTAAAGACAAAGCTGGGATTAAATCCCAGCGCTTCCCTCTGCAGCATTGGGGGTGGGGAGGGCGGCGGAGGCTCCGTGCCCGGGGCCGTTTCCACAACACGAGGATAAAAATACGTGGGGCATGTGATGAGCTGCGGGGGCTCAGCGCCGGCCCCCCCGGCCCGGGGATCTCCTTACACTTGGCCGCGGTTACCGGGCCCGGGGCGTGCCCGGGGCGAGGAGCACGGGCGGGAGGAGGGCAGGGGGCTCAGCGGGGGTCGCGCACTCCGGGCCGGGGTGTCCCGGGGGACGGGGCCAAGGTGACCCCGGGCTGTGCCGGCTGGCGGCCCGGGGGTCCCGGTGTTCCCCGCCCCCATTCCCCATTCCCGGTGCGGTGCGGGCGGGGCCGGGGGGAGGGGGGGCGGCCCCGCTGCGCCAGGGCGGGGGCGCGGCCCGGTGGGCGCCGCGCGGGCGTTGATTGGCTGAGCCGGCTGCCCCCGCCGGCGCTGATTGGTCAGGGCGGCGGCCCCCATTGGCGCTGATTGGTCGTGGCCACCGCCCGGGGCGGGGCGGGGCCATCGGCGGAGAGGGCGTAGCCCGGGAGCGCCGCATCCCGGCGGGGAGGGGGCGTGGTCTGGCGGAGAGGGCGGGGCTTGGCGGCCGCCGCGGCCGGGCGGGGGGTCCCCGGGGAGGGGCCGCTGGGTGGGGACCCCCCCCAGGCCAGGGGGCTGAAGGAAATGTGGTCTGTCTTGCAGGACATCGATTTGATTGACATCCTGTGGAGACAGGATATTGATCTCGGCGCTGGGCGAGAGATTTTTGACTACAGCCACCGTCAGAAAGAGAGCGAAGTGGACAAAGAGCTGAGCGATGGGAGGGAGCGCGGGGACAGCTGGAGGAGTGCAGGGAATGAGGTCTTGGATAGAATCCCGCTAGTTGATGGAGAGACCGGGGAGAGTTTCCCTGCGCAGGTAACGCCCCGGGCTGGGGGCTGCGCTCCCGGGCCTGCGGCTGTGCCGGTGCCTGCGCGGGGGCTGCTCCAGCAGCAGCAGCAGCAGGGTTTGCCCAGGTGGGCAGCAGGATTTGGGCAGGGCCGGCCGTGTCCCCGGGGGCAGCCGCAGAGTCCCCCTGGCCCGTGTGGCCGGAGGGGACAGCAGGGGACAGCAGGGGACAGCAGGCTGCCGGGAGCGGCGGCGCTGGCGCTTTCCCGTAGCCCGGAGCGGGAGGATGGAGCCAGCACAGGAGCACTGGGTGGGGCTCTGGCTCTTTTTCGGATGCGCTGTGATCCAGCCCTGCTGGAAGGGAGCTGGTTCCTCCTGAGCAGCAGCTCCCCACGCCCGCAGCTCCCATCCCGTGTGTTTGCTGTGCCCCCAGGTGCCCGGAGCGGAGGATCAGACAGCCCTGTCCCTGGAGGAGTGCCTTAGGCTGCTGGAGGCCACCTTCCCCTTCGGGGACAATTCCGAGGTGAGCCCGTGGGGTGGATCCCCAGGCTCTCGCCGGGGTTTTTGTGCCTCCTGTGCTTCTCCTGCAGCAGCAAATTGGGTTTGGCTGCTCCAGGAGGCTCCGGGCACCCTGAGAAACCACGCGGGGAGGGGGGGCAGAGGTTAATTAAAACCTCCTGGCTTTGCTCCTCGTTAGTTCATGGCAAAGTGGGCGGGAGGGGCGCTGGGCTGGGGGGTGGCTGCATCCCTGAGCATCCGTCACTGAGCATCCTTCCCTGAGCATCCCTGAGCATCCCTGAGTGTCCATCCCTGAGTGTCCATCCTTGAGTGTCCCCGAGTGTCCCTGCTGATCCCCGAGCATCCCTGAACATCCCTGAGCGTCCCCGAGGTGCCAGCCCTGATTCCCTGGCGTGCTCAGTTCCCAGCTGCGGATGTCTGAGTGTCCATCCCTGAGTGTCCCTGAGCATCCCTGAGTGTCCGTCCCAAGTGTCCCTGCTGATCCCCGAGCATCCCTGAGCGTCCCCGAGGTGCCAGCCCTGATTCCCTGGCGTGCTCAGTTCCCAGCTGCGGATGTCTCCGCCCTGAGCGAAGCCGTGCCCGGGCAGAGCCGGGCCCCGGGTGGCCCCCCCAGCCTGCTGTCCCCTCTGCTGGCCGAGACCGAGTCGCCCTTCGACCTGGAGCAGCAGTGGCAGGACCTGATGTCCATCATGGAGATGCAGGTGAGCTCCGGGAGGGGCGGGAAGGGCTCATCCCTCCAGGTGTGGTGGTGTGAATTTGGGTCCTGGCCCGTGCGGTGACACCGCGCCGTCCCCGTGCCATCTGCGAGCTCCTGAGTGGGATCTGGAAGCGTCCTTGGCACCGGGGCTGCCCAGCGAGCTGTGCCCGCCTCTCTTGCAGGCCATGGAGGTGAACACGAGCACGAGCGCCGAGAGCCTCTACGGTGGCACCGGCGGGGACCTCCTGGCGTCCAACTACAGCCTGGCCCCCGGCACGCCCATCAACCAGAACGTCAGCCTGCATCAGGCCTCGCTGGGCAGCTGCTCCCAGGACTTCTCCCTCTTCAGCTCGGACATCGAGAGCCCCTCCATGGCGGGCGGCTCGGCCCTGCTGCAGCTGGCGCCCGACAACTCCACCGGCCTCAACAGCACCTTCGGCTCCACCAACCTGAGCGGGATCTTCTTCCCGCCCCAGATGAACAGCACGGGTAACGAGACGGCCGGGCCCGAGCTGCCCGACCCCCTGGGAGGGCTGCTGGACGAGGCCATGCTGGATGAGATCAGCCTGATGGACTTGGCCATCGAGGAGGGCTTCAACCCCGTGCAGGCCTCGCAGCTGGAAGAGGAGTTCGATTCCGACTCAGGTCTTTCCCTGGATTCCGGCCACAGCCCCGCGTCCCTGAGCAGCTCCGAAGCCTCGTCCTCATCGTCCTCTTCCTCTTCATCCTCCTCCTCCTCCTCGTTTTCCGAGGAAGGCGCCGTGGGCTACAGCTCGGACTCGGAGAACGTGGACTTTGAGGAAGCGGAAGGGGCGGTTGGCTACCAGCCAGAGTACAGCAAGTTCTGCCGCATGAGCTACCAGGACCCGGCGCAGCTCCACTACCTGCCTTACCTGGAGCACGTCGGCCACAACCACACCTACAACATGGCCCCGGGCGCCCTGGACCCCGAGGAGCCCAAAGCGCCCGGCGCCGGCAAGAAGAGCGGCAAGGAGAAACCGTCCGAGCTGCTGGACAAGCAGCTGAGCCGCGACGAGCACCGCGCCAGGGCCATGAAGATCCCCTTCACCAACGACAAGATCATCAACCTGCCCGTGGAGGAGTTCAACGAGCTCCTGTCCAAGTACCAGCTGAGCGAGGCCCAGCTCAGCCTCATCCGCGACATCCGCCGGCGCGGCAAGAACAAGATGGCCGCCCAGAACTGCCGCAAGAGGAAACTGGACACCATCCTCAACCTGGAGCGCGACGTGGAGGAGCTGCAGCGCGACAAGTCCAAACTGCTCAGGGAGAAGGTGGAGTTCCTCAAATCCATCCGGCAGATGAAGCAGAAGGTGCAGAGCCTGTACCAGGAGGTGTTCGGGCGGCTGCGGGACGAGCAGGGCCGGCCCTACTCGCCCAGCCGGTACGCGCTGCAGTACGGCAGCGACGGCAGCGTGCTGCTGATCCCGCGCGCGCCCGCGCCCGCCGAGCCGCAGCCGCGGCGCCAGGAGCGCAAGCAGAAGGACAGGAGGAAGTGAAGGCGGCGGCGGAAGGGAGAGCTGGGATGAGGGCCGAGCCTGGAAGTGCTTGCGGAGGGAACTTTGATGCCTTCTTATCCGATTCTGTCTTCTGGAACCGCACGCGGCGCCGGCGGCGCGCGCCGGGGACTCTGCGGGAGCGGCCGTCCCGAAGCGGGGGACGGAGCCCAGCCCAAGCCCAGCTGCCACCGGCCACCCCCGGGGTGCTGGGAGAGCAGGGACGAGCTGGCATCGCTGCTGGGGAGGTTGGCACGAGGTGGATAAAACAAAAAAAAAAAAAAAAAAAAAAAAAAAAAAAACCCCCAAAAAAAAAAAAACTACTAGTAAGAGAAAAAAACAAAAAACAAGAAAAAAAAAAAGAGATTTAAGTGAATGGACTTCAAACCAAGTTATAGGAGAGACGTTTTTCTGAACTTCCAAAGTTCTGTGATTTCAGGTAGCTGGTTGTTTTTCTTCTTTTTTTTCCCTTTTTTTTTTGGTTCTTTTTGGGTTTTTTTCCTTTTTTCCTTTCATCCCGACCCCGTTTTTGCCATCGGTGTGTGTGAGATATTCCAGATTTCTCCTTCCTCGATGGGAGATCAGACCAGGGCACACGTGGAGAGACACAAAAAGTGGCGTGACTTCCATTAACCCTTTCCAGCCCGAGGAAGAGCGGAGCCAGGGGGCGACTCCCGTTAACCCTTTCCTGCCTGAGGAAGCTCAGAGCCAGGGCAAAGGGCAAGAAGCCCATCCTGGGAGAAAGGCCAAGGAGGGGGATCCACGCAGAGCTTTGGGGTGAGGAAGGGAGGGAGGAGCAGCTGGAGCCTTTCCCGAGCACTCGGCCCCCGCCTGCTTCTCCTGGGAAGGAATTTTGGGTCAGGAACAGCACAAGGGGAGCGCTGGGACCCCGATGCCAACCTCAAGCCCAGCCTTGGGGTGTCACCTCGAGCATTGAACAGCTGTAGGTTCCCGTCCTGTAACCACGCTTGGGTTTGCTGGGGGTTCCAGCCTTGATTTTTTTCCTCCCCCTTTTAGGGTCTAGAAGTGCTTGTGTTGAGTAAAAAACAAACAAACAAAAAAAACCTAAAAAAATTACAAAAAAAAAAAAAGAAAAAAAAGCCAAAAAAAAAAAAAGGGAGAAGCCCAAACGTTCAAAGCTGCTCAATGTTCTCTTTGCCATAAAGATTCCGTGTAACCGTGTGATCACATTATAGGATTCTCTTCTGTCCCTAGAGGTGTCGGTCTGACTTCCTTTGTTTTTCAGGAGGGGGGTGGGGGTAGTGCCTTGATCACTGTCAGGTCTCCACACCTCGGAGACCATCCTAGAGCTGTATTTCCATATAGCACAGCTGGGAGTGTTCTGACTTTACCAGCAACCAGAAAAAAAAAATAGAAATGAAAAAAAAAAAAAAAAAAAGGAAAAAAAAAGCTCAAAAAAATCAAAGAAAATGAAAATAACGGCTTTTCCGAGCCAGTCCTGTGCACGGGATCCGAGGAGGATTCCAGGGTGGTCCTTCCACCTGGGAAAGCAGCAGGGAAGGCCCGCTGGCAAGATGTGTGTGGGTTTGTGGGAATGTTTTCCAGGTTTTTTTGGGAATGCTTGGAGCTGGGATTGGCCGGACGGGAGCCTCAAGCCCCCTCCGGCTTCCTGGGAATGAAGCACAAGTTGGGATGTGGGGAGGTTGGAATGGAGAGAGCCCTGTGCGTGTGTTTTAAATTATTTTTTTTTGTTTCCTCTTAGAAACTTTTTTTGATTTGAATGATCTGTGACCTGTCAGGGAGAGAAGAGAGATTGTTGTGAGCACAGGACAAAAAAATAAAAATGGCTTATTCACTGTACCAGCCTCGGCTCCAGGGCTTTTATTTGGGATTTGAGGGGGTTTGGGGGTGAAATGGTGGGAATTTGGGGATTTTCTGCCATCACAGCAGCTCCAGATCCAGCCTGGAGGGAGGGAGCTGTTCCAGCCCTGCAGGGGATGGAGAAGAAGGAGAAGAAGGAGAAGAAGAAATAGGAAAAGGAGAAGGAGTAAAACAAAAATCCACATCAGCTCCTCCCTGGCTCCAGGGTGCTCCCCGCTCTCCTGGCTGCTGATTGCAGACATTCCTGAGGGTTGGGGGGATCCCAGCTGCTGCAAATCCCACAAGGATTCCCTGCGGTGGTGCAGGCAGCTCCTGGGGAAGGGATCCACTGCTCCTCCTGGGAGCCACCCTCCAGCTTCTGTCCTCCTCCAGGAGCCATCCTCTTCCTCCAAAAACCATCATCTTCCTCCAGGAATCATCATCTTTCTCTGAGAGCCCTCAACCTCCTCCAGGAGCCATCTTCCTCCTCCAGGATCCATCATCCTCCTCCAGAACCATCCTTCTCCAAGAACATTCGTCTTCCTCCAGGAACCACCATCCTCATCCAAGAGCCATCATCATCCTCCGAGACCCCTCCTCCTCCTCCAGGAGCCATTATCCTCATCCAAGAACCATTCCCCTCCTCATCCTGCAGGAACCGCCATCTTCCTCCTCCAGGAACCATCATCCTCCTCCTCCAAGAACCTTCCTCCTCCTCCTCCTCCAATAACCTTCCTCCTCCAGGAACCACCATCCTCCTCCTTCTCGAGCCTTCCTCCTCCTCCTCCTCCAGGAACCGCCTTCCTCCTCCTTCAAGAGCCTTCCTCCTCCTCCTCCTCCTCCAGGAACCACCATCCTCCTCCTCCTCGAGCCTTCCTCCTCCCCCAGGCCCCCTCCCCTGCAGGCACAGGAGCCAGCTCCATGCCCCCTCCCCACACCTCTCCCCTCAGAGCCCCTTCCGAGCCCCCCAGCACTGCGCGAGAAGGGAACCAGAGGTCACTTACCCACCTCAGGTGCTGGGAGCTCCCTCCACGCTCCCAGTGCAGGCTCAGGGCTCTGGCTGAGCCTCTCTTCTGCAGCTGGAGGCCAAAACAAACCCAGAACCTGCTCCAGAACCTGCTGCCACCTTCTCCAGAGCTCTAACCTGGCTCAGGGCTCACCTTCCCTCCGTGTCCTGCTCTACCTGGTCACTCATCACTGGAGGAAAGGGAGCAAGGTAAAGAAAAGATTAAAAAAAGAGTAAAAAAAAATTTTTTTAAAAAAATTAAAAATCAGGATTATAAATCTAAAATTTTATTGAGACAAAAAAAAAAATCAAAACAAAACAAAAAAAACCAAAATAAAAACTGGACAGAGCTCGGTATGAAGTTAAAATCCAAACACGAACTTTTACATTTGCACACGGATTTTTGCACAGGAACCCAAACACATGCTCATAAAAAAGGTTTGTACAATGCACGTCCAGATCCCACCCCTGGAGTCACTTAAATAGTTCAGGATTCGGGAAGTAAATCTGAATTCAAAAATCAAAAACCACCCCCACGAGGTGCTGGGAAAGCAGCTCCCAGCCTCGCTGTGGGGGAAATTGGGATTGACTGGATTTTTCCTTGTGCTGCTCTTGGTTCCTCTCCTTCCCACATTCCCTTCCTGCTGGCTGGGCAGGAAAATCCAGAGTGGGAAAAAGAATGAGTGGTCAGAAATTCAGGAAATCTCTTTTTTTTGGGGATTTTCCCCCCCCTCCCCCCAATTTGGAGAAATAGCACCTTAGAACGGAAAAAAAAAAAGGGTTAAAAAGGCAATAAAAGGGTTAAAATTCACCCCCCCATACAATGCACGTGTCAGGAGTGGCAGTTCTGCTGCAGGACGATACAGAATCACAAAGTTGCATTTTCACAAAGTCTCCCCTTCGTCCCCTCCCACCCCAAAAATTCCCTCCCCCTTTTCCCCAAAAATTGCCCCTAAAAATCGCTCGAGGATTAGCTCTGGAGATTTTGGACATTCACAGTTTCAGTGTCTCTGTCCCAGTTCTGGCAGCAATTCTGGGAACTTCTCCCTTTCTCCCTTAATTTTTTTTATCCATTGATTTTCTTTGCTGAATTCAGTTTTTTTTTAAGAAAAAAAACGGAATTCAGGTTCTTTTTTTTAAAAAAAGCAACCCCAAAAATATGGAAAGAATCTGGGAATGTCATCACCAGACATTATTTCCTTCCTTGATTAAAAGTGATTGAATTCCCCCCAAAATCCCTCCCTTCCTTCCCAAAGGATAACACCAGGAAATAGCCAAGAAAAAAAAAAAAAAAGAAAATTAAGGAGAAAAGAAACAAAAAAGGAAGATAAAAGGAAAATAGAAATCCGAATCAAAAGACCTACACACATGCTACGCCTTAAAAATGCAGAGTTAACACTATTGGGAACCAGGCTGGGGGCTGTGGGATGGGCTTTGGAGGGGAAGCAGGATCCATCTGCATTCCCAATCCCAATCCCAGTCCCAGTCCCAATCCCCAGCCCGGCCATCCCGGAGAGTCCTTCATGGAAGGGGCTTTGCTTCCGCTCCCATTGCTTTGAGACCCCTCCCCACCCCGAATTCCCACCCCGTCCCAAGCTTTCCAAATCCCCCTTGATTCTCCCTCCCCCCCTCCCCGGTGGAATCTGGAATTCCATGGGATCCTGCTCGGAATCTGGACACGGCAGGGAGCAGAGGAGTGGCTGCAGGGCACAGAAACTGGGCTGGGGGGGCTCTTCCAAGGGCACCTCCAAACCCCTCCTTTGCTCACACCCCACAAAAGTTCGGATCGTCTTCCCAAAAAAAACCCCAAAGCTGCCCGGAGCGGGGGCCACCAGGGCTTAGTTCTTGTCCTCTTTCTTGTCATCGTCCTCTGAGGGGTAGGAGTGCCATGTCAACCTCTCCTCGTAGAACGAGATCACCACCTGCGGGCACTTGATGTTGGCTTCCTTGGCGGGCACCAGGTCGGCCTCGTCCGAGTTCTTCCTGCGGGGAGAGGACGGGGACTCAGCGAGGGGGAAAGCAGGGGAACGGAGTTCCTGAGGGGCTCTGGATGTCCCACAGACCCCTAACCCCGACCCTAAACCCTGACCCTAACCCTGAACCCTGACCCTAAACCCTGACCCTAACCCTGAACCCTGACCTTAACCCCTAACCCTAACCCAGGTCGGCGTCGTCCGAGTTCTTCCTGCGGGGAGAGGACGGGGACTCAGCGAGGGGGAAAGCAGGGAAACAGAGTTCCTGAGGGGCTCTGGATGTCCCACAGACCCCTAACCCCGACCCTAAACCCTGACCCTAACCCCGAACCCTGACCCTAAACCCTGACCCTAACCCTGAACCCTGACCTTAACCCCTAACCCTAACCCAGGTCGGCGTCGTCCGAGTTCTTCCTGCGGGGAGAGGACGGGGACTCAGCGAGGGGGAAAGCAGGGGAACGGAGTTCCTGAGGGGCTCTGGATGTCCCACAGATCCCTAAACCCGACCCCTAACCCTGACCCCTAACCCTAAACCTGACCCTAAACCTGACCCAGACTGGCCTCATCCGAGTTCTTCCTGCAGGGGAGAGGACAGGGACTCAGGGAGTGAGGAACGGGGGAGCAGCAGGAGAATGGAATTCCCTGGATGTCCCAGGGAACCCTAAGCCCTGACCCTAACCCAAATCCCTAACCCCTGACCCCAAATCCTAACCCTGACCCTGACCCTTGGTGGGCACCAGGCCGGCCTCATCCGAGTTCCTCTTCGGGTGCGAGAGGAAAGGGGAGTCAGGGAGGGGGAAGAAGGAGGAATGGGAAAAACTGGAGACCAGAAGGGCACTGGAATTCCTGAGGGGCTCAGGATGTCCCACACCCTAACCCTGACCCTTCCCTGGGATCAGAGCCTGATGTCCCCTCCTGTCAGGGCCCTCAGAAGGTCCCTCCTGATCCCTCTTTTCTCCAGGACAAACATTCCCGCTCCCTCAGGCGCTCCTGGAGCTCCAAACCCTTCCCTGGCCGTGCTCCAGCCTCTCCTTGGAGTGGACACGGCACAGAGGGACAGTCCCCGATCCCACACAGTTCCTGATGGGATGGATCCCCTGGGATGATGCCCTGGGAATCAGGGAAGAGGTGGCAGCCCCCCGAAGCCCTCACCACTTCATCAGGAACATCAGCTCCCCGCTGGAATCCGTGGCTCCGATGATTCGCTCCGGCTCGAAGCCTCGGGCGAATCCTCGCGGTTTCTCCGACTGCAAAAGGGGAAAAAAGGAGAAAATTCCATTTGTGAATTCCCAGAGTGACATTCCCGGCTCTGGGATGGGCAGGGGGGACCAGGCTGGAATTCCAGGGACGTGGGGATGTTCCCAGGGCTCCAGGAGAGCTGGGAATGTTCAGATGGAGAAGGGAAGGACCCAGGGAGAGCTGGAGAGGGACTGGGATAAGGGATGGAAGGACAGGACACAGGGAACTAACTGGTTAAACTGGGATAGGGCAGGGAACAGACTGGGACCAGACTGGAAAACCAGGCTGGGAAACTCGCCAAGCCAAGCCAAGCTCAGCCACCCCCTCCTTCCTCCTTCCAAACCTCCAGCCTCCCATTCCTTGAAAAAACCCCTTGGAATGGCTTTTCCAGGGACCAAAAATTGGCTTTTCCAGCGATTTTCCCCGGAATCCTTTTCCCAGGATCCCACTCCAGCCTCACCTCTTCCTTCTTTTTCTTTGGTTTGCTCTCCTCCCCTTTGTCCTCCGTGTCCGACTCGGCCTTGCGCTTGCTGCCCTCGGATTTCTCGCTCTCGTGGGCGGTTTTCTGGGATTGCAGGAATTCCGCGATCAGATCCGGGCAATCCAGGTTCTCCTCGGGCTCCCAGGTGTTGTCCTCGCTGCCAGCAAACACAAATCCCTCGTTTTTCCCAGTTTTCTAGCCCAGAAAATCCCGGATGTGGCATCAGAGTGTGCTGGGATGTGGGATTTGGGACGTTTGGGCTGATCCAGGTGGGAATGCTGGATCCAATTCCCAGATCCCGACCTCCCCATGGACATTCCCGTTGCTGGATCATGGATACTCTGGGATGTTTATCCAGCTCTTCATCCCTGAGTTTTTCTCAGCTTGCACAGCTGTTTAGGGAACCAAAAATTCCTGAAAATCCATCCAGCGCTGGCTGGGAAAACTCTGGATTCAGAGCTTGGAGGAAAGGGAAGAAATTCCCTTCTCAAGAGAGAATTCCCTGGATCCCACACTGGGATTGAAGGGGGGAAATCCCTCCAGGATCTTTTCCAGGTGGGAATGGGATATTCCCACCCTGGCACAGTGGGATTTTCCAGGATTTTCTCTCTCTGCCCTGCTGGAGCTCCTTGGGAGCACTGGGATTTTCCTTGGGAACACTGAGATTTTTCCCATCCAGGATTTTCTCTCCCTGCCCTGCTGGAGTTCTTTGGGAACACTGGCATTTTCCAGGATCTTCTCTCCCTCCCTGCCAAGGATGGGAAATCCTTGGGAACACTGGGATTTTCCTTGGGAACACTGGGATTTTCCAGGATTTTCTCTCCCTGGGACGGGAAATCCTTGGGAACACTGGCACTTTCCCATCCAGGATTTTCTCTCCCCGCCCTGCTGGAGTTCTTCGGGAACACTGGGATTTCCCACAGTTTTTTCTCCCTGCCCTCCCTGGGGCGGGAAACCCTTGGGGACAGCAGGATTTCTGTGGGAACACCGGGATTTCCCCCTTCTCCCCTCCCTCCCTGGCAGGAGCAACCCGCGGGACGCCCCCTGCTCCCGCTGCAGCGGCGGATCCGGCGGGAACGACTCACTCGGAGAAGCCCTTCCACTTGAGCAGATATTCCACCTTCCCCTTGACCACGCGCCGGTCCAGGACCTTTTCCACCACGTACTCCTCCTCCTCCTCCTCCAGCACCTCTTCCACCTTTTTCTTGTTCTGCTTTTTTCCCATTGTGCTGGCCAGCTTCTCCGCTTTCCCGGGCTGCTGCAGGGGGAGACACGGGGGGAAATCCGGGATGTGGCGCCACAGGGACGGCGGGAATGCCGGGATGCACAGCTCGGGGTGCTCGGCCTGATCCAGGTGGGACTGTGCTCCCTTCCTTGGATCCACGCTGGGGTTGAGGGGGGAATCCCTCCAGGATGCGTTTCCAGGTGGGAATGGGATATTCCCACCCTGGCATACTGGGAATTTCCAGGATTTTCTCTCCCTGCCCTGCTGGAGCTCCTTGAGAGCACTGGAATTTTCCCTGGGATGGGAAATCCTTGGGAAAACTGGGATTTCTGTGAACTCCAGGGGTTTACATGAACTCAAATTCCATCAGTTGATAATCCCAATTAATCCCAGGTCACATTCCCAGATCCCAACCTCTCCATGGTCATTCCCTTGCTGGATCACGGATACTCTGGGATATTTACCCAGCTCTTCCTCCCACAGCTGTTTAGGGAATCAAAAATTCCTGAAATTCCATCCAGTGCTGGCTGGGAAAACTCTGGATTCAGAGCCAGGAAATCCCTGGATTCCAGGCTGGAAAAACTCCGGATCCAGAGATGGGGAAAGCCTGGGTTCTGAACATTTTTGGGATCTATTTTTCCCAGATTCCCACAAGGAATTCCCAAGGCCTGCATTCCAAGCCCATTCCCAGGTGTTTTTTTGGCATTTTTCTGGAGCAGCCCCAGCTGAATTCCGTGGATTCCAGGAGCCCGACCCTCCCCTCTCAATTTCTGGAGGAATTTTGGGATTTATCCCTATTCTTTTCCCACATTTCCAGCCTCTTTCACAGCAAACCCCAGAGTTACCCCACCAGAATCCCAATTTTTATCCAGGGACCCCTCTGTTTTACAGGAACACACAGAGCTGCTTCCAAACCCATCCCTGGCATCCCCCCCATCCACATTCCAGGGAGAATTCCCCTTTTCTCCCACCCAAAACTCCCCCACGGAAGATCCCCGGCTCCACACCCACTTCTTCCTGGGAAAAGCTTTCCCAGCTCCTCCTCCAGGCACACAAATCCCGCTGGGATCCCGAAATCGTTCCCCAGCTCCCAAAACTCCCAGAGCTCTGGCTCCCCCAGCTCCCAAAATTCCAGCAGGACTCCCCCAAAACATCTCCTCCTCCCTTCCCAGCACACTCCCGAGCCCAGCTCCGCCCCAAATTCCCGGATTCCCGGGATTTTTCCAGCTTCCCGCCAAAAGCTGTCGCTTGTCCCTCCCCGCTCCGCCCGATTCCCGCTCCCGCACCGAGACCCTTCCCCTCACGCCAGGGGCTTGCAAAGCCCCGGCCCCCAAAATCCCGCTTTTCCCCTCACAAATCCCGCTTTTCCCCTCACAAATCCCGCTTTTCCCCTCATAAATCCCGCTTTTCCCCTCATAAATCCCGCTTTTCCCCTCATAAATCCCGCTTTTCCCCTCACAAATCCCGCTTTTCCCCTCACAAATCCCGCTTTTCCCCTCACAAATCCCGTTTTTTCCCTCAAAAATCTCGCTTTTCCCCTCACAAATCCCGTTTTTTCCCTCAAAAATCTCGCTTTTCCCCTCATAAATCCCGCTTTTCCCCTCACAAATCCCGTTTTTCCCCTCACAAATTCCCTCTTTTCCCCTCACAAATCCCAGGTTTCCCTTCATAAATGCCACTTTTCCCTCACAAATCCCAGTTGTTTTTCCCCTCACAAATCCCAGTTTTTCCCCTCACAAATCCCAGGTTTCCCCTCATAAATGCCACTTTTTCCTCACAAATTCCCTCTTTTCCCCTCACAAATCCCAGTTTCCCCCTCACAGACACCACTTTCCTCCTCACAAATCCCCTTTTTCCTCCACAAATCACAGTTTTTTCCTTCACGAGTCCCACTTTTTTCCCCTCACAAATGCCACTTTTCCCTCACAAATTCCCTCTTCTTCCCTCAGAAATCCCAGTTTTTCCCCCTCACAAATCCCACTCTTCCCTCAGAAATCCCAGTTTTCCCCTCACAAATCCCCGTTTTCCCCTCACAAATCAAAACCCATCACCGACCCCCCATCACCCAAAATCCAGCCCTACACTGATCCCCAAATCCCCCCTCACGCTTCTCCCACCCTTTTTCTGACCATCCCTGCACCCCAAATCCCTCCCTACCCTCACCGCGCCGCCGCCGAGCCGCAATGCGTTCCGTTGTGGGGCGCGGGGTGTGACGGGAGGTGTAGTCCGTGGAGAACGGCGGCCCCGCGTGCGCGCGAGGTGTGATGGGAGGTGTAGTCTGCCGCGCTCGCGGGGCTTGATAGGAGGTGTAGTCCGGGATGGTCAGGCCTCTCCGTTCCGCTCCTTGCTAATTAAATAATTAAGAGTCATTAACGGTGGGAAAGTCCTCGCGGCTCTTCGAGTTCAAGCCGTGAGGCAAAAGCGCCTCATCCCTCAGGTCAGAGCCCCAAGTGGCACCTCCAGTGGGCTGTGCCCAGCCTGGGCCAGCTCCCAGGGAAGGGTCCCGTTTATGGCCTCCACAAATAATCTTATTTGGGGAATCTTGGAATCACTCAGGCTGGAAAAGGCCTCCAAGATCGCAACCATTCCTTTGGGGATGGGGACTCCAGCACCGCCCTGGGCAGCTGTGCCAGGGCTGTATCCCCATTTCCACGGGGAGATTCCAGCTGATGCCCAGCCTGAGGCCATTCCCTTTCCTCCTTCCCCGTCCCCTGGAAGCAGAGCCTGACCCCCACAGCTGCCCCCCCTCAGGGACTTGCGGAGAGCCATAAGGTCCCTCCCGATCCCTTTTTTCTCCAGCTCAAACATTCCCAGCTCTCCCACGCGCTCCAGCCCCTCCCTGTCCCAGGGCAGGGGTGGCGCCCGGGACTACAGCGGCGTCCGGACTACAACTCCCAGCATGCCGCGCACCGGAAGTTCCGGCACCGCCCGCGCTATAAAACCGCGCGCGGCCGCCGCCGCTTAAAGGGGCCGCGGGCTGTGCGAGGTGAGGGGGCCCTGAGGGAGGGCGCAGATCTGGGGGGTCCCCGGCTCCCCTCGGGGGGTCCCGGTGTCCCCAAACCCCCGGGGGGAGGCGGCGGCGCTGGGCTGGGCCTCACCGCCGGTGCGCGGCCTCTCCCGGCGGGGCCGGCCCGGGGCTCGCCCTCAGCGCCCGGAGCTCGGCCCGGGCTCGGGCCCGGCTCCGATCCCGCCCCGGGGAATCTTTTCCTTCCCTGGAGAGGCGAAACAGCCCCGCGAGGAAAAGCGGGGCTGTTTCCGAGCCCGGGAAAGGAATCATTGGGGCTCGCTCCCGTTTTTCCTGCTTTTCCCGGGGTTTTGGGACTCGTGGTGCTGCGGGACATCCCCGGGAGCGGGGAACGGGGTGGGACGAGGAATCCTTTCCTTCCCTGGAAGGCACAAGATCCTGAAAAAAAATCCTGGGAAAAACCATTTCCGGTGTTTAGGTGTGTCCAAAGAGAATAGGGAGTAAACGGGATTTATGGACATCCTCAGGAATTCGCCCACCACAGGGAAAATCGGGAATAACTGGGATTCATTCCCGTTTTTCTGGCTCTGGAGGGTTTTCCATGGATGGGAATGAGGATTCCTGCTGTTCCAGAGGGTTGGGAAAGGCTTTCAGGGATGGATTAGGATAAAAGATAAGGAGCCCGAGATAAGAATGAGCGCTTTCCCTGGCAGGAATTTCCCTGGAAATGAGGAATTTCCCGGGAATTCTCTCCTTGAACCCCAAGGCAGGTGAGAGGCAGCAGAGCCTTGGAGAATCCCGAATTTGAGGAAAATAACCCCAAACTGGGAATCCCAGAGCACCTTAAATTGAGGCTTTCCCCACATTCCGGGGACTTCCAGTATTCCCAAAATTCCCAGAATTCTGGGGGTGCAGAATCCGTGGAAACCCCACAGAAAGGATTTCTCTAAATCCCTTTTTTTTCCCCAGATGTTTCCCGCTGGGCTCTGGCTCTAGGATGTTGGAGAACCGAGAGGAAGTGAGGAGCAGCCCTGGATAATTCCCAAATTCCGGAGTTGGGACGAGCGCAGTTCTTGGGAATTCCAACTCCGTGGATAATTCCTGGGAGAACAGGGGGCTGAGTCCAGGGGCAGCTGGGAATGGGAATGGCTGGAAAAGCAGGGATAGGAATGGGAATGGCTGGAAAAGCAGGAATGGGAATGGGAATGGCTGGAAAAGCAGGGATAGGAATGGGAATGGCTGGAAAAGCAGGGATAGGAATGGGAATGGCTGGAAAAGCAGGAATGGGAATGGGAATGGCTGGAAAAGCAGGAATGGGAATGGGAATGGCTGGAAAAGCAGGAATGGGAATGGGAATGGCTGGAAAAGCAGGAATGGGAATGGCTGGAAAAGCAGGAATGGGAATGG
>NW_024524423.1:202760-280524 GCF_017590135.1 Pyrgilauda ruficollis
CATTTCCGGTGTTTAGGTGTGTCCAAAGAGAATAGGGAGTAAACGGGATTTATGGACATCCTCAGGAATTCGCCCACCACAGGGAAAATCGGGAATAACTGGGATTCATTCCCGTTTTTCTGGCTCTGGAGGGTTTTCCATGGATGGGAATGAGGATTCCTGCTGTTCCAGAGGGTTGGGAAAGGCTTTCAGGGATGGATTAGGATAAAAGATAAGGAGCCCGAGATAAGAATGAGCGCTTTCCCTGGCAGGAATTTCCCTGGAAATGAGGAATTTCCCGGGAATTCTCTCCTTGAACCCCAAGGCAGGTGAGAGGCAGCAGAGCCTTGGAGAATCCCGAATTTGAGGAAAATAACCCCAAACTGGGAATCCCAGAGCACCTTAAATTGAGGCTTTCCCCACATTCCGGGGACTTCCAGTATTCCCAAAATTCCCAGAATTCTGGGGGTGCAGAATCCGTGGAAACCCCACAGAAAGGATTTCTCTAAATCCCTTTTTTTTCCCCAGATGTTTCCCGCTGGGCTCTGGCTCTAGGATGTTGGAGAACCGAGAGGAAGTGAGGAGCAGCCCTGGATAATTCCCAAATTCTGGAGTTGGGGCGAGCGCAATTCTTGGGAATTCCAACTCCGTGGATAATTCCTGGGAGAACAGGGGGCTGAGTCCAGGGGCAGCTGGGAATGGGAATGGCTGGAAAAGCAGGGATAGGAATGGGAATGGCTGGAAAAGCAGGAATGGGAATGGGAATGGCTGGAAAAGCAGGAATGGGAATGGGAATGGCGGGAAAAGCAGGGATAGGAATGGGAATGGCTGGAAGAGCAGGGATAGGAATGGGAATGGCTGGAAAAGCAGGAATGGGAATGGCTGGAAAAGCAGGAATGGGAATGGCTGGGAAAGCAGGGATAGGAATGGGAATGTCTGGAAAAACAGGAATGGGAATGTCTGGAAAAGCAGGAATGGGAATGGCTGGAAAAGCAGGGATAGGAATGGGAATGGCTGGAAAAGCAGGAATGGGAATGTTTGGAGGTGTCTGTGCCATTCCTGGGAAGCTGGAAAACAGGAATGGGGCGGATCTCTGATCCCGTTCCATGGAAGCAGGGCCGGGTGGATCCCTGATCCCATTCCCATTCCAGGGAAGCAGGGCCGGGTGGATCCCTGATCCCGATCCCGGTTTCCCGCAGGAGCTGACCACGGTGCGGGTGCAGGATCCGCGCGTGCAGAACGAGGGCTCCTGGAATTCCTACGTGGATTACAAGATCTTCCTGCACGTGAGCCGGGATCGGGATGGGCCCGGGATGGGATCGGGAGGGGCTCTGGGGCGGGGTTATCCCGATCCACGGCAGGGATGGGATCGGGATGGGATCGGGAGGGGCTCTGGGGCGGGGTTATCCCGAGCCAATCCTCAGGATCTCATCCTGGGCTGGCTCCCGGTTCCAGCGTCGAGGGGATCCCGCAGGGACTGAGATCCTGGTCCTCAGTCCCATGGAGAATTCCCATCCTGGATCCTCTGTCCAGGCCAGATCCAGCCCCTTGATCCCAGGGATAATTCCCAGGGATAATTCCCATCCTGAATCCTCAGATCCAGCCCTCAATTGCATGGATAATTCCCAGAGATCAGTCCCAGGGATCATTCCCATCCTGGATCCTTCAGCCCTCAATTCCTAGGGATCATTCCCAGGATAATTCCCAGGATCCCTCCCAGGATCCCTCCCAGGGATCATTCCCAGGGATCATTCCCAGGGCTCCCTCCCAGGGCTCCCTCCCGGGATCATTCCCGGGATCCCTCCCAGGGATCATTTTCAGGATCATTCCCAGGGCTCCCTCCCAGGGCTCCCTCCCGGGATCATTCCCAGGACCATTCCCAGGACCATTCCCAGGATCATTCCCAGGGTCATTCCCAGGGTCATTCCCAGGGCTCCCTCCCAGGATCATTCCCGGGATCCCTCCCAGGGATCATTCCCAGGGATCATTTCCAGGGCTCCCTCCCAGGACCATTCCTAGGGATGGATCCCTCCCGGGATCATTCCCAGGACCATTCCGGGCTCGCTCCCGGGGCCATTCCCAGGATCTCGTTGCTGTTCCCAGACCAACAGCAAGGCCTTCACCGCCAAGACCTCGTGCGTGCGGCGCCGCTACCGCGAGTTCGTGTGGCTGCGGCGGCAGCTGCAGCGGAACGCCGGGCTGGTGTAAGCGCCCCCCGGGCCCGGGCCCGCCCCTGGGGTCCCCCCAGGGCCCGGCACAAAGCGACCCCCCAATCTTTCCAGGCCGGTGCCGGAGCTGCCGGGAAAATCCGCGTTTTTCGTGGGAAGCACGGATGAGTTCATCGAGAGGCGCCGGCAGGGGCTGCAGCACTTCCTGGAGAGGTGGGAGCGGGGCTGGGGCTCGGGAGCTTTGGGGGTTTGGGGTTTTGGGGTATTTGTATTTGGGGTTTGGGATGTTTGGGGGTTGGGGTATTTGTATTTGGGGTTTGGGATGTTTGGGGTTTGGGATGTTTGGGGGTTGGGATGTTTGGGGTTTGGGGGTTTGGGATGTTTGGGATTTGGGTTGTTTGGGGGTTTGGGATGTTTGGGGTTTGGGATATTTGAGGTTTGGGAGGTTTGGGATATTTGGGATTTGGGAAGGGCTGAGGGGAGGGTGCAGCGCCCAGGGGTGGCCAGGAGGTGGCAGCAGGGCGGGCTGGGTGGCCCTGGTGACCGTCCCTGCTGTCCCCCCGGTGTCCCTGCTGTCCCCCCGGTGTCCCTGCTGTCCCCCTGCTGTCCCCCGGTGTCCCTGCTGTCCCTGCTGTCCCCCGGTGTCCCTGCTGTCCCCCTGCTGTCCCTGCTGTCCTTCCTCCCTGTGTGCCCAGGGCGGGAGGGGACAGGGTGCCAGCAGAGGTGGCCCGTCCCTGCAGGGTGGCAGGTGCCAGCAGCGGTGACGTGTCCCGTGCTGTCCCCAGGGTGGTGCAGAGCGCCGTGCTGCTGTCCGACAGCCGCCTGCACCTGTTCCTGCAGAGCCAGCTGCCCGTGCCGGCCATCGAGGCCTGCGTGCAGGGCCGGGGCCCCCACTCGGTCACCGAGGCCATCCTGCACTACGCCATGGCCTGGGGACGCCGCGGGGACGGCGCGGGGCTGCCCGCCGCCAGGTGAGGGCAGGGAGCAGCCGGCGGGGAGGGACCTGCTCCGGCATCCCGGGATCCCGGGATCCTGGGAAATGGACTCAGGGAGCAGCGCGGGACAGGCCTGGGACCCCGGTGTGGATCCCGGGAGAGCCCCGGGACCTCCCTGTGCATCCCGGGGCACTCCCAGCTCCTCCCTGTGCATCCCGGGGCACTCCCAGCTCCTCCCTGTGCATCCCGGGGCACTCCCGGACACCCAGTGACCCCTCTGGAGAGCCTGGGATTCCCGGAATTCCCAGCTGGACACGGAGTGACCCCTGTGGACACCCCCGGCCCCGCAGCCCTCGCTGGGAGAGCGGTCAGCGTGGAGCCGCTGGGATGGCCGGACGGATGGACTGGGAGCGCTGGGAATGCGGCCCTGGCCCTGGCCGAGCTCTTTCCCAGCACATTCCCGATATTCCCTGATATTCCCAGCGGTGTTTTCCTCACTCTGCTCCTGCTCACATCCCTCTGGAATTCCCAAACTGAGCTCAAATCCCCAAACTGAGCTCAGATCCCTCTGGAATTCCCAGACTGGGACAATCTGAGCCGAGCTTCCCGCCGGGAAAAGGGAGGGACGGGGCTGGAATTTGTGTCCCCTTCCCGCTGGGGCTGTTCCCAGGGATTTTTTGGGGAAGCAGGAGCAGCTCGGGTGGTTTTGGTGTCTTCCCCTCCCTCAGCACTTGGTGTGGGCAGGAAATAAAAACGGATAAAAATTAAAATAAATAAATAAAATTGAAACGGAAGTGGAGGAGATTTTCCGGGTTCTGCCGGGCTCGGGGGGTGGGAGAAGCGCCAGGAATTCCGGGATTTAGGGAATTTGGGAATTCCCCACGCCAGCCAGGGCTCGCGGCGGGTTTTGGGGCGGTTTTGGCTCCAGGGAGTTTTGGGAATCCCTGGGAGGAGCCCCGGGAATGGCAGGAGGAGCTCAGGGCTCCGAGAGCGGCTGTGATTGGCGGATCCCCTCATGAATATTCACAATTCATGAATATTCACAAGTCATTAATATTCATGAGCGCGTCGCCGCCGTGGCGCAGATGCGCCCGGGATCCGATCGGACTCCAGGGATCCACCCAGATCCTGTGGATCTGATCCGAACCCAGGGATCCGCTCCAGAGGGACTGGAGCCGAATTCCAGAGGGATCTGAGCCCAGTTTGGGAATTCCAGAGGGATTGGGGCCGCCAGGACCCTTCCACCATCCAGCGACCCCGCAGCCGAGTGCGGGGGAGGGAGGGCAGGAAAAACCAGGAAAAACAGGAAAAACCAGGAAAAGCAGGAGGAGGATGCGCTGGATTCCCTCACAGCAAAGGAGCCATTCCCGACCATTCCCGATCATTCCCGACCATTCCCAGAGCGGCCAAACTTGCAGAGGAAAAAGGGATTTATTGAGGGAAAACACCCGGATTTGGGACAGGGGAACACCCGGATTTGGGACAGGAGAACACCTGGATTTGGGATAAGGGGAACACCCGGATTTGGGATCTCCAGGGCATTTGGGATTGACCCAGGAAAAGCAGGATGACGAGAGCAGGAGATCTCCAGGGGATTTGGGATTTTTGGGAAAAGCAGGATGCGTGCCTCAGTTTCCCCGTGGAATGGCTCCGGGGGGGATTTTTGGGATAAATCCGCTCGGTGCCAGCGCTGGGTGCTCCACACATGGCTCTGCTGCGGGAATCCCATGGGATCTGTGGGATTTGTGGGATTTGGGATCCAGGGAATGCCGTGGGCCGGGCTGGCGTTGTCCCCATGCCGCCGTTCCCGGTCCCACCTGCTCCAGGGAAAAGGGGGGACGGAGACAAGGACACAGCAGACACCCAGGGATGGATCCGGGACCCCAAACCCCAGATCCGAAACCCCGCAGCCCAAATCCCGCATCCCAAAATCCAAACCCCCGATCCCACGCCCCAAACCTGACCCCAAACCCTGCACCCAAAACTCCAAACCCAAAACCTGACCCCAAATCCCAAACCCCAAACCCAAAACCTGACCCCAAACCCCCAAGCCCAAACCATACACCCCAAATCCCAAACCCAAAACCTGACCCCAAACTCCCAACCCCAAACCCAAAACTTGAGCTGCGTCTCGGCCACTCCGCAATCCCAATTTGAAAACAATCCCAATTTTAAACCAGTTTAACCAATTTTAAATAAACTTTAACCAATTTTAAACCAATCCCCTCTCTGCTGAATCTCAGCATAAACCTCAAATTAATCCCGGGATTTTCCAGCATCCGAGGAGATGGAAAAAACCCCCAAATTTATCCCTAAAACCCAAATTTATCCCTAAAATCTGAATCCACCCCCAAAACCCCGCAGGCTGGGCCGTTCCGCGATCCCAACCCCGATTTTAAAACCAATTCCTTCTCTGCCGGATCTCGGGCTAAAGCTGGGCCTAAATCCCGGGATTTTCCGGCATCCGAGGGACGGAGCAAACCCCCAAACTCTCGCCAGCCCAGCTGTAATTTTCCCCCCGCGCGGCGCCGGAAGAATTAAAAGCGCATTAAAAACTCGCGGCAATCGCGCTCGCTCCTCGGCTCGCGCTGCCAAATTGCCCCGCGCCGCCTCGTGCAGATGTTCGTTAATTATGCTAATTTTTATTAAATCATTAACGCCGAGCCCTGGCACGGCGGAGCTGCCTGAACTCTGCTCCGCTCCTTCCCGGCCCGCTGGAATTCCTGGGTTTTGGGGAGCAGGAGGAGGAGGAGGAGGAGGAGGAGGAGGAGGAGGAGGAGGAGGAGGAGGAGGAGGAGGAGGAGGAGGAGGAGGAGGAGGAGGAGGAGGAGGAGGAGGAGGAGGAGGAGGAGGAGGAGGAGGAGGAGGAGGAGGAGGAGGAGGATGGGTTTTTGTTGGAATTTGGTTAATTAGGGCTTAATGAGGGCTCTGCTGCGCTGGGCAGGGAGGGAATTTCGGGGGATTTTGTGGGAATTTTGGGGGATTTTATGGGAAGGACTGGAAAGGAGCGGAAGGGATCCCGGGAGTGGTGTGGGGAGCGCTGGGAGCAGCTGGGAAGCGGAGCAGCGTCTTTCACATTCCCAGGAATCGGCAGGAATTGGGAAATTGGGAATCTGGCAGCCTTTCAAGGCTGGGAATGGATTTGGGGTCACCCCAGCTCTGTCCTCCCCATCCCAGGAATCCCCAAACTGGGAATCCCATCCCAGCTGGGTCTGTCTTATCCCACCAGGGTCTCCCATCCCACCAAGATCTGTCTGATCCCAACAGGATCCACGAGTGCCATCCCACCGGGATCCATCCCATCCCAACAGGATCCACGAGTGCCATCCCACCGGGATCCATCCCATCCCAACGGGGGTCTCCATGTCCCATCCCAACACGATCCACGTGTCCCATCCCACCGGGATCCATCCCATCCCAACGGGGGTCTCCATGTCCCATCCCAACACGATCCACGTGTCCCATCCCACCGGGATCCATCCCATCCCAACAGGATCCATCAGATCCCAACAGAGTTCAGGCGTCCCATCCCAGTGGGACCTGTCCCATCCCCTTGGGGTCTCTGCATCCAATCCCAACAGGATCCACGTTTCCCTTCCCACCAGGACGTGTCCCATCCCAACGGGATCTCCATGTCCCATCCCACCAGGATCCATCCCATCCCACCAGGACGTGTCCCATCCCATTGGGATCTCCATGTCCCATCCCACCAGGATCCATCCCATCCCACCAGGACCTGTCCCATCCCAACGGGGTCTCCATGTCCCATCCCACTGGGATCTCCATGTCCCATCCCAACCCATCGGAATCCGCACATCCCAAAGCTCCAAGATTTATCCAATTAACCATTCCCCACAAAAACCCCCAACCACAGCCCTGCCACCACCCCGCCCTGCCCGAGGGACCCGAGGGTGACACCGGGGTGACCCCGGGGTGACGCCAGCTCCCGAACTCCATCCCCGGATCCCCGGCCGCGGCCTCGGGAGCGCCGGGTTGATCTTTATTCCACGGCTGAGCGCGGCGCCGAGCCCGAGGCGGCGAGCGCGGCTGGGGGACGATGTGACGGAAATGTTTCATCTGCCGGGCCCATCTGTGCCGCGCGTTCCTGCCGCTCGCCCCGAGAGAGGCGCCGCCGCAGCTCCGCATCGCCTTTAATATTCTCCTAAATCACCTCCCCGGCGCGCTTCAAGGGCCATTGCCGCCGCCGCGCCGGTTCATCTGGAGTGCACGGCGGAACGGGGGGCACGGCGAGGGCAGGGGGAGGGCACGGGGTGGGGTTCGGCAGGAATTCCCAGGGATTTGGGGTCCTGAGTTCCTGGGATTGCGGGGTGGGGGGGAGAGAGGAGGCGCGGAAAAAAAAAAAAAATTGAAATAAAAAATCTGCAGGAAGTTGCTGGGAGGGTTTGGGGGTGCAGGAGATCCTGAAGGTCCAGGATTTGGAGGTTCAGGGCGGCAGGGATTGGGGGGTGCTCGGGATCCTGGAATTTTTAGGGTTGGGGAGGATTCGGGGGTGCAGGAATGTCGAATTTGGAGGTTCAGGGGTGCAGGGATTTGGGGGATGCTCAGAAGGTCCTGGAATTTTTAGGGTTCAGGAGGATCTGGGGGTGCAGGGAGGGTTTGGGTGTGCAGGGATGAGCAGGATTGGGGGGAATGCTCAGGATCCTGGAATTTTCGGGTTCCAGGAGGATCCGGGGGTGCAGCTGTGTTGGATTTGGAGGTTCAGGGGTACAGGGATTTGGGGGATGCCCAAGATCCAGGAATTTTTGGGGTCCAGGAGGATCCAGGGATGCGGGGAGGGCAGCAGGAGGGCATGGGGTGGGGTTTGGGAGGAATTCCCAGGGATTTGGGGTCCTGAGTTCCTGGGATTGGCGGGGGGCGGGGGGAGAAAGGAGGTGGGCAAAAATAAAATGAAAATAAAGAGGGAAGTTCCTGGGAGGGTTTGGGGGTGCAGGAATGGGGTTTGGAGTTTCAGGGGTGCAGGATTTGGGGGGAAATATTCCAGAATTGGGGGTTCACATCTCCAGGAGTGCCAGGGATGGACTGGGGGTTTTGGAGTTTCAGGGGTGCCAGAACTGGGGGGGAAATGTGCAGAAATTGGGGAGAAATATGCTGGAATTGGGGGTTTCAGATCTCCAGGACTACCCGAGGGGTGAACTCAGGGATTTGGAGTTTCGGGGATGCAGGAATTGGGGAGAAATATGCCAGAACTGGGGGGAATGTGCTAGAATCGGGGGAAAATATGCCAGAATTGGGGGGAAATGTGCCAGGATTGGGGTGAAACACTCCAGAATCGGGACTTTCACCTCTCCAGGAGCAGTGGCGATGAACTCGGGATTTGGAGTTTGAGGGATGCAGGAATTGGGGTGAAACATACCAGAATTGGGAGGAAATGTGCCGGAATCAGAGGGAAATATGCAGAAATAGGGGTGAAATGTGCCGGAATCGGGGTGAAACCCTCCGGAATCGGGGTAAAACCTTCCAGAATCGGGGTGGAACCTGCCGGAATCGGGGTAAAACCCTGCAGAATCGGGGTGAAACGCTCCAGAATCGGGGTGAAACATGACGGAATCGGGGTGAAACCCTTCAGAATTGGGGTGAAACACTCCGGAACTGGGGTGAAACCCTCCAGAATCGGGGTGAAACCCTCCAGAATCGGGGTGAAACCTGCCGGAATCGGGGTGAAACCTGCCAGAATCAGTGTGAAACACTCCGAAATTGGGGTGAAACCTGCCGGAATCTGGCTGAAACCCCCCGGAATCGGCGCCTTCCCCTCTCCGGGCGCGGCGGCGATGAACTCGGGGGTCTGCAGCGCGGCTCGGGGACCCCCGAGGAAGCGGCCGGGCTCTGCCGCATCCCCCGCGTTGCCGCGGCAACCGGAGCCGGGCTCGCCGCCGCATCCCCGGGGGCCGCTCGGGCGGCTCCACCTGCGCCCCGCGGCCCCCGGCGGGGTCAGCGCGGGGTCGGCAGAATTAATGAAGGCGGGCGCTAATGAGGTGTCGGCGGCTGTTGATGCTCTCCGTGTGTCGGGGGCACTCGCATTTCCAGAGCTCATTATGGGCTGCAATTAGGCTGCGGCACCGCCAGATATTTAGCTCCGTTTTTTTTTCTTTTTTTTTTTTTTTTTTTTTTTTTCCCCTCTTAAATTAGCATTTTAATAACGCCGCTGCCGAGCGGGGAGAACAACACCAAAATTGGCCGTTTTTCACGGGGAAAAACTTCCCGGCTCGAGTTAATGGCAGAGTTGTGAGGGAGAGAGGAAAAAAAATGAACCTTTCCCGCCTATCCCAGCGGGGGAAAAAAAGGGGGAAAAAACTGAAATGAAATGAAATAAAAAAGCGGGAGTGATTTTTATTTGGTTTATCGCACGCTCCTGTTCCGAAATTTGCTCTGAGGCCGATTATTTTCGGCTTGAAAGTCGCGCCTGGCGGCCGGAGGAGGTGGGAGCTGCGGGAGGGTTTGGGATCATTTTGGGATAATTCCATCCTTCCCGAATCCCGAATCCCAAATCCCCGGAGAAGGGAGCGGGGCGCGGATTGGGGAACAGCAAGTGCCGGCGCCGGGATGGATCCGAAATAAAACCGGATCAGAAATCCGATCAAAAATCGGATCCAAAATCCGATTTAAAAATCAGATATAAAATCCCATTTTAAAAGTCCCATCAAAAATCCCGCTAAAAATCCCATCCAAAATCACTTTCCAGACAAATCCCGGGGCTCGCTCCCCCCTCCAAAAGTCACCGTGATTATTCCCTAAAATTCCCTGGATTTGGGGCAGGGAAAGGGGATTTGGGGACAAGCCGGGGATGGGGATTGGGACACGGACACGTCACGACTTCATAGGGGACGGGCAGAGCCGTCCCTTCCTTCCCAGATTTCCAACCCAATCCCAATCCCAACCGCTTCCTTTCCAGCAGGATTCCTGATCCCGATTGTCTGGTGATCCCAGATCCCCTGGGATTGGGAATCTGGGACTTTTCCCTTGGGATTGGGAATTTGGGGCTTTTCCCTTGGGATTGGGAATCTGGGGATGTGGGAGAAGGGGGAGGGACCCCTGGGGGGGGAACCCATGGAGGTGGAGCTGGGAGAGGGGCCTGGACTGGGAGAACTGGGAGAACTGGGATGGGGGGAAATGGGAGAACTGGGATTGGGGAGAACTGGGAATGTGTTCCCCACTGGGCTCTGGAACTGGGGTTACTGGGAATGTGTTCCCCACTCTGATCCCAAACTGGGGTTACTGGGATTGTGTTCCCTGATCCAATCCCAAACTGGGGTTACTGGGAATGTGTTCCCAGCCCTGATCCCAAACTGGGGTTACTGGGATTGTGTTCCCTGATCCAATCCCAAACTGGGGTTACTGGGAATGGGTTCCCCGCTCCGTTTCCAAACTGGGGTTACTGGGAATGTGTTCCCTGCTCCAATCCCAAACTGGGGTTACTGGGATTGGGTTCCCCGCTCCGTTTCCAAACTGGGGTTACTGGGAATCTGTTCCCCACTCCAATCCCAAACTGGTTTTACTGGGATCGGGTTTTCCTCCCCGTCCCAAACTGGGGTGACTGGGGGGGTTCCCCCTTTTCCCTGGGATCACTGGGAAGGGCTTTTCCCTCATTCCTCCACAGGGAACCCCCAGGATCCCCTCCCCAGCCCCATCCAGAATCCCAAATCCATCGGGAAGCACTGTGGGAAAAGCAGGAAAAGGGCGGGATCCCATCCTTGCCCCGATCCAGGAACTCTCCTCATCCTCGGGACGAATTCCCGCGGGTTTCATTAAACCCCGCATTTATTTGGGGAAATTCCCGCCTTTTTTAGGGACCCGCAATTCCCTTTTCCCCTCCATAAAACCGGGATTTTCCTTCATGTACAGCTGGGAAAAGGGAACTTAAAAAACCCGGGAATAAAGGATGGAGGCAGCGGGGTTTGGAGCTGGAGAATTCCCATTTTCCCCAAATCCAGGCTCCCCCCATCCCGGATTTCCTGCCACTGTTTTGGGTTTGGTTTTTTTGTCCTTTTTTTTTTTTTTTTTGGGATCGTTTTAAAGTCGGGAATTCCGGGAGCGGGAATTCCGCGGATTGCGGAGGGAACGAGCCCGGGAATCTCCGGGATCCGCAGAATTCCCGCCGGGATTTGGGGTCAGCTCCGGGAGTTCCGCGATTTCGGGGATTTCTGGGATTGTTTTTTGTTTTTTTTTTTTCCCCTCAGTTTCTCTGTTTTTCCCGCGGTTTTCCATGGAAAAATTCCCGAATCTGCCGGCAGGGGTGGGTGCGGATGGATGGAATGGAGGTGGAATAGAAAACAGAAAATTGAAAGGGTAAAATGACAATATAATATATAAAAAATTAAAGAATATAAATATAAAGTATAAAACGTAAAATATTAAAAAATAAAATATAAAATGTAAAAAGAAGTGCAAAATATAACATATAAAACATAAGACATAAAGTATAAAATAGAAAAAAATTTAAAAATAAAGTATAAGCTATAAAACATGAAATATCAAAACTAAAATGTATTAAAATATATATATATAAAATATAAAAGTTCAAATGTAAAATGCAAAAAAGCAAAAAATAAAAACGTAAAAATTAAAATATGAAATGCCAAATATAAAAAAAAAAATTAAAAATTCAATTTCAATTTGAAAACAGAAACCAGGAATTATAAAGCACAAAACACGAAGTATTAAATATTAAATGATAAAATTCAAAGAGAAAAGCAAAGGAAAATCTCTGACATTCCATGGAAAGTCCAGGAGTGACGGGAGCTCCCAGGGTCAGGAAATCCGGGAATTTCCCGCCTGGGAAGAGCCCCCGGAGCCTCCCCGCCCCCAAACCCGAATTTCTCCTCAGCCCGGAAGAAATCCCAGAGAAAAATCCCAAATTTGATGTGGGGATCCATGGATTTGCTTTGTTCATTTATTAATGTCACCGTTTATGACACTAAATTATTATTTATCATCCTTTTAATCGTAATTTTATTGCTTTAAAATGTTATTTATTATTTATTTTTGATGCCCACGAATTTACCTGTTTGTTTATTCAGTTATAATGGATTTAAATATCTGTTTATTAATTAATTAACATTAATTTACCTGTTGGTTTACCTCTCAATTTGTTAATTTACAATCAATTTCTTTTGCTATTTTATTAATTAATTAACATTAGTTTACCTGATTATTTACTAATTGATTAACATTAATTTACCTGATTATTTACTAATTGATTAACATTAATTTACCTGATTATTTATTAATTTATCAGTAACTTATTTCCCTGATCTATTATTAATTTATCATTAATCCACCTCTTCATTTACTAATTAGGAATTCATTTAGAATTTATTCTTGTCCCCATTTATTAATGAATTCCTTTATTCCATTAATTAATTAATTAATTAATTTGTTACATTTATTAAATGAATTCATCAACCCACCCGAGGCTCATCCCAGGAAATTCCCGAGGCGCTGATCCCGGATCCCTCCTGGTTTTCCAGGATCTTTTGGAATTCCCAGTGATGAATTCCACAGGAAATGTGGGAATATCCCGGAATTCCGGGAATCCCAGCCCCAGGATTGCGGGATGAGGAAGGGGCCGAGTTTATCCCGGGATTTATCCCGAGTTTTTCCTGGGAGCGGGGACGGAATTCCGGCTTTTCCCGGGGCTTTATCCCGGGAATGGGTGGGTGAATCCCTGTGGGGGGAAATTTGGGATGGAGCACCAAAGTTTGGGATGGAGCATCTGGGATTTAGGATGGAGCACCGAAATGTGGGACGGAGCACCGAAATTTGGGATGGAGCACCAAAGTTTGGGATGGAGCATCTGGGATTTAGGATGGAGCACCAAAATGTGGGATGAAGCACTGAAATTTGGGATGGAACACCGAAATTTGGGATGGAGCACCAAAGTTTGGGATGGAGCACTAAAATTTGGGATGGAGCACCGGGAATGTGCAGATGAATCCCTGTGGGTGGGGAAAATTCGGGATTCAGGATCAGGAATGCGCAGGGTTCATTCCTGAGGATGAGGAAAATTTGGGATGCGGATTTGGGGACGCGCAGGTGAGGCCCTGAGGGTTGGGCACTGTTTGGGATCAGCCCCGTCCCTGTCCCTGTCCCTGTCCCTGTCCCTGTCCCTGTCCCCATCCCGGGGGTGACCAGGAGTGACCAGGGGTGACCAAGGTGACCGGAGGTGTCCGGAGGGTGATCGGGGGTGACCAGGAGTGACCGGGGGTGACTGGGGGATGGCCAAAGTGACCGGAGGTGACTGGGGGTGACTAGGGGTGACCAGGGATGACCAGGGGGTGACCAAGGGGTGACCATGGAGTGACCATGGAGTGACCATGGAATGACCAAGGGGTGACCAAGGGGTGACCGAGGGGTGACCGAGGGGTGACCATGGAGTGACCGAGGGGTGACCGGGGGGTGACCAAGGCGTGACCGAGGGGTGACCGAGGGGTGACCGAGGGGTGACCGGGGGGTGACCGCTGCCTTCCAGCTGCCGCCATCCCGGCGCTCCCGCCGTTCCCAGCGGGATCATTGCCGGGACCGAGCGCAGCTGAGCCCGGACCGAACTCATCCCGCGCCGCCTCCGGGAACGGAGCGGGGGGAGGTCAGGGCCGGCCCCCGTCCCCAAATCCATGGAAAATGCCACTAGATGTCACCCCGCGCCTTCGGCTGCCGTGCGGGATGCGGGAATTCTCTCCCGGAGCTTCCCTCTCCAGGTTTTAGGGGCAGGGATGGAGGGAATGAACAGATCCCGGTTTTAGGGACGGAGGGAATGAACGGATCCCGGTTTTAGGGATGGAGGGAATGATCGGATCCTGTTTTTAGGGATGGAGGGAATGAACGGATCCCGGTTTTAGGGATGGAGGGAATGATCGGATCCTGTTTTTAGGGATGGAGGGAATGAACGGATCCCGGTTTTAGGGATGGAGGGAATGAATGGATCCCGGTTTTAGGGATGGAGGGAATGAATGGATCCCGGTTTTAGGGATGGAGGGAATGAATGGATCCCGGTTTTAGGGATGGAGGGAATGAACGGATCCCGGTTTTATGGATGAAGGGAATGAACAGATCCCGGTTTTAGGGCGCCCGTCACTTCCAGCTAAAGCCACCGAGAGCGGGGAGCGGAGCCGCATTCCCACAATTATCCCAGAGGACGAATTGCTGGGACGGGAAAAACGGAGCAGGGCCAGGAATGGGGACATGGGAATGGGGATTTGTTGGGATTACGGAATTCCGGGATGGAGTGGGTGGGAAAGAGCTCAAATCCCATCCCATTCCCAGCCCAACCTTGGGCAGGGACCCCTCCCGCTACCCCAGTCCAGCCTGGCCTTGGACGCTTCCAGAGATGGGAATTGGGGATGGGAATTGGGGATGGGAATTGGGGATGGGAATTGGGGATGGGAATTAGGGACTGGAATGACTCTTCCCTCTTCCCAAGTGAATTCCCAGTGTTTTCTCCCAGCAGGAGTTTTGGGAATGAGCCGTTGGCACCTCTGGGGTTGTCACCCTGCACCTCCCAGATCCAGAGGGCCCAGGATCCCTTGGGATCAGCATTCCCGGGATTCCTGGGATCAAACAGGGCCTGATTTCCCTGGAAGTGCCCAAGGAACACCGGCACAGGGTTGGTTTCCATGTCAGGGATCACACCCAGATCCAGACAATTCCACAATTCCCTGACCCCATTCCGCTCCCGGTGCCCAGTTTTCCCGGGAATGTCAGGCCGGGAAGGCGCCAGATGGGATTTTATAGGAGCCGCTATTCCGTGGTCGGAGCCAGCGGGCGCCGCGAGATTAATTCCGCGAAATTAATTGGGACAAGATTGAAAAGGAAATTAAGGCGCAGCTGAGTGAACATTCCCAACCTTTTCCCTCCTCCTCCTCCTCCTCCTCCTCCTCCCAATGCTGCCTCTCCCTCCCTTCGCTTCCAGCATCCGGAATTTATGGGGAAAAGCCCCCAGGATCCGCCGGCTCTCAGCGAGGGATTGGCCGCTGGAGCCGCACCTGGAGCTGCCGGAATTCCCGCCGGGATGGCGGGACGTGGCCCCGAGCTGCTCCCGGTGTCACCCCCTGATGAACGCGGCCCGGGGGGATCCCAGCACAGGCAATTCCCCAAATTCCCAAATTGGGAATCCCCCAAAAATGGGGAGTTTGCACCTTTCCAGAGCGGGGTGCAGGATCAGGAGGGGGAGCTGCTCCTCCGACCCCAAAGCAAGGCCCAAATAGGCCCCAGTCCCAGTAAAAACCAGTAAAACCAAGTAAAAACCAGTAAAAAAGAGCAAAACTCAGTAAAAGCCAGTAAAAACCAATAAAGCCCCCCTCCTGACATCATTAATTTAATTTTAAATCTTGATTTTGAGTGATTTTAGCATCTTTTGGCCTCGAAAATGAGCCCAAATCCCAAAAAGTTCCTGCTCCTACCTCACCAAGGACAAGGATGAAGTTGTCCCTTTGGAAATGGGAAATAAAGTGGGGAACGAGCCAAATTCCCTAAAAATTCCCAAAACTTCTGGATTCTACCTTTCTGAGGATGTGGATGAGGTCACATGGGTGGGATTGGGAAACAAAATGGGGAGTGAGGCAAATTTCCTAAAAAATTTCCAAAAATCTCCCAAACATTTCCCAAAAAATTCCCAAAAATTTCCAGCTCCTACCTTGCTGAGGATGTGGATGAGGTCGCCCCGTTGGAAGGAGAGCTCGTCGGGATTGTCCCCGATGCAATCCCACAATCCCTGGTAATAATTGGAGTAATCCCAGTCGGAATTTTCTGGGAAAAAGGGGAAAAAAAAGGTCAGGTTGGTGAGGGATTTATAGGTACAGGATCATGGAGGAGATTCCAGAGCCCAAAGTTCTCCTGGAGCTCCTCCAGGAGGGGAAAGGCTCCAAATCCACTGGAATGTTGAATGTTGAGGTTGGGAAATGCCGGGAATTCCATGGAATTCCGTCACGGACTCGCTGGCTGAGGGATCGGTGCTCCCCAAAGAGTTTGGTCCCAGTTTTCCAGGAATTCCTTTCCCAGGAATTCTCATCCCAGCTCCTGTCCTGCTTCCCAGAGGGACAGGGGGGCATTGGAGGCATCCTGGGAATAGCTGGTCGGATCCTGGGGGGTTGGATCCCAAAATTCCTGTGGGATCCCTCTCTGGCTTTTTAGGGATAAAAATCCAACTTTGAAAATCCCAAACACCTCCTTTAATCCAGGAATTTTGGGAGATGTGTCACTTTGGGAAAAGTCTTCCCAAGTGGAATTCCACCACTGGGAAGAGTCAATTTCCAGGAATTCTCCCGTTCTCCACATTTTCGAGTTTTCCAAGTGGAATTCCACCATTGGGAAGAGTCAATTTCCAGGAATTCTCCCGTTCTCCACATTTTCCACAGCCCAGGATGCTCCAAAGTGGCCAAAATCCCAAAATATTCCCTCCATCCATATCCTGGGAACCCTTTGGATTGGGATCTCACCCTCCTCGCTCCCGAAATCCTCCTCATTCTCCGGGAATGGCGGCTCCAGCTCCTCATCTGGGGAGGGAAAAAACAGTGGGAAAATCCGGGGAAAACAGTGGGGAAATCAGGGAAAATCCGGGAATGTTGCAACTCCAGCAGGCCCAGGGCTCTGAGAGAATCCCGGGAATAAAAAATTCCCAGATTGATGGTGGGGAGAGGAAGTATCGGAGAAGATTTTCATGGAAAACCGGAATTGTTGTGGGCGCTGGGAAAAACAAATCCCTGAATTCCGGATTTGGGAATTTCCATGGGAAGGGAGGAAAAGGAGATTCCAGAGGGGAAATTCCAGGCTGGGAATGCGAGGAAGGAAGGAGGAATTAGGGAGGAAGAGGAGGAGGAAGGGATGGAAGGAATGATCCCAGGGAAAAGGTGGATTCCAGAGGGGATGGGAAAGCTTGGAAAAATGGGAAGGGAACGGAGCTGCGTGGAGCATCCCGAATATTCAGCCTCATCCATGGAAAAGCCATTTCCCATCCATGGAAAAACCATTTCCCATCCCACAGACATCCCTGCCTGCTCCTTGTCCCCTTCCCAGGCACGTTCCAGGAGGATTTGGAGCTGGGAAATCCAGGAATGGGATCCATGGGGCCAGGAGCAGCCCCTCCCCACCATCCAGGGGTTTTCCTGGAATCAAATCCGACAGATCCAAGGGTTTTCCTGGAATCAAATCCGACGGATCCAAGGGTTTTCCGGGAATCAGGCCTGGAAGTGAAGCTCTGCCTTCCCAATCCCACCCAACACTTGGATCCTCCAGGACTGAATCAAAGGGAAAAGCTGGAAAACTTTGGAAAATTCCACTTCTCCCTCCCACCCCACTTTTGGGATCCTCATCCCGGGGGTCCGGAGCCGCCGGCGCATCCCGGGAAGCTTCGGAATCTCTGCGGAGCCGAGTTTTTAATGGAGCAATTTGATTCAATTTTCCAGTCGATAAAATTCCCCGGCAGCGCTCGGCGCTTCCGAACGGACACCTTCACTCCTGATTTAACATTCCCATCGAATCCTTCCCGGGAAATTGGAAAAATTTATCACCTGTGAAATTTTATTTGGCCTCGGCCGCGTCTGTTTTTGTAAAACTTCATTAACGCCGAGGAAATTATCTCTCCGTGGCTTTTCCCGTTTTTTTTATTCCCGTCTCCCGGGTTTTTTTGCCGTGGTTTTTGGTCAGGAGGTAAAGGAGGGAGAAGGGGGCGGAGGGAGGATGGGATTGGGGCTTTTCCTGCGGATTTTGGGGGTTTGGGATGGAGGAAGATCCGTGAGTTGGGTTATCCCAGGAGAGCTGGGAAGTCTAATCCATGGAAACCCATGGAAATGCATGGAAGTCCATGGAAATCCATGGAAACCCATGGAAATGCATGGAAGTCCATGGAGATCCATGGAAACCCATGAGAATCCATGGAAACTTGTGGAAAACACATGGAAATCTGTGAAATCCTACAGAAATCCATGGAAACCCATGGAAAACTATGAAAACCTATGAAACCCCGTGAAAATCCATGAAAATCCACAAAAACTCTGAGGGCTGCTCCAGCAGAATCTCCTGATCCGAAATTCCCAGAAAAACAAGGTTTGGATTTGGGAGATCCATCCAAAGCTCGGAATAAAGAAATGGGATAAAACCTTGGAATTTTGGGTGGGTTAAAAACAGAGATGTGGGAATGGCACTGGTGTGGGAACAGCCAAGGTTTCTTCACGTTTTTCCAAGGAAAAGTTGGGAATTTGGGAGCTCACCTGGCAGCACCTCGTAGATGTCGTCACCTTCCAGCTCCGGCTCCTCTGGATTCAGGGTGGAATTTTGGGAATTGTTCATGGAATCGGAGCTGTCCCGGTCCTTGGAGAGCTCTTCCTCTTCCTCATCCTCCTTCTCATCCTCCTCCTCCTCCTCATCCTCATCGCAGGGAATGGTCAGGGAGCTGAGGTCTGCCAGGAAACAGGGAAAAAAGGGATGGAAAAGTGGGAATTCTCCCGATTCCAGAGGGGTGGGATGGAGATCCAAATCCTGCACCCAAGAACAGGAAAAAACCAAGGAAAAACTCAAGAAAAGATGGGAAAACTCAAGGAAAGATGGAAAATCCCAAGAAACAACCCCAAATTCAGGGATGAATCCTGAAGGGGCACAGGAGGAGGGGAGGGGAGCTGGGGAATTCCAGAGGTTCTGGAAAGTTCCAAAGGTTTCCAGAGAATTTCTGGAATTTTCTCTGTGTCCAGCTGGAGCAACTCCGTACAAATCTGGGTGGGGGTGGATGGAAAGCCCCGATCCAGGTGGGAAAACGCTTCCCAAAGATCCCAAAAACCGGGAGCCGCTCCAGACTCACCCCTCAGGAGGAACTGGATCTGCTCCACCCAATCCTGGGCCTCGGCCGGGCTCGGAGCTGTGAACTGCCGGGAGAATCCGTTATCCCGGGATTTGGGATTTGGGATTTGGGATGAGGGGACAGGGATCCACCATTCCCAACCCCGGGGCACTGGGAAAAGCCATTCCCGAGGTTTATCTCCCAGCTCCAAGTGGGAGCGGAGCACAGCCGGAATATCTCAGGAAAGCTGGCAGGCCTAATCCATGGAAATCCATGAAATTCCATGAAATTCCATGGAAACCCATGGAAACCCATGGAAATATCCCTAAATCCTAGCCAGGCTATCCCAGGAAATCTGTCAGGTCTAATCCATGGAAATCCATGGAATTCCATTCCCATTTCTCCCCCGATATTCCTGTTTCACCCCCCAAATTCCCATTTCCCCCCCCAATCCCTTTTGTTTTCCCCTAAAATTTCCCATTTCCCCCCCAAAATTCCCACTTCCCTGCCGTTTCCCACCTCGTAGGAGCGTTTTCCGGGACAGAGCAGCTGGAAGCAGCATTTTTTCCGGGAATCTTTCCGGAGCTGGGAGTCCAGGTGGGCCTGGTAGCGCTCGATGGGAAAGGAGCCTTTGGGCTGCTTGCCTGGGAAAAGGGAATTGGGCAAAATTTGGGATTTTCCGGCTTTTTTCCATCCCTGGATGCGGCTCAGGGGGGTTTATCCATGGAGGGAAACTGAGGCACGCGGCTGGAAAATTCCAGGAAAGGGGAAAGTCCAGAAAATTCTGGAAAAAGAAACGGATGGAAAATCTGGGAAAGGAAAAATGGCCACAAAATTCAGGGAAAGGGAAATGGCCAGAAACTTCCCTTTGCTCCAATGGAAAAACCCCAAATCCAGCTGGGATTTCCCTTTCCAGAAGCTGGGAATTGCAGTTTTCCATGGTCAGATCTCGCTTTTCCACCCAAAAGTTGGGAATTCTTTTCCCACTCACTTTTCTCGTTGGCGTAATAGAGGAAATTCCGTTGGGTGAGGACGCACCAGCGCTTGTGCCACTCGGAGCCGAAAAAGCTGGGCTCTGGAAAACAAGGAAAAATAGAAAAAATTGGGGGAAAAATGGGAAAAATCAGGAAAAGCAGGAATAAGACTCAATTTTATTCCTTTGGGACGTGTTTCTCATGGATTCAATGCGGCCAGGGAACATGTTTAGGGTTAAATCTCAGGGAAATGTTGTTGAACCAGAGATTAGCGGGAGTTAAGCCAGGCCTAACTCTGAGCTGAGCTCAGGGAAAAGCCAGGAGCTGTTTCTGCCTCTTCCCATCAATAATTCCCGAGAAAATCCCATTAGGGAAGGGAATAATTTGTGGCTTTCACGGGAAAAGAGAGATAAGGCCGGGGCTGATTCCGAGCCCGGCTCTTATCTCCGCATTAAATGTGGGATGATCCCGAATCCCTGGAGCTTTTCCCGGCTTTTTCTCCTCATTAGTTTTGCCCTCCAGGCCTGGGCCGGGCTTAATTTAATTCCAGGATTTAATTTGGATGCTCTGGAAGAGGGAATGAGCCGGGCAAGGCATTGGAAAAACCTGGAAGCTCCTGCCGGTGGAAATCCATGGATTTCCTGCGTTTTCCTGGTTTTTTTAGGCTGGAAATTTGGGATTTTGCCACATTTTCAGGTGGCAAGCCCTGGATCTTCTCCTGGAATTCCAGGTTTTACCTCGGGATCTTTTCTCCAGGTATCCTTGCTTCAAAATATTCCCGGAATCCTGGATGGGCCGTGGGATCTCCTCCAGGCCTGCAGGGAGCAAAGCAAAGGAAAACCTTGGAATTTGCCATTCCCATTCCCACATTCCAAGGTTTCCAGTCCCTTCCTTTGGGGAAGAAGCGTTGGGGGTGGAAATCCCAGTTTATCCCGATCCCTCTGATATTCCCACGATTGGGAATAGGGAACAGGGTCTTGGAATTCTGGGATTCAGCGGGGTGAGGCTGGAGCTGCCCTTTTTCCCTGGAATCTGGTTGGGTTATGGAAACGGAAATCCCAATTTCCACGGGAAATCCAATTCCCATGGAGAATCTGCCTATGGAATCTCATCCCGGAGCCTGGAAGGGGTCTGCCATTCCCAGCTCATCCCAAAAACCTAGGAATCCTGGGACAGTGGGAAGTGATCCTGGATGAGCTTTAGGATCCCTTCCATCCCAAATTATCACCTAAAAAATTCACATAAAAATGAAAAACATGGAAATAAAAATATAAAAATATGGATCCATAACTTGAAAATCCCTGGAATTCTTTCCCTGTTCCCCAATTCTTCCCTAATCCCAACATTCCGACCCCGGCCCTGCCCGGCCGAGCCCTCCCTGATCCACAATGAGCCGGAAAGTCCTAAATCATTCCCTAATGGAGCGTCCACCCCATCCATCAGCGGGCGGGAATTCATCCCCATTAATTCCCTAATCCATGATAAACTTCCCGTCCTTTCCTGTCCGCGCGGGGACTCCGTAAATCCCGACTTTTGCTCCGGCTCCACCGGAGCGTTCAGGTGTGCTCCGACCATTCCTCGTTAGCCCGATGGCCTCATTTTCCCGGGAATGGCCTTGGAGGCCTCGTTTTCCCGGGAATGGCCTTGGAGGGCTCGTTTTCTGGGAATGGTGAGGCCTTGGAAGTCCCATTTTCCGGGGAATGGCCTCGGAAGCCTTGTTTTCCCGGGAATGGCCTTGGAGGCCTCATTCCATACGCAGCAAACTTGGGAATTCTGCGGGCGGCAAACTTGGGAAAAAGTTTTGAATTCTGGGAAAACTTGGGAATTCTGGAGGCAACAAATTTGGGAATTTTAGATACGGCAAACTCAGGAATTCCGGAGGCAACAAACTCAGGAATTGCGGAGGCAAGAAACTTGGGATAACTCCCCGCAGCGGGGCAAAACCAGGGGGGACCCCGCATTTTTTGGGATTCTGTCCAAGATGACGTTTAGCAGGGCTGGGGATCTGCTTCCATAAATCCCGGCTCATCCCGGGAATCCGCGGAACGCCGGGATCGGCCCTCTGCCCCCGCATCCGGCCGGGAAGCGCGGCCGGAGCTCGACCGCGGCTTTTCCGTGTTCCCGATAAGGAACTCATCCATCAGGGCCGGGGGAAGGCAGAAGGGCGGGGACGGGGTTGGATTTATCGGGAATGTGTCATTCCCTCCACACGCCCCGCGGGATAAATGGATCCTCCATCATTCCCGGCCGCTCCGCACCTGCGGCCGCGCGCGCTCCGGGATGACCGGAGCCAAGGATTTGATGGATTTTCCCGACTTTAATGAACGTAAACAAACAAAGGAGAGAGGGAAACATCAAATAATTCCCGTGACAGCTCCCAAAAGGAGCCGGGAGAGCGGGAAGCGCTTCCCAAAGGGAGCCGCGTTTGATGTGGGATCGGGATTTGTAAACAGCGGCAGCTCCGGATCGCGCCTTATCCAAATATTTCCCTTTCCCAGCGCCGGCTGAAAGTCGGGATTGACGGCTTTGGACTCTTCAACTTTCAGCTTTCACCCCGCGGCTCCGGAGGGAGGGAGGCAGGCCCCACCCCCCATTCCCGCTGGAATTTGTTCCCTAATTTCCCCTTGGAAAAGCTGATATGGGGCAGCTGGAGATCAAACTCCCGGTGCTGCTTTCCCCCGGCATTCCCGGTTTTCCAGAGGGTCCCAAACCCCTCCAAGGACCTCTCAGCCCCAAAGGAGGAGGGAGGGGGGAGTGACCTCAATTCCTGCCGGGATTTGCTCCCTAATTCCCCCTTGGAAAAGCTGATACGGGACACCTGGAGATCAAACTTGTCCCGCTCTTCCCGCTCATTCCCGGTTTTCCAGAGGGTCCTGAGCCCCTCCAAGAACCCCGCGGCCCCAGAAGGAGCCAGTGGAGGAGGCAGAGAGGGAATGGGAGGGATGAGCCCCATTCCTGCAGGGATTTATTCCCAATCTCCCCATGGAAAAGCTGATCTGGGAACCTGGAGATCAAACTGGAGCCACTCATTCCCGCTTTTCCAGCCCTCATCCACCCCATCCCTTTTTTCCATCTGGGTCAGGAGCCACCCATGGATCAATCCCAGAGGGATGAAGCTCCCCTGGCCATGGATAAACAGGATTTGGGATGCTGAGCCTTGGGAGCAAATCCCAAATCCCAGTGGGATCCTCTCGCCCAGCCACCCCCTTTTCCTAATTCCCAACATGGGCAGCAATCCCAGGGAAAATCCCAAATTTTTGAGAGCTGAGGGTGTCACAGAGGGGGAATTCCAGGTTTAATCCCGAGCTGAAATTTGGGAATAAAAGGAAGGGAATGAAAGGACCTTCCTGCCATAAATTCCCACCGAGAATTCCCACCGGGACTCCGGGGTTACATCCTGGCTCTTTAAAAACGTATCCCAAGAAAATCAAGCACCTCCATCACCTTCCCGGGAATATTTACGGCCTCTGGGAAGGGCTCGCCAGCAGAATTCCCACTTGGAATTCTCCAGGAGCTGGCAAAGGTCAGCGCAGGGATGGACGCGGCTGAAGGATTTCCCTCCCGAGATTCCAAGGCCGGGAGATCCCAACCCTGGAGCTGCTCCCAAGGGATTCTGCCGGGCTTTGGGGTCGCGTCCCGGGGCAGGAATTCAGGGAAAAGCTGTGTCATTCCAAGATTTTGCCACAAGGAAGCAGCAGAAGCTCAGGATTGGAGCCGGCAGAGGGAGCGGCCCCGCCGGGAGCAGCAGCGGGGGGCTGGGATCCCAAATCCCAAATTTCCCACCCCAAAATGGGGCTGTGAACCCCTGCTGGGGATCCCAATTCCCAGATTTCCTATCCCAAAAAGGGGGCTGGAAATGCCGGCTGGGATCCCAATTCCCAAATTTCTCATCCCAAAAAGGGGCTGTGATGATCCCTAAAATCCCCTGTCCCTGTCCCAGGGGGCTCCAGACCCCCCCTTTCCCCCAGTTTTAGGGTGGCAGCTCCGACTCCAATTCCGACTGGGAATTCCAAGGGAAGCAGATGGGGGTTGGCAGGTCCCTGTCCCCATTCCTGTCCCTTTTCCCATCTCTATCCCTATCCCCATCCCTGTCCCCATCCCTGTCCCTTTTCCCATCTCTATCCCTGTCCCCATCCCAATCCCTCCAAACCCCTTTTCCCTGATTTTAGGGTGGCAGCTCCATGCCCCCATTCCAGTTAGGAATTCCAAGGGAAGCAGGTGGGGGTTGGGAGGTCCCTGTCCCCATCCCTGTCCCCTTTCCCATCCCATCCCTTCCCATCCCATCCCATCCCATCCCAGTCCCCCCAAACCCCTTTTCCCATTTTTGGGGTGACCGCTCCATGCCCCATTCCCGCTGGGAATTCCGCAGGAAGCTCCAGCCCCGCTCCCTCCCTTTCCCTCTCCTGACCTCATCACTTTTCCCCCCACTCTCCAAAAGTGCTGAGCGCGGCTTTCCCGGGAATTATTTATCCGCGGGAGAAATGATTAAAAAAATTATTGGGAAAAAAAGGGAGATAAAACAAAACATCGATCGCTCCGGCCGCATCCGCCTCTGGGAGCGCTGGGAAGTGACAGCGGATAAAGGATGGCGGGGCCGGAAAAACAGGGAACTGCTTTTTATGGCAGCTCGGATTCCCACAAAGCCATAAATCCGGGATGTGATGGATCAGGAGAAAAGCTCCACACGGGGTGGGTTTGGGGAACTTTGGGTAGGAATCCTGGTGGGGTCAGAGCTCCGGGACCCCAAAATCCAGGTGGGATCAGAACTCCAGACCCCAAATTCCAGGTGCGATCAGAACTCCAGACCCCAAAAACCAGGTGCGATCAGAACTCCAGACCCCAAATTCCAGGTGGGATCAGGGCTCCAGGAGCCCCAAAATCAAAGCTGGATCAGGATTTTGGGATCCAGGAGGAACATTCAGCCCCCATCCCAAATTCCTGGTTGGATCAGACTCCAGAACCCCAAAATCCAGGTGGGATCAGAGCTCCGGACCCCAAAATCCCAGTTGGATCAGGGCTTGGGATCCAGGGGGGACATTCAGTCCCTATCCCAAAATTCCGGTTGGATCAGGGCTCAGGACCCAAATTCTAGGTGGGATCAGAGCTCAGGGCCCAAATTCCAGGTGGGATCAGGGCTCCAGGATCCAGGGCGGACATTGGACCCTTACCCTAAATTCCAGTGATTTGGGATTGAACAGAACCCCAGGAACGGGATCCCATGGGAATGCAGCCCCTTCCCAGCCCGGATCTGATCCCAAACGTTCCCCCTGGGGCCGTTCCCTCATTTCCCCATTCCCTGGGAAGGGAGGGACGGGAACACGGCCGGGAATTTGTAACGCCGCGTGCGGAGCTGACATTTATGGGAAATTGGGAAAGTGAGGATTTTATTGCTCTCTCCGTCAAAACCCGCCGCTCCATCCGAGGCCTGGGAAATGTGGGATCGATATCCCAGCCTCTAATATCATCCCAGAAAACCAAAAAAAATCATTATCCTGTTATTTTTATTATGGAGTTACAGCTGAAAAATGGGAGCTGGGGTGGTTTCCATTTCCTCAGCGGTTTTTTCCAGGTTTTTTTTCTGGGGTTTTTCCCTCCCCTGCTGCCTCTGGATCAAATCCTGCCAGGATGGGAAATGGGATTTGGGTGGGGATGGGAAGGACCTGACTCTGCTCTGGGATGGGATTTGGGAGCCCCAAATCTCCAGGATGGGATTTTGGGAGCCCCAGAGTTCCAGGATGGGATTTGGGAGCCATATATTTCTGGTATGGGATTTTGGGAATGCCAAAGATCCCCACGGCTCTGATATGGGGATTTTGGGAATCCCAAAGATCCACGATGAGATTTTGGGAGCCCCACATGTCCAGGATGGGATTTGGGAGCTCCAAATCTCTGGAATGGGATTTGGGAGCTGCAAATCTCTGGGATTGGATTTTAGGAGCCCCAAATCTCTGGGATAGGATTTTGGGAGCCCCAAATCTCTGGGATGGGATTTTGGGAGCCCCATGCCCCTCCGACCCTTGGAAAGACAAGCTCATCCCCACAAAGTCCCAGACTGGGAGCGGATTCCCACAGGAACAGAATTCCCGATGTCCTGCCAGGGCCTTGGTGGTGTCACCGCCGCTGTCCCCATCTCCCTGCCGGCCACTCCTGGATTCCCGGGATTTACGGAATGGGGGAACACGGAGCCAACACCTCCACCTCGCTGCGGAACCAGACGGATCCGGGATGCTTTCCGGGATCCATCCCATGATCCCGACTTTTTCCAGCCTCCCCAGGGGTCCCTGCAGCACCTGGAACGCCGGGATCAGGGCGGCGAATCCCAGCCTGGAGCAGCATCCCGGCAATCCCCGGGAATCCTCTCCGTGCCCTCCTCATTATCCCATTCCCAGCGGGAAGTTCTGAGCTCCTTCCCGGCTCCTGCTATAAAAAAGTGATGGATGGCCGGGAAAGCTCCGGGAGTTCATCCATTCTCCCATTAAATTTTCCTTTAATTGGTCCCGGAGTCAATCAGGAACTCGCCGGGCAGTGAATTAAGGAAAAGAGGGAAAAATCCACGGAGCAGGGGGAGTCTTTGTGCTGTTCCTGGGTTAAAAAAGGCTGGATTTGCCTCCAGAGGGGCTGGAATTCCACACCAGGAAGGTCCTGCATGGATTGAGGGATCTCCAGGAGCAGGGAATCGGCCAAGTGCTCCCAAATCACCAAAAAATCCTTAGAAAATGCAAGAAAATCTGGGCAGAAGCAAAAATAAAGCGATGGGAGAGAGAGGATGGGAAGGGTGGATAATGATATTTCCTGGGATTGGGACAGCATTCCCGAGGCATGGAAAGCTCTGGGAATACACAGCAGGAATTCCTGGGTTGGTGGCTGGCTGGGAATGAGCCGGGGCAGAGCCAAGAGCAGCACTTGGAAGCACCTGGAGACCCAACCCGAGTTTTCCAGGAATACTCAAGGACCAATTGACCATGGAGAATTCCTAAAATTCCTTTGGAAACCTGGAGAGGGGAAAGCTGGGATGGGCCATTCCAGGACCATTCCGGAGTCACTCCAGGGCCATTCCAGAGATATTCCAGAGTCATTCCAGGGCCATTCCACAACCATCCCTGTAGGATTCCAACTCCTTCATCCCTTTGCCGACAGATCCAAAGTTTGGGATTGACACATCCCAACCCCACCAGAGCCAGGGCAGGATTTTCCCTCCTGGAATGTTCTTCTGTTCCCCATTTCCCCCATTTTTAATGGAATCTCAGAGTGGGATCAAACCTCTCCCTGCCCTCCACCCTCCTCCCACCCCTTCCCATGCCTCCACCCCTCGGGAACACCGGGATCGGCTCCATCCCTTGGGAACACCGGGATCAGCTCCATCCCTTGGGAACACCGGGATCGGCTCCATTCCCCCTTCCAGGAGCGCTGGGATTGGGATCAAACCTCTCCCTGCCCTCCACCCTCCTCCCACCCCTTCCCATGCCTCCACCCCTCGGGAACACCGGGATCAGCTCCTTTCCCCCTTCCAGGAGCGCCGGGAACGGCTCCATCCCTTGGGAACACCGGGATCGGCTCCATTCCCCCTTCCAGGAGCGCTGGGATCAGCTCCATTCCCCCTTCCAGGAGTGCCGGGAACGGCTCCATTCCCCCTTCCAGGAGCCCTAAATCTCCTGGCGGGAGATTTACGATTCCCATTCCCGTTCTTTACTGCAAATCCAATCGGGCAGTAATGGTGGAACACGGGAACGCCGTCACCCAGGGCTGATGGCTCCCATAAAACCGATGTCATTCCAAACGGATGAGTTTATAAACGGGAACAAACCCTCGGCGCTGACAGGAACATGAAACCCATTCACCATTTAAACGCTTCCCATTTTTTATTCCGGGGATTCGCGGCTGCCGGGGAACGCGGAGCGCGGCCGCGGGTCCTCCCACCCCTTCCCATGCCTCCACCCCTCGGGAACACCGGGATCAGCTCCTTTCCCCCTTCCAGGAGCGCCGGGAACGGCTCCATCCCTTGGGAACACCGGGATCGGCTCCATTCCCCCTTCCAGGAGCGCTGGGATCAGCTCCATTCCCCCTTCCAGGAGTGCCGGGAACGGCTCCATTCCCCCTTCCAGGAGCCCTAAATCTCCTGGCGGGAGATTTACGATTCCCATTCCCGTTCTTTACTGCAAATCCAATCGGGCAGTAATGGTGGAACACGGGAACGCCGTCACCCAGGGCTGATGGCTCCCATAAAACCGATGTCATTCCAAACGGATGAGTTTATAAACGGGAACAAACCCTCGGCGCTGACAGGAACATGAAACCCATTCACCATTTAAACGCTTCCCATTTTTTATTCCGGGGATTCGCGGCTGCCGGGGAACGCGGAGCGCGGCCGCGGGGAAGGGCTGGGCTCGGAATCCTAAAACTGGGCTTAAAATCACCCTAGACCTGCTCAGCACCCAGCAGGATTTATCCACCTCCCCTTGGGAAAGGCTCCTGGTGACCCCAAGGTGACATGAACCCCAAAAGCAGCCTTAAAACCAGCCCTAAAATCAGGCCTAAAACCAGCCCTAAAACCACCTTGGATCTCAGTCTCCAGCAGGATTTATCCCTTTTTCCACTTTGGAAAAGCTCCCAGAGAGCCCAAGGTGTCCAAAACCTTAAAACCAGCCCTAAACCCAGCCCTGGGCCTGCCCAGCATCCAGCAGGATTTATCCCTTTCCCACTTCAGAAAGGCTCCGGCGATCCCGAAGGATGCCGCGGTTATCGCCATGGCGACGGGCGCGGATCAATCCCCGCTCCAGGTGTGTTTGGATTGCTCCTCCCGGAGATTTTCCGGCCTCTCCGGGGCTCTTTCGGCACCTCCTCATTTCCCGGAGCAAATATTTATGGAATATTGTCCTGGAGCTGAGGGGGGGAAAGGGGGAGAGCTCCACCTGCTCCCAGAAATTCATGGTGGTTTTCTTGGGGATTTTTTGCTGGAAAAGCAGGGAAAATCCCAAATAGGGAATGGTGGAATGGTTTGGGATGGAAGGGACTTAAATCCCACCCTGTTGCAATCCCATTCCCATCCCGTTCCCATCCCATTCCATGGGCAGGGACAATTCCTGTTATCCCAGGGTGCTCCAATGTGGCCTGGGAGAATTCCAGGGAATCTGGGAATTCTCAGCTTCTCTGGGAGTTCCTCCCCAAAATCCCACCTGAACTCCTCCTTTTGCACTTGGAACACATTCCCTGTCTCCTGTCATCCCAATTCCTGATGAAAATATCCAGGATATCACCCCAAAGGATGGGCAATGTCCCTGCCTGGTGCTGGATCCCAGGAAAAGCCGGAAAATCCAATTTTCCCTCTCCAATGATGGATTTTCTCCTTCTGGAAAACCGGGATAACAACAGAGAGCTTCTCCTGGGAAGGGCCTGATGATCCTCAGTGCAGCAGGAAAACGGCCGGAATTTTTCCCTGTTATTTCAGGAATTAGGATGGGAATGATCCTCAATCAGCCGGATCCAACTTTTTTCCTTGGGAAAAGGGAATGGGAATATCTTTGGCTCCATGGGAGGATTCCTTTGGAGAGATCCGTGATCCCTGAGGATCCAGAGAATCATGGAATGGGATCGGGATAGGAGCAACCCCCAAGCCCAGAATTCCAGAATTCCTGGAACTGCAAATCCTCAGGGATCTCCTTCCAACTCCCTCCCACCAGACCAGGCTCAGACCATTGATCCATGGATAAAACCATGGAAAACCGGGAAAAAGAGAGGGGAAAAAATTCTCACAAAAATATCCAGGAGCCGACTTTTCCAGAGCCAGCTATCCCAGATCCGGGGGCGTTCCCGGTGCTCACGGATCCCACCGGGATCTCCTCCCTTCCTTCCTTCCTTCCTACCCTGGGAGCAGCCTGGAATCCCATCCCGAAGGGAAGGAAGCTCCACCGGAGCCTCCAGCCCTAAATCCGGGCCCATCCCATGGAAATTCCAGAGCCGGGAACGTTTCCTCCTTCCCTGAGCAAATTCCGAGCCTTTGGCTCCATCCTTGTTTTTATTAGGAATGGGAGCAGCCCCTTCCCTAAAAACCCCATTCCCGCCCCAAAAAAGCGAGGAAAAGCTGGAGCAGCCCCTGGATCCCAGCCTGCAAAAACCTCTGGAATATTTGTAGCAGGGATCCCAAAATCCTGGGATTAATTAAGGCCACTAATTAATAACAATTAATTAATGGCAGGCTGGCATTAATTAGGACAAGTGTAAGAGTCTTCCAAAGGTTTTTCCCATCCTACCTAAGGAATGGATGTCCTGGAATGGTTTTAGCTGGGATTTAGAGGGATCCGGGATAAAAACGGGGAATTTGGAGGAGGAATTGAGCTGAAATCCAGGATTTGGGATGCTCCAGCTCCTTCCCAGACTGCAGGAACACGGGAGCCTGGGAATTATCCCTAAAGCCCTTTTCTTTTTAAGAGGACTGAGGCCCAGTTTTCCCACTCCAAACCAGGAACACGCCAAAAAAACCCGGGAATTCTTCCAGGCTCATCGCTTGAATATTTAACCAAGCCATTTTTTAAGGAAAAGCTCCAATCCCGAGGGATGGATTTTTATCCTTTTCCATGTGGGAGCCGATGTTTTCCAGGATGAACGGCCCCTGTTTTCCCGAGCCTTCAAATCCCACTAAATTTCTGTTTCCCTGGAAGAACTCCGCAGAATCCCATAAAATTTGATTTATCCGCCTGCGTGAGCCGCACGGAACCGCAATTTCCAGGATAAATGCCGGGTGTAAATTGTTGTTTATGTCGGATTCCGACCGGCTTTACGAGTTTCCCCGAGAAAACAGGATCTTCCCGCCTTTATTTCTTCCGTCGGAGCCTCCCCTGCCCACGGAGAAATTCTGGGGATTAGGGGCTTGGCCAGGAATCACCTTTTTCCCACTTTCTTTCCCGGGGGGAATTGTGGGAGTTCTGGGATTTGGGATCGGTTTAAATCAGGAGAATTTTAAGGGAATTCCTGCTGCTGTTCCCGGGGTTTTCATTCAAGGATCCTCCAGGATTCTCTGGAAAGTTCTGGTTGGGAAAAATGTTTATTCCCATGCAAAGCTTGGGCACAGCAAAGGGAAAATTCCTTGGGAATGTGGGTGGGAAAAGCTGCTCATTCCCACCCTCATTCCCACCCAAAATCCGGCCTCAGCCAGCGGAGAATCCCTCAGGAATCTGGCTGGGGAAAACCCCGAATTCCCATGCAAATTCCTGTCACAGCAAGCAGAGAGTCCCTCAGGAATTTCCCTCGGAAAAGCCCCTCATTCCCACCCAAAATCCAGCCCTAAAGAGCAGAAAATTCCTTGGGAATCTTCTTGGAATGCCAGGATTCAGGGATGGGAAATTAAATGGGACAAACCTCGAGAAATCCTGAGCAAAGCAAATCCCAAAATCTTCCATGCCATGGGAAGCACCCAAAGTCTTTTCCATGGGGACACCAATCCATCCTTTCTCTGCTTCCAGAGGGATTGACCCACCCCATTCCCTGGATTCTCCAAAAAAAATCCTCACCACAGCACAACCCCCAAATCCAAGGCAACTTTTCCTCCAGCGGAAAGCCAGGAAAAGGTCAGGGAGCGGGAAAAATAATAAGATTTTCTAACGGCTTCCTTCGGAGCAAAATATTATCCGTTCTCCCGCTTTTTTTCCGGCTTTTATGGAAGGAGATTCTGCCAATTCCAAAGAAAAAGGAGGATTAAAATGAGCTTCTGCACCTTCGGGGGCCCATTTGGAAGTTTTACTGTACGGAGCTGACAGGAAAAATCGGGAATTAATATCCCGGAGCCGCTTCCGAGCTGCAATAGCAATTATTGGACTCCGTGTCCCTGGATAAATAATGGGGCCATTCCACTAATTAGCTCCGACGATCCCGGCTCCGTGGAAATCCTCCCCCGCCCGGAAAAACAACGCCGGGTTTTCGGGAATGGCGGCTTTTTCCACCTGGAAAAATGGTGGGAAAATGGGGGGAAAATGGTTGGAAAATCCAGGAGTTGTTCCCGTGTTTGGGTGTGGAATGAGAGGTGCTGGTGGAAAAATTGGGAATGTTGATAGGGAATTGAAAATGTTATGGATTTCTGATTCCCACTCCATGAAAATCCTTCCCTGCCCAGAAAACCAACAGCGGGTTTTCAGGAATGGTGGCTTTTTCCACCTGGAAAAATGGTGGGAACACGGCGGGAAAATCCAGGAGTTGTTCCCATGTTTGGGTTTAGAACGGGAGGTGTTGGTGGAAAAATCGGGAATGTGAACAGGGAATTGAAAATGTTATGGATTGCCAGTTATTCCTAATAAAATTATCCCGGTGATTCCCGCTCCCGTGCAACTCCATTAATTCTGGAGGTGTTAAATGGGAGCAGAGCTCATAATTAATTAATTAATTAATCAATCAATCAGCGTTCCAGGACGGTTTTCCCACTTAAAATCCTGGGTTTTTGCGTTATTCCATAATTATTTTCCAGCCTTGGGATTGCAACAGGAGCTGCTGTTCTCCGGCGTATCCTGATTTATTCCAAGGACAAACGGGATCTCCATCTCCAGCCCATCCTCAGCCCCCAAATTCCGAGGATCCGGCACTCCGGGGATTGCAGCCTCATCCCAAATATTCCAAAATTAAAATACTGAAACCTGGAATTTTTCTGGATGTTAAATCCCTTTTTCCCACTTTTTTTCCCACGTCCCATCCATCCTGGATTTTCCATAGGATCAGATCCCACTCCAAATGTTCCTTGGGATTATTGGGATCGTATTCCAAGCTCCCTGAATTCCCAATAACCTGCTGATCCCTGGGATTATCCCAAATCCACCTTTTCCAGAGCGTTTGGAGCAGGGAAGCAAAACTTTAACCCAGAAATTCCTTTTTCTTTTAAAGCCTTGATGATCCAAGAAATTCCAGGTGCTGAAATATTCCCGGCTCATTCCACGCTTGGAATTCGAGCACTTCCTTATTCCCTTCCCAGCCCATCTGGATGTGTCAAAAATCCCAGATCTCAAATTCCACATCCCGTATCCCAAATCCCGTATCCCAAATCCCGTATCACAAATCCCACATCCCAAATCCCGTATCCCAGTCCCGTATCCCAGTCCCGTATCCCAAATCCCGTATCCCAAATCCCGTATCCCAATCCCGTATCCCAAATCCCGTATCCCAGTCCCGTATCCCAAATCCCGTATCCCAAATCCCGTATCCCAGTCCCTCCCGGCTCTGCAGGCAGGGGGCAGTGGCGCCATTTCCCGGAGAACATTCCCAGCTGGAAATCTCCAAAGCGGGAAGAGGAGAAGGGCCGGGAATGAACCCCCCCAAAAACCACTGGGAATTCTGCCCCCCCACGGATTCACCGACCCCAAAAATTCCCTCAGCAGGGCAGGGATGGAGCCAAGCCCTGAAAAAATCTGGGAATGGGAATTGGAGGTGCCAGGGTTTCATCCTGTTCCCAGAAAATGATGGATCAGGGATTGCACCTCGAAAATTCCAAGGGGAGCCTCCAATTCCTTCCCATTCCAAGAATTCCTGTTTTTCCAAAGGCCCCATTGGAAAACCCCACAAATCCAAGGATGCACAGAGGGAAATCCTGCTGGGAAAGTCGTTCCCACTCCGATATTCCAAGGAAATGAACATCCTTTGGAATAACTCTGTGATCCCTCCTCGGACCCTCATTCCCAGGAGCTGGAATTCCCAGGGACGGCATTCCCTGCTCCCTCCGTGCTTTTGGGATCTGCGCTGCCTCCTCCCCCTCTCCCGGTGCTTTTCCTGGTGTTCCCGGTGCCGGATCCCAGCCTGGAATTCCCAGCTCCGTTCCATGAGGAGAATTCCCTGACCCTTCTCTCCCCTGGAAAACTGGGAATTCGTCCCCACATCTCTTCTGGTCCTGCTGAGCTTGGATCCTCAGGATTTGGGGTTCTCTCCCTAAAAATTCCATGGATTTGTTACATCCCTGCTTCAGGATCTGGAGTTCCCTGCTCATTTTCCCTCTTCCCAGTCCCCACATCCCTCGGTCCCGATGCTCATCCCTTTGGATTAGGATTGGGAATAACCAATCCTCGGTCTGAATCCTTGGGAATGGCTTTTCCCGGCTTTTCCCTGCCTCTGGAATGGGATTAAAGCTCAGCATCCCAACATCCCCGCTTTTTTCCACGGAAAAAGAAACATTTTCCACGTTTCCCTGACATAAATGCAAGCACAGACCAAGGATTGGTTATTCCCAATCCTGATCCATGAGATGAGTCAGGAGGAGAATCCCGAGCTCGGGAATTCTGGGAAAACTCCCGAGTGGGATCAGCAGCATCAAACCTGCTGGGATAGACCTGGGAAAAGCAGGGATAGCACCAGGATCGAGGGATGGGGGATTGGAAAGAGGGAAAATGAGCAGGGAATCCCGGATCCTGAAGCAGGAATGTAACAAATACATGGAATTTTTAGGGAGAGAATCCCAAATCCTGAGGGTTCAAGAATTCCCAACAATCTTGGGACCTTGAAAATCCCAGATCCTGAAGGTTCGGGAATTCCTGAGGATTTTGGGAACTTCAGAATCCCAAAGGTTCAAGAATTCCCAAGGACCCTGGCACCTTTAGAATCCCAAATCCTGAAGATAAAAGAATTCCAGGAAAACCCCACTCCAGCCCTTCCCAGTAAACAAAATCCAGGATTTTTCCTACCCCAAATCCACCTCCTTTCCCAAATCCGGGATGGGATTTCTCTGTGCGTTCACCTTTCCCACAAAAACCCTTTCCCTTCAAACTTCCTCTGGAAAAGGAGAGGAAAAGCTGGATTTTCCCAATTTTTTCCTGGATTTATTCCTTGATAATTTTTAACGGGAATTAATCATTCCTGTGGGATCAAGGCTGGAAAATCCTGTGGGATCAGGGCTGGAAAAATCCCTCTCCCTGCCCCAAATCGAACCCTTTTTGTTTTTTCCTTCCCATTTCCCACCAGAATTCCATGGATTTGACGGATTTTCCCTTAAAACCCTTCCCAACCTTCCCAAATTCCCCCAAACCCGCGCTGGGAGCTCCAGCCCCGTGCAGTTGCCAAGGAAAAACCTGCGGCGTTCCCAATCCTTCCTAGAATTCCCAATAAAAGCCGAGGCCGTGAACTCCAGGCGGGAATGGCCTGGATTTGACCGCGGGATGACCTCGCCCGACGGACACCGGCACCATCCGTCCTTTTTTACAGCATTCCCATTTTTTTTCCTCGGAAAACGGATCCCTAAAGCATCCCTGACCCTGCCCCGGGCGCCGGGAATTCATCCTGGGAAAAAGGGACGGCTCCTCTTTCACACAGCCCCCAGATTCCTGGGAGAATTCCGGGAGAATCCGGGAAAAAAGGGGGGAAAAGAGGATGCGGAGCTCAGGATAAAAGGGAAGGGGGAATCTCGGATCTGCTTCTGTTTCCCACTGCTGGGATTTGGGGTTTTCCCAAATAAATGTTAAAAATCCTGATTTAAATATTCCTAAATATTCCAAAAAATTCCAAAATATCCCTGTATAAATGTCCTTAAATGTCCCAAAATATCTGCATTTAAATATCCCCAAATATTCCTAAATGTCCCCAAATATTCCCATATAAATATTCCTAAATATTCCTAAGTATCCCAATTTAAATATCCCCAAATATCCTATTTTAAAATATTCCTAAATATCCCTAAATACCCTTAATAAAATATCCTTACATATCCCTTTTAAAATATTCCTAAATATTCCTAAGTGTCCCAATTTAAATATCCCCAAATATCCCAATTTAAATATCCATAATTATCCCGATTTAAATATCCCTAAAGATTCCCAAATATCCCGATTTAAATATCTCTAAATATTCCCAAATATCCCAATTTAAATATCTCTAAATATCCCCAAATATCCCGATTTAAATATCCCTAAATCTTTTTTTTCCAGCCATGAATTCCCAGCTCTCTTCCCTCCTTCCCCAGGCAGAATTCCGGATCCGATTATTCCAAGGAAAACGAGGCTGGAGCTGCAATGGGGCAGAACGATCCATCCATTAATGAGGAAAATCATGGAGTGCAAAGGTTGGGAAAACCGGGAGCTTCCCACTTTTCCACCGGAGTTTTCTGCCTTTTTTATGGAATTTGCACCAAGAAATTCCAGCACAATCCAAACTCTGGAGTCACCCAGAGGTGTTTTTCTCTGGGAAAAGAGGAATTTTGGGATTATCTCTCATTTTCCGGGCGTTTTAGTGACCTGAACCCAACAGGGGAGTTTTGCTGCTTTTCCTGCTTTTTTATGGAATTTAGACTGGGAAATTCTGGTGCAATCCTCCCCAGAAGTTGGGAATGCCACATTCCCAAATTCCCATCTCCCCGGGGTTGAAGCTCTGGATTTTCCTGCTCCTGGAAATCCAAGCTCAGCCATGTTTTCCGCATGTTCCCAAAGGAATTGGGCTCCAAGTGTCCCCAAAATTTCCTCCCAGTTCCAGAGGAATTCAGTTCCCAAGTATTCCCAAAATTTTCCCCCATTCCCAGAGGAATTCAGCTCCAGAGGATCTCCAGATCCAGAGGGTCTCCTAAAATTCCCAAAATCCCAGCCCACAGAATTTCCGGGATTGAACCCCCATCCCCTGAGCAGCTTTTCCCAGATTTTTCTTTCCTTGTTTTTTTTCCCTCTTCCCAGGAGAATCCAGGGAAAAAGCAGACATGGAAATTTCAGAGGAATTTCCAGGAACTGGTCCAGTCCTGCTCCAAACTCTGGAATCAGAAGCAGGAATTCCATTCCCAGATTTTCCCTGATGGGAATTCCATGGGCTGGCTTTAGGCCCGGCCTACTCGATCCCAGCCCAGCCAGGCTGAGCTCATCCCAAAATTCCAACGAGGCCATTGGAACAGCCCTCCAACCTCCAAACCTCGGCTGAGCCATAAAAACCCCGATAAAAATCCGGGATCTTCGGGATGCTGGGCTTTTAGTGGGAGAATTTAAATATCCCTAAATATTCCCAAATATCCCGATTTAAATATTCTCAAATATCCCAATTTAAATATCCCTAAATATTCCCCTAAAAATCCGGGATTTTCGGGATCAGTGGGAGAATCCCCCTGGATGGGTTCCGTCCCCAGCCCTGCTGGCTCCGGGAATTGCCGTTTCCAAGGATACGATGTCCCATTTAAAAATCCGGGATCTTCAGGATGCTGGGCTTTAGGATCAGTGGGAGAATTTAAATATCCCTAAATATTCCCAAATATCCCGATTTAAATATTCTCAAATATCCCAATTTAAATATCCCTAAATATTCCCCTAAAAATCCGGGATTTTCGGGATCAGTGGGAGAATCCCCCTGGATGGGTTCCGTCCCCAGCCCTGCTGGCTCCGGGAATTGCCGTTTCCAAGGATACGATGCCCCATTCCCTTCCCTCCCCCCGGATTCCCGGGAATTGCTCCGTGGGGATCCCCGTTAATGGCCGGGCTTAGTGAGGATCCTATCTTGGGGCTCTCTCCGTGGTTTTTTCCATGGATTTTCCATTCCCGCCTGGAGCCGCCGGAGCACTTTGGAGCGATTAAAGACGTCCCCATCCGGCCCGGCTCCGCTTGCCCAGAAACTCTTGGAATATTCCACAGAAAAGCCTGAAATCTGGGAAGGGCTTCCTCAGATTCCTCCTCTTCCTCGGGAATGGGGGCAGAGAAGGAATTCCGAGGAATGGGGCAAGAGGGGAATGCACTCGGGATTTGGGAGCCAAGGAGGCACCGAGCTGGGTTGGAGTTTTCCATGGAAAAGTCTACAATCCCGTTCTCCTGGGAAGAGGATTGGGAAGTTTTAGGATTCTCCTTCCAAAGCTCCCCAGAAAACCCCGGAATGATTTGGGATGAAGGGAACTCAAGGCTCATCCCATTCCCACCCGCTCCTGTTATCCCGGATTGCCCCCACCCGGCCTTGGACACTTCCGGGGATGTGGAATCCTGGAATTTCCCTGGGAAATCCATCCCAGCCCCTTCCCGCCCTCCCAGGGAGGAATTTCTCCCAAATTCCTTCTTTTCCAGCCCAAAACTCTTCTCTCATCCCAAAATTTCCCTTGGATCCCATTCCCAGGCTTTGATCCAAGGGAAGGGATTTTTCCCAAATTCCCAATCCAAATCTCTCTATTCTCCCACCCAAAAATTTCCCTTGGACCCCATTCCTGGGCTTTGCCAGGACGGGATTTTTCCCAAATTCCCATTTTTCCCTAATTCCCAATCTAAATCCCTCTCTTCCAGCCCAAAATCTCTTTTCTCCCATCACAAAATTCCCCTGGAACCCCATTCCCAGGCTTTGCTGGGAATCTGCTCCTGGGATGGGATTGGGAGCTGGCCCAGCTCTGGAATTCTCTGGAAAAACCCCCAGAATCCCTGAGGAAAAGGAGAAAAATGTGGGAATGCCCTGGGAATGTCAAAGGTGGGGGAAAATGAGCAATAAAATCCCTGGATTTGTCGGGAAAAGCAATTCCAGAGTTAATCAAGGCAGAGGTCCCAAAAAAGGGACTTTTGCCATTGATCCAGGAATATTCCACATGAAGGAATTCCCAGCTCCTGCACTGTGACCCGGCGGGAAATGAAACATCCGCCCCTTTCCCTCTCCAGCTTTTATTCCTGACATTAATCCCTGCCAGAAAAATCCATTTCCCTTTTTATTTTTAAGGGAAAAAAAAAAAAAAGATAAGTGAATTTTCTGGCAAAAAGGGGAAAAAATTGAGGTTTTTTATAGCTAGGAATTTTTATTTTAATTAAAAATCGTGGGATTTGGAATAAAGTTCATCAATAAATCAAAATTCCTACAACGGGCCCAGATCAAAGGTTAAAACCTGGGATCATCCCAACAATTCCTCAGGGAAAGCTTTCTTTGGATGAATTTTGAATGGAAAAACCTGGATATTTTTGCTGGAAAGATGATTTTTATGGGAAAAAACCCCCCAATCAATAGAGATTTTCCCAGGAGCAGGAGCATCCCCAAATCCCAAATGTCTGGAATTCCGAGGTGGGAGTGGATATCCATGGATGGATCCCAACCCAAAGCTTTCCCAGGGCTGGGATATTTGAGGGAATTATTCCTTCCCTTTTCTCTTGGAATTGCACAGAAATCCAAGGAAATTCAATCCCGGTGAACAAATTCCATGGGATTCACCCCCAACCACCCCAAATAGTCAAAAAATCAAAGTGGTGATGGTGCCAAAACCCCCTGAAAATCTGGATAAAAAATTACAGAATTTCTCCCAAATCAGAGGCGGAAAAATCAAAGCGACAACGGCGCCAAAACCGCCTGAAAATCCAGATAAAAGCCAAAATCCCGGAATTCCGGGCAGGAATCCAAGCCAACACTTCCCCCCCCTCAGATCCCCACGGGGATAAACAAATTCCAGCGGCGCAGGGAGCACGGAAAATTGGGATGGAGGCCACGCAATGACCCCCGGAGAGGGCCAGGAATGTCACCACGGCCCGGCGCTCCCGGTTCCACCTGGGCGGGCGCGGCGCACCTGGAGAAATCCATCACAATTCCGGATCGAAGGAATGCGGGGCTGGGGGTTAATCTTTAACCAGACCCCCCTGGAAGCCGAGGAAAATTCCCAGGAGCTGCTCCCGGCTTGTTTGGGAGTCACCTCGGGGAAGGAGCCGGAATTGCGAGGCTCCGTCCGGAATTTGCCGCTCCAAGGTCGCCGGGAGTGACGCGGGAAACGGGAAACGGGAAAACGAAGGGATGGGATTGAGGGAGGTCCCTGGAAATGGGGGATTTCTTGGGAAAAGGGAGGAAAACTGGAAAAACAAAATCCCCGGATTTTGTGTGGAGATGGGGATGGGGAAGAGGCCTCGGCCTCACAGGAATTCCATCGCCCGGAATGCCTGGAATTCCAGAATCCCTGAATCCCTGGAATTGCAGAGTCCCTGCAATCCCAGAATCCTGGAATCCCAGAATCCCTGAAATTCAGGCTCAGAGCCAAGCCGTCGCTTTCCCAAAATTCCGCCTCCATCCCGAGCCCTGCCTGCCCTTCTCCAACCCCAAATCCTCTGGAATATCCACAAAATCCAGGGAAAAGTGATGGGAACAAGGAGCTCTCAATGAGCCGGGACTTCGGGATCCTCCACGGATCCCTTTGGCAGGGAAGCTCAGAAATTCCCATTTTCTAAAAATCAAATATTCCACAAAAAAATCAAATATTCCATAAAAATCAAATATTCCACAAAAAATCAAGTATTCCATAAAAATTGAATATTCCACTTGCATCCTTCCAGCATTCCCGGCCACAGGTGTCCCCTTGGAATAAGGAGAAGTTTTCAGCTGTCCCAGAATTCCCCCCCTCGGAGCAGAACTGGAATTTTAAATTCATTTATTCCTGGAGTCGGGAATGGGAATTATACCGGATACAAGAGATGGGGGAAAAAGCCGGGAATTGTTTCTGAGCTGCAAGGAAATGTTTTGGGGTATGGAAAGAAAGGTGGGAAGGGGAAAAGATTAAAATAAAATAAAAGAAAAGAAATAAAATTTTAAAAAATAAAATAAAAGTCAGAACAGAATAAAGCAAAATAAGACAAAATAAAATAAAATAAAATAAAATAAAATAAAATAAGACATAATAAAGTCAAAATAAAACAAAACAAGTCCTTCCCCACACCTTCTGTAAACTCCAGGGTGTTTCAGAACCCAGGACCGTCCAACCACACCCAAACCCTGATTTAAATCCGGCCTCCCTGAATTTCCCAACCATTTCTCTGGATTTTTTACAATCCCGCTTTTTCCGTTCCGACCTTTTTCACCTCCGACAAAAGGGAAAAATCTCCGCAGCTCTGGGGCTGAAAGGACTTTTTGGGAACATCTGTCACCGTAAAAGAGTAAAACCAATGCGAGCAGCAGCGGGTTCCTTCTTTATTCCCTTTTATTCCCTTTTTTATTCCCTTTTTTATTCCCCTTTTTATTCCTTGCTCCAAGATTCCTGCTCTGAAACTTTTCCTCAGAAGCGTTTCCCAGCCTGAATTTCTTTTTTGGTTTTTCACCATTCAAAAAAATAATTTTGGTTTTTATTTCCCAGCCCAGATTTCTTTTTGGGTTCTAATAATTTCAAAAAATAACTTTGATTTTTATTTCCCAGCCAGGATTCCTTTTTGGGTTTTTTATCACTAGCCTGGATTTCTTTTTGGATTTTTACCATTAAAAAAATAATTTTGATTTAAAAAAAAAATTAAAACCATTAAAAAAAATATAAAATGGAGAGCGAGTTGGAGTTGAAAAGCGGAGGGAAGATGAAGATAAGCGGGAAAAATCAGATTTATTTCTTTTCCCCATCAATTGATGGGGAGAAAGGGAATTTTTGCCATGGACGAGGGGAGGGAAGGGGCCGACGCCGGAGTTGTCGCTGGCTGTTTACACCGGGAGCCATCTGGCAGCAGAGATATAATAACAATTATTCCGTGGAGATTCCGCTGAGGAATCGCATCCCCGTAAATCAAATTAACGCCCCCTGCCCCTCCCCGCCTTTCCCGCTTTTCCCCTTCCTTCCCTGCTCCCGTTTAACCCCGGGAATGCTCCCGAACAAGGCGCCCTCATCATTAAGAATTGATTTTTTATTTATGGCCGCGGTGCCGCCCCGCGATATCCCGCCGTAATTCCGCCTTTGGAAACCCCGTGTTTACGCCGAGATTTGTGTTCCCGCCGCCGCTTCCCAAATCCCATTTTTTTTGTTTTTTTTTTTTTTTCTCCCTCTCTCCCCCGGCGTGGAAATATCCGATATCCTTCATTAGCTCGATTACATCGGATAAGGGGTTTATTCCTTTAAATTATTTAACCTTGGGAGAACCCGCTGGGACCCCATAAATTCCGGCCCCGCTAATGAAAATCATCCGTTAGGGCCGTTCCCGAAGACAACGGGAAAAGGGATTAAAATATCTCGGAAAATCAACTCCCTTTTCTTTTTAATTCTTGGAATCCGACAGACTCGATAATTCGCCAAAAACCTCCTTTTTTTTTGCCCACCTCGGCGCTGATCCCAAAACTTTTTTTGTAGCGTATCTGATTTTTTCCCCGGATTTTTGGAGACCTTGGAAAAGCCCCTTTGGAAGGAGAGAGGGTACTGAGCTCCCTTTTTTTAGCTGAATTTGGCAGAATTTAGCTAAAAATTCCAGAAATAAACATGCAGCAATTTTTGTGCCTTTCCCTGAATTTCCTGGAATTTTGATCCATGGGAATGGATGGGATCCAGACCTGGAAATGGGAAGGGATGGAGCTCAACCCCAAAAATTTGACTAAAACCCAGCAGGGTTGGTGGAGCTCCACACAGGACGAGTACTGATAAATTTTGGAAAGATTTGAGGAAAAAACAATGGGATTTGGGGTGGATTTTCAAGGAAAAAGGCCAAAAATGCAAAATCTGCCCTCTTTTCCTCATTGGGTTTTCTTTTGGTTTGGTTTTGGGGAGGTTTTTAAAGCAGTTGAGAAGAGCCAAACAACCCCAAAATTCACCCAGCTGACCCTAAAGATGACTCGGGAATTCGGGCACGGAATAAATTCTGAATTATCTGGAATTCTCCAGTTTTCTCACAGGACATTCCAAGCAGGATTTGATTCACCGGGATCAGCCAAAGATTCTGGAAGAGCCAAGAATCTGAGCAAGGAGAACCAACCATCCCCTCCCCAACCCAAGCAACTCCAGAAAGACACAAAAATTCAAATAATCAAAGATTTGGAGATGGGAATATCCCATTTCTGTCCTGCCTTGGAAGTGAGACCGGGAGCTGCCGGATTTATGGAGCTCCAGAAGTTCCATGGAGGCACCGGGAAGGACCAGGCCACTCTTGGGCCACTGGTGGCCACCAGACTGGGCAGTCCTGGCCAAACCAGGCCCCCAGAGGTCTCCAAAAGCACCAATAAATTGGTTTTAAAGGGATCAGAGCTGGAGCTGGGATTTGCCCAAACCTGGAGCAACTTCACCAGGATAAAAACACGGAGCCAAGGGAAGAGTTCAGGATCAATCCCAGGAGGAAATCAAAGGCTCTGGATCCTCATTTTTCCCTGGATCCCATTCCCAGAGTGTGCAGGAACCCAACCACCCTGACCCCAAGAAAATCCCGGGTTTAAAACCTCGGTTTAAGGGCGGCTCCTCAGCTCCCCAGCTCTGACAGATTCCAGTTCCAGCCTCCAGCTCCAACCTGGAGCAACTTCACCGGGATGAAATCGGAGCCAAGGGAAGAGTTCGGGATCGATTCCAGGCAGGAATCAAAGGCTCTGGATCCTCGTTTTTCCCTGGATCCCTTTGCCAGTGTGAACACGACCACCCTCACCCCTCTAAAACCCGACATTTAAACCGGGGTTTAAGGACGGCTCCGTTTCTCAGATCCCAGTTCCAGTCTGGGATAAAACCAGAGCTGAAGGAAGATCCGGGGAGGAACCAGAGGCTCTGGACCTTCACCTCCCCCAGATCCCATCCCCAGAGCATGCAGGAACACGACCACCCTGACCCCTGGCAAACCCCACATTTAAAGGATGATTTAAGGACGGCTCCTCAATTTCCCAGCTTCCCAACCCTCCTGGAAACCAAACCCAATTTCCCTGCTTTAATCACCGCGCCTCGCTTTGTCTCCGAGCCCTTTCTTTGCCTTTCTGTCCCTTTCTTCTCCATTTATTTCTTTTCTTTTTGTTTTTTGGTTTTTTTTTTTTTGTTGGTTTTTTTTTGTGCTAAACCTGTAAAAGGCGCCGGGCTCGGAGTTCATTTGGCCGCGGAGCTGATAAGCCATGAAAAACACGGAGCTGGCGATGGAAGCGCTGACAGCGCCGGCTCTGCCGCGGGCCCAGCTGCAATTTGCCTTCCAGGGCTGTCTCCGAAAACAAAAACGCTCCACACGCAGCATGCAAAGAAGTTCCGAGTGCGTTGGGGGGCTCGGGGAAGGAGGAGAAGGGGGTGGAAAAAGCCACATGGAAGACGAGAAGGGCGGGTGGCGCTGGGAGTGGGGAGAGAGCTGCAGATCAATCATTTATAATTAACAAAAATCCGATTGGGGCTTTAAATAGAGATCAATGTGCGGCGGGGCTGAGTGGATTGCGAGGATGTATTCACCTTCTCGTAACTCTCCTCGCGAGCTGTCACACCTCCCGAACCCCCATTTGTTTTGTTAACAAAGCTTCAGGGGGCGCCGGGCTCTCATTGAAATTTCATTAATCTAATGGAGTAAAGTCCTGGAGAGGGGAAAAAAAAAAAGAAAAAAAATCAAATTCTCGTTGGGCGAGATGGTACCTGGGAAAGATAACCTCTGGTTGAACTCCCCGCCTCGGCGGGCTCTGCCATCAGTCTGGGAGCAGACAGCAGCGGGATGATTGCAGCCACCGGCCGCAGATCCTTCTTCTGCTGCTGCTGCTGCTTCTGCTGCTGCTTCCCCCCCGCGCCCCCCGGGCCGAGCGCCGGCGCCGCCGGCCACGCGCTGCGACCGCGGTGGGGTCACGGCGGGGACTGGGACAGGGTCAGGTGTAAAATCACCACGGGTTTGGGGCTGGAACCACAGCGGGGTCATGGTGGGGACTGGGACAGGGTCAGGTGTAAAATCACCACGGGTTTGGGGCTGGGACTGCTCTGGGGTCATGGCGGGGACTGGGACAGGGTTGGGTCTGGAACAACAAAAGGGTCATGGCTGGGTCTGGACCAGGGACTTGGGTCTAAAGCCACCTTGGACTCGATTCTAGACCCACCACAGGCTCAGCTCTGGAACTGGAACCTCCCAGATGTCCCCTCATGGGATCCCAGGGTTGTTGAGGTTGGCAAAAACCTCCAAGATCAAGTCCAAACTTCAACCCAGCGCTGCCACGGAATCATGGAAGGGTTTAGGTGGGAAGGGACCTTAAAGCCCATCCAGGGACACCTCCCACTGTCCCAGGTGCTCCAAGCCCCAATGTCCAACCTGGCCTGGGACACTTCCAGGGATCCAGGGGCAGCCACAGCTGCTCTGGGACCCGTGCCACCCCTCCCGTGTGCCCGCTCTCCCACGTCCCCAAGTGCCACATCCACACACCCCTTAAATCCCTCTGGCAGCTCCACCGCTGCCCTGGGCAGGAAACCGGGGTCTTTTTTGGGATATCTCCACTCCTCCCTCCAGCTAAAAATCCCAAACTTCTCTTCCCCACGCACTCCAATCCTCAACTTCTCCTTGAAACCCTCAGGGATTTTGAGGAGGTTTCCAAGGGAAAACTTCGGGGTTTTCTCTTGAGAACCTCCGCGTTCCTCCCACTGCTGGATGCGTGACCTCCCCGGCAGCTCCCGCTAGTTTTTCGGGGATGTTGTATTCCGAATATTCCAGGAATCCCAACAACTGGAGTAACACAGCCACAGGAGACTCTCAACTTTCAGTTCACGCTCCTGGCAAATTCCTCGTCCTTCTGGCTGTGGGAAAGAGCAGGAAACTTGAATCCGAGAGAGGAAAGACCGTTAAAAAAGCGGAAATCTCAGGGGTTCCTCAATGCCTGGCACCGCGGGCAGGGCAGGAATTTTTGGAAAACTCCGGGAATTGGAGAGGATGGTTATAAAGCTGAACACAGACATCTGCACAGCCCCATTCCACTCCAGCAGGGGCAGTTATTCCACAAATTCTTTCTAAATTTATTGGGAAAATGAAATCGCCCGTTCCCCCTCTCCAAAATCCAGGTGGAGGATAAAATCCAGCTGCAATTTTTATTTGGGATAATCCCAGGCAGCGCCAGCTGTGGCAAGCAGTGCCGAGGCCTTGGCTGCAACCCCAAATCCTGCCTTGATTCCCGTTTAAAGGAGCCCCTGATCCCCCAGAAATCCAGGAAATCAAACCTGGAAAATCCAATTAAATCCATTTTATGGCCCTGGTGGGGCCATGGTGACGGGTCCCAGCTTGTCCCCACAGAGTCCCACAGAGTGGCACCAAGGGGATTCAGAAGATCCGGATCCCACTCAGGACATCCCTGTGTTATTTTTTTTTATTTTTATTTTTCCCCTCCTTCCTGCTCTCCAAGGTCTTTCCTCCTCCAGTCCTGAGTTTTCTGAGCTTTCCTGTGGCGGGTGGAGAGGGACAGATCCTCCCTGTCCTGGGAAAAATGGGATCAGTGATTCCACGGAAAACCCCAACTCCTTCTACTCCACAGGCACCTGGATTGGTGTCCTTGGGCGAGCTACTTCTCGTGGTGGGACTTCCCTCAGGGATGGAATTCCCAGGGGATCTGTGGCTGCCCCATCCCTGGAATTGTCCCAGGCCAGGTTGGAGCAGCCTGGGATAACAGGAATTGTCCCAGATGGGACTGGAGGTGGTTTAATGTCCTTTCCACCCCAAACCATTCCAGGGTTCCGGAATGCTCACCCGACCCACCCCAAGTCCCTCCTTCCAGCTCCAGGTTTCCCAGGCCGTGATCCTCTCTGACTTCAGGGAATCAGAGGGGAAAAAAGCAGGAAAAACATGGAATTGAGGGAAGGAGGAGTGGGAGGGCAGTGGGGCAGCCAGGACAGAGTGACCAGGACAGAGTGACCAGGACAGAACAACCTGGCCAGGACAAATGGACACGGCCAGGCCAGCAGATCCCAGCCTGGAACGTTCCCAGGAGTGAAAACAGGGAATTTTGGCACATTAACACTGATTCCTCCATGGCCACAGCACAAAAAATTCCCATTTATTTTGGGCAGAGACAACAGAATTCCAAGAACATCCGGGGAGGATGGAGTGAGCCAGGGATTCAAGGAGAGGGCAACATTGAGCCAGGAAAATTCCCAGAGGGAATTCTGGAGCTGTTATCCCACAGATATCCCACATTCCCACTCTGACCACGGTTATCCCACATTCCCAAGCCCTCCACGGCCGGTGTTTCCCACCTGGATCCACCTGCGGAATCCGCCCCCATCCCTTCCCGTTTATCCCGCCCCAGCCCCGCTCCGGAATCGCCTTTCCCTTCCCGAGCCAACCGGGATAAAGGACGAGCAGGGAGAGAACAAGAAAAATCTCTCCCACAGAACATTCCAGATGGAATAAAAAAATCCCAAAATTAATTTATTTTTTTGTTTTGTTTTTAAGCGCGGCACCTTTTTGGGAATCCGTGCGGGAGCAGGGAAGCGAGGAAATCTGGGAAGGAGGGAGAGGCGCACGTACGGCCCCGCTTCCAAACACACACACGGACGAGCCTTGGGGGAATTGGGTGAACTTTTGAACCAGAGCTGCGCAGAGACAGAGCCGAGAGCCTGTTCCCACTTTAATAAACAATTCCCTCTTTTTTTTTCTCTCTCTTTTTTTTTTTTTTTTTCTCCCCTCAATTAATTAAGGTTTGGGAGGGAAAAAAAATGGCAGGAGAGGAGTAATGGAGCAGGCGGCGCGTTCCTTACAGATGGATCCTACCTTTGGCTGCTTATTAAATCTCTGCATGATTGCGCTGCAGAAAATTAATCGCATTGTTTTCCCTTTTTCCGAGGGCTCTGCAAACAGCTCGGGAAGCGCGGCTGGGCTCCCGCTCCCCGCCCCCATTCCCGCCTGGCAAGCAAGGCCGGGATCGGGAACCGCGCTGCTTTCGCCCCGTGGGTTTCTCGCGCTGGGGGAGCCGGGAGGGGTTTGGGGGAAATTTGGGATTTTTATGCTTGGGTGAGGCAGGATCTGGTGGAAAATAGGGAAAGGGTTGGGAGAAATGTGCGGGGAGAGGGGAGGGATCTGGATCCCTGCAGGGTCCATGAAAGGATGGGGGACGGTGGAGATGGAGACCAGCTCTGGCCTCGTCTTCCTCCTCCTCATCCTCATCTTCATCCTCATCCTGGTCCTCACCCTGATCCTGATCCTGAGCTGCCTCCTCATCCTCGTCCTCATCCTGATCCTGATCTTCATCCTCATCCTGATCCTCATCCCGATCTTCATCATGATCCTGATCCTCAACCCCTTCCTCGTCATCCTCATCCTCGCCCTGATCCTGATCCTCATCCTGATCCTGATCCTCAGCTTCCTCCTCTTTCTCCTCCTCCTCCTCCCACCTCCAAAGGCACCACCACCAACCCCGGGGTCCCAGTTTGAGCCCCAGACTGGGATGGGATGAGGAGCCCACCCCGAGGCCTTCGGCCGAGTCCGGATTTGCATTCCCATTGTTTGGAGCAAGCTGAGCACTTCCACAGCTGCTCCCAGGCCTCTGGAATTTCCATCCAGGCCCTTTGGACACCAAAACCTGGGAAAACAATGGAGCAGGTGTGGGACTGAGGGAAATCCCTTTGTGCTCCCGTGGAGAGGGACAGGGCACGGCCCCAGTCCCGAAATAACCCCAGCAGCTCCCCTGGGAATTCCCCAAGTTCAAAAACGGGGAATGAGGCCAGTTCTGGGATACGGGGGGAGGGAAAAAGGGGGAAAAGGGGAAAGGGGAAAAGGAAAAAAGGGGAAAAGGGGAAAAGGGAAATGGGAAAGGGAAAAGGGAGAGGGAAAAGGAAAAAGGGAAAAGGGAGAGGGAAAAGGGAAAAGGAAAAAGGGAAAAGGGTGAGGTGGAATTGACCTTTCCCAGACCTCCCCTGTGCTCTGAGGCAGAGATTCCTCACCCAAGTTCATCCCAAACCTCCAGCTTCCCCTGTGGAATCTCAGGGTGGGAATAAATCCCTTCCCAGGCACAAAAAACACCAGCTGGATGCCAGGCTTTGAAATCCCCCAGGATCCAGAATTCCCAACCACCAAATCTCCCACTTCGGAGCCCTCCAGCCCATCAGGGTCTGCCCGGAGCTGGATTCCAGCTCCAATTTTTAGGAATTTCGCCTTGCTTAAGGACAGGAACAGCAGGAGCAGCCCCCAGTGCTTCATATCCAAAATCCCAGCCAAGAAACCAGGAATGTTCCAAATTAAACCCCAAGGAATCTGCTCCAATGGAGGAGGGATGACGGGGAAACTGAGGCACAACGAAGAGCAAGGATACGAATCCAGAATTGGGAGTGCTTTGCCTTCCCCATCTGTCTTTTCCTTCCCCATCCTTCTTTTCCAAATCCTTCTTTTTCCATCCCTCTTTTCCTTCCCCATCCCTCTTTTCCAAATCCTTCTTTTTCCATCCCTCTTTTCCTTCCCCATCCCTCTTTTCCAAATCCTTCTTTTTCCATCCCTCTTTTCCTTTTCCCATTCCCTCTTTTCCCCATCCCTCTTTTCCCAATCCCTCTTTTCCCTCCCCACCCCTTTCCCCCATCCCTCCCCACTCAGAACCACCACCCCAAACCACCCAAACCTCCCCGTGGGAACAACCCCCAACACCCCAAAAAAACCCTTCCCAGCTGGAAAAACCCCGACTCCCTCGGCCAAAACCCCGCGGCTCGCGCTCCCTGCGCCGCGGAAAAGCGGCCGGGGACGATCCTTGGCTGATCCTTGGATGATCCATGGGCCACGGTTGCCATGGCTGCAAGGTGACCCCTCGGAGCCGCGGCCGCACCAGCCGGGGGCAGCGGGGTCAGCGCGCGACCGCTCCGACCCCCGGGGTGAAAAGTTCAGGCATCCCAGGAAAAACCAATACGGCCCCGCCGCGGCCGCTTCCCGATTTATTTCCATTCCCAGCAAGCCATGCATAGAAAATCCAGATAAATCCCATTCAGCCCCGCCGGGATGCGACACCCAATGGATGCAAACAGATGTCCGCGGGGAGCGGGGGCTGGGGCGGGCTGCCGTTAATATTTATTAATAATTTCCATTAATCCCGCCCGAAAATCCCTTCTGTTGTTCTGCCCACTTTTTAAAAGCTCGTTTTTAATTCCTCGCCCTCCCTCTGGAATTTTGGATTTTTTTTCCCCCCTTGGCGTTTCCTGATCGGGCGTGAATTAGGGAGGATAATGAACATTTCCAGCGTGTCGGCGCCGTTAGCGCCCCGATCGATTCCCCCAACGCTTTTCCCGGGATTCTGGTGACGGATGGGTCCCATTTCCAGCCCAGCCTGGATTTTCAACCCTTCCCAAGCTCTCCTTGAGGTCCCACCTCGGCAGAAGCTGCCACGAGGTGGCCACGAGGTGGCTCCTGGAGCCCTTGAAGAAAGTCCGGAATATTCCGAAGGGATAACGGGAATCGCGGCACGGCGGGGGTGGGATGAGGCAACGCAGCAAATCTGGGGTTTACGGCCAAGAAAATTTCTCCTTTTTTTTGTGGGATGGTGGAAGGGAAAAGCAAGAAAATGGGATAGTATACATAAAATATTAAAATTTTAAAAAATGGGGAAAAATTTTCCAAAATGCCCTGGAAAATGGGATTGTGTGGCTGTTTTTTAAGGGATGGTGGAGGGGAAAAGCAGAAAATCTGGGATATTATTTAAGAAAAAATGAGAACTAAAATTCCTTGGAAGAAGGGATGGTAAAGGGGAAAAGCAGAAAATCCGGGACATTATTTAGATTTTTTTTTTAAGGGGATTCAAATTTCCCTGGAAGAAGGGAAGATAGAAGGGAAAAGCAGAAAATCTGGGATATTATTTTAAAATATTTAAAAAGAAACAGTGCCCAAAATTCCCTGGAAAAGGGGATTTTTGTGGCTGCTTTTTAAGGGATGCTGGAGGAAAAAAGCAGAAAATATGAGCTATAATATAAAATACATTGAAAAAAAAAAGATGCCCAAAATTCCCTGGAAAATGGGATTTTTGTGGCTGTTTTTAAGGGATGATGGAAGGGAAAAGCAGAAAATCTGGGATATTATATAAAAATATTTTAAAATAAAAGATGCCCAAAGTTCTCTGGAAAATAGGATTTTAAATGGGATTTTAAATGGGATTTTTGTGGCTGCTTTTTAAGGGATGGTGGAAGGGAAAAGCAGGAAAAGGGTCGGGAAGGAAAAGGGGGATGGGAAGGAAAAGCCGATCCTAAACTTGACCCAGCCCTGATCCCATCCCAGGGATTTTTTTTTCTGGCCTTGGCTGCTGAACCAGGGTCGGGGTCAGGGATTGGGGCTGGGACTGGGATCGGGGTTTTGATCCATTTATCCCAACTCTAATCCAAAAACCAAACAAAAATCTTCCATTTTCTGGGTTTTTTTTCCCAAGATTTTCCCAGGCTGGGTGGGATGAGGGAATTTTTTCCCTCAAACCAAATGGAATTTTTCAGGAATTGCCATCCTAAGAAATTCCCAAATTTGATCAAATCCTCGATTTCCCTGGAGCAGAAACTCAGGGAGGGGTGAAACTTTGAGGCAAAAAAACTAAAAAAAAAAATTAAACAGAGCTTAAAAAAATGTAAAAATTAATTAAGAATGAACAAATCCACCCCAGGGCCAGGAAAATCCTGGGATTTTCCTGGGGAGGGACAAAAATTCCCGAGGAATTCCCCCAAAGTGGCCCCAGACAAAGGCCAGGGTGATAAATGGGGGTTTGGGGTTAGGCCGGGGTTTAGGCCCGGTTTTATCTAAGCCGGGTAAACAGCTCATTAATCCCGAGACTAAATGAGGTGGGAATGCAAATATCGGGGGGATAAGGGCAGGGGACAGCGGAGGGGAAAGGAAAAAGGGAAAAAATGGGATTTGGTTTATAGGGGTGGAAAATAAAAATGGGATTTGTTTTATATGGGATGGAGGAAAAAATGGGATTTGTTTTATTGGGGAGAGGGAAAATGGGATTTGTTTTATTGGGGAGGGGGAAAATGGGACTTGTTTTGAAATATTTTAAAGGGTTTGGAAGGATTTTAAAGGATTTTGAAGGTTTTTGAAGGGTTTTAGAGAGTTTTGAACTATTTTAAAGGATATTTTTGAGGGATTGGAAAAAAGGGTTTGGAAGGATTTTTGAAGATTTTAAAGGATTTTGAAAGTTTTTGAAGGGTTTTAGAGAGTTTTGAACTATTTTAAAGGATATTTTTGAGGGATTGGAAGGGTTTAAAGGGTTTTAGAGAGTTTTGTACTATTTTAAAGGATTTTAAAGGATTTTAAAGGGTTTTTAAGTTTTTTGAAGTATTTTAGAGGGTTTTGTACTATTTTAAAGGATATTTTTGAGGGATTGGAAGGGTTTAAAGGGTTTTAGAGAGTTTTGAAATATTTTAAAGGGTTTTTAAGGTTTTTGAAGTATTTTAGAGAGTTTTGTACTATTTTAAAGGATTTTAAAGGCTTTTAAAGGCTTTTGAAGGGTTTTAGGGAGTTTTGAACCATTTCCAAGGATATTTCCGAGGGTTTGGAAGGGTTTGAAGGGTTTTTAAGGCTGACACCGGCCCCGTGGCTGCTCCAGCCCTCTCCCATCGCGCCCTTCCCGCACACCCCATGCATCAGGTGTTTATCGGGAATTCCGCAGCTCTTCCCCGGTTGAAGTGTTTTAGGGAGTTTTGAACCATTTCCAAGGATATTTTTGAGGGTTTCGAAGGGTTTAAACGGTTTTAGAGAGTTTTGAAATATTTTAAAAGGTTTTTAAGGTTTTTGAAGGGTTTTAGAGAGTTTTGTACTATTTTAAAGGATTTTAAAGGGTTTAAAAGGTTTTTGAAGGGTTTTAGAGAGTTTTGAACCATTTCCAAGGATATTTCCGAGGGTTTGGAAGGGTTTGAAGGGTTTTTAAGGCTGACACCGGCCCCGTGGCCGCTCCAGCCCTCTCCCATCGCGCCCTTCCCGCACACCCCATGCATCAGGTGTTTATCGGGAATTCCGCAGCTCTTCCCCGGTTTTGGAAGGAGTTCAGAGAGCACCGGGACTTCCCCTGCCCTAAATTTGCTCCTCCCTGGCTTCCGGTGCCTCCCGGCCCCAAAATCAGGGCTGGAATAATCCCAAAAGCCATCAGTTCCCAGTTAAAATAAACTTCCCGTTTCTCCCCCAAATTCCAGGGGATTTTTTTGGGTTTTTGTGGCTTTGATCCTCTGCGGGGCAAGGCCAGAGCAGCTCCCTTCAACTGATTAATGAATGAATGAATTAATGATTAATTAATTAATCAGGAGGTGTTTGGGGGATTTGGGATGGTTGTCTCCGGTGGGAGATATCCCTGTCCATGGCACGGGGTTGGAATTGGGGGATTTTTAGGGTTTTTCCCACCCCAAACCGTTCTGGGGTTTCTGAGTTCAAACCACCCAGACCCCACAACAGCATCCAATGGATAAACGGGATCCAAAGGACAAAATTCCCTAAATCCAGCTCAGTCCTTCCCTCCCGCACCTCTTGGGGCAGCTGAAGGTTCTTTGGGATTATCCAGGCCAGGAAAAGGAGGGAAAATCCAAAAAACTGCCCAAACCCAGCGGGTGCTGGCTGGGAAGGTGCCACAGTGAGGGGGAAAACCTGACCCCAAATCGATCCCGACCCCCAATCAATCCTGAGCCAAAATCACCAATCCCAACCCCAAATCATCAGTTCTGAGCCCAAATCAGTCCCGATGCATGGGACATGTCTCTGGGGTGGGATGGGTTTATTTGGGATGTGTTTGTGGGATGGGATTGGTTTGGGATGTGTTTTTGGAGGATTTGGGGTTTGAGGGAGGATTTGGGGGCTGGGTTTGGGTTCTTTGATGGGGTTTGGGGATAAAATGAGAGGACAAAGCAGCACCTGCGCGTGATCCCGGCCAGGAGCGTTCCCAGACCCCCTTCCCAAGGCCTGTTCCCAAGGCCCATTCCCGTTCCCAAGGCCCATTCCCATTCCCAAGGCCTCTTCCCAAAGCCCGATCCAGTTCCCAAGGCCCGTTCCTATTCCCAAAGCCTGTTCCTGTTCCCAAGCCCCGATCCCATTCCCAAGGCCTGTTCCCAAGGCCCATTCCCGTTCCCAAAGCCCATTGCCGTTCCCAATGTCCGTTCCCGTTCCAAAGTCCATTCCCATTCCCAAGGCCCGTTCCCAAGGCCCGTTCCCGTTCCCAAGGCCCGATCCCAGTGCGCGTTCCCGGGCGCGCTCCCGACCCCGCGCGCTCCCGGCCGGCCCCACACGGGGGCGCTGCAGAATTCCGGAGTCGCCACCGCGCCCGGGGAGACCGCGGGACCCCCCCCATAAACCCAAAACCACCAAATAACCCCAAACAGACCCTAAAACCACCAAATAAACCCTAAATACACCAAATAACCCCAAACAGATCCTAAATACACCGAAATAACCCGGATTAGACCCTAAAAACACCAAAATAACCACAAACTGACCCTAAAAAACACAAAAATAACGCCAAATAGATCCTAAATACACAAAAATAGCCCCAAATGCACCAAATAGACCCCGATGGATCAAAAAAATCCCAAATCCACCTGAACAGACCCCGACAGCCACAGGCAGGTACCGCTGAGTAACCCCAAATCACACAAATAGCCCCAAATCATGCAAATAGCCCCAAATTATGCAAATAACCCCAAATCATGCAAATAGCCCCAAATCATGCAAATAACCCCAAAGAGCCCCTAACAGACACAGAAGAACCCCCGCCCCCCAGACACACGGACACCCCAAATATTCCCTGACAGCCCCAAAAATCCACTGGTACCCCAAAATGTCCCCCGAGACACATGGACACCGGAGATCCAGTGACACCTCCGGGCACACCCCAATATCCACGGAGAGCCCCAAAAATCCCCCAATAAACACAGACACACCCCGATCTCCACTGAGCAACGGGAATAAAGGAATGTCCAAAGGGATGGAGATCAATATCCCAAGGGGCCGATCAATATCCCAAGGGATAAAACCATATCCAACGGGATTAATCAATATTGAAAGGAAACAAAGGGATATCCAAAGGGATCGATCAATATCCCAAGTGATAAATCAATATGCAAAGGGATATATCAATATCCAAAGGGGTTGATCAATATCCACAAGGACAAATCAATATCCAAAGGAAACAGAGGAATATCCAAAGGGATCAATCAATAACCAATAGGATAAATCAGTGTCCAAAGGGATTGATTGACATCCCAAGGGATTGATCAATTCCCAAGGGATTGATCAATATCCCAAGGGATCGATTCCCAGGAGGAATCCAAGCCAGGAAAATCCTGTCCCAGGGGATTTTCCCCAATCCAAACTTCTCCAGCTCCCAAATTCCAGGGTTTTTTTGGGAGAGCGCCATCCCAAATCCAACCTGCTCCAGTGAAAAGCAGGATTTAATAAATTTGGGAATTCGGGAAGGTGGGAAAAGCCACACGATCAATCCCAAAGAAACCAGCAGCAAGGTAGGCGAGGAATAGCTGGAATTTCAGGAATATTATCCGGAATTTTCACATTTCGTGGGAACGGACGAGGTGCTAAAAACCCCCAAAATCCCCTCCTGAATTATGGGATGGATGGAAAACCAAAGGATTCCGGGTTTATCTTTGATCTTCTCCAGAAGATAAAATCCCAACAATTCCAAGACACTTCAGCGACATTCCAGAATTCCAAGAAATTTTCCACAACAGAATTCCCAAAAAATCAGGACTCACCCTCATCCTGGAATTCTGTCGGGAACGAGGCCGGAGAAATCCGGGAAGGGCCAAAATTCCAGCTGGGATTTTCCTCGGAGCCGTCATGTCCGTCATGCTCGTCCCCTCCTGGATGGGGGTGATGAGGAGAGGTTGAATTTTGGGAAAATTTTTGGGAATTTAGGAATTCCTAACCCCAAATATCCCAGTTTCCTCCTGGTTCCCTCCAAAATCCAAACTGATTTTTGTGGGATTTCAGGGGTTTTAGGGTCAAGGCAGGGAATTCCTGCTGGAAAAACCTGGGAACGCCAAAATTCCAGAGGCAAATCCAAATTCTTGGCCTGTCCTCAGGCTGTGACCTTCTCATAAATCCACTTGTAAAATAAAGATTTACACTAAAACGGGGAATTTCCCAGGATTTTAGGGAAGAAGAGCTTGGAAATCCTTCAGGAGAGGGAAAAAGGATAAAACCATTAATTTCCTACATAAATTTACAGGGAAAAGGATAAAAACATGGATTCCCTACACAAATGTACAGGAAAAAGGATAAAAACATTAATTCTCTGCACAAATTATAAGGGAAAAAGGACAAAACCATGGATTTCCTACAAACAAATTACCCAATCAGGGTGTGGAAAGGATCTTTCCACCCCTGAAATTAACCTTATATTGAATTTTCCAGGGAATTTTCCTGCTGCTCTTGGATTTTCTGGAGAGGCCGCTCAGTGCCAGGTGCTGAGATGGCTTTTCACGAAAACCCAGCAGCGATAAAAGATTTCTAATTCGCTATTAAAAGGTTTTAAATCCAACATTAAAAGGTTTTTAATTCAATATTTGTTCTGGACCAAGCGCGCGGGGCCGGGGCCGATAAGGGAGCGGGGGCAGCTGCTCCTCACTCAACGCCCTCCAAACAGCCCCAAAAAGGAATTTCCGGCTGCTCCTCCGGCGTTTTCCAAATCAAGATGGGACGATAAAACGATTCTACATCAATAATTCCCATTTTTAGGGAAAAAACGGGAATCGTAAAAGTAAAAAAGTGGGACGATAAAACGATCCAGCATCAATAATTCCCATTTTTAGGGGTGGTTCCAAGCTCTGCTCAAATCCATGGAAATGGAGCTGCTTCGTTTTCCTTAACGCCGAGAATATTCCGGAATATTCTGCAATATTCCGAAATATTCCTTCAGGAGCGACCCAAAATCCCACAGCCCTTGCTCCGTAAAAAGCCAATCCCATCATTTTTCCATTTGGATTTGCATCCTGAGGATTTCTCATGCTTTTAATCCACTTTTTCCATTAAAAAATTCTGATTTGCTGCTTCCCATGGAGGGATAAAAAAAAGGGAATTAATGAATCCCAGGAAAAAACAAACAATTTCCATGGATGACAGGAAAAACCCTTCATTTCCCGCAGCTTTTTATGGGAATTGCAATTAAATTTCCTTGGCTTGATCAGGTACCCAGAGCTTCATTAAACATCTCTTAAATCCCAGGAAAAATCAATGCCAGGAGAGCTCCAGGTGGGATTTTATGAGGAGCGGAAGTGAAATCCCTACTTTTTTACCTCAAAATCCAAATTTTTTTACCTTAAAATCCTAATTTTTTGCCTTTAAACCCTGTTTTTCCATTCCATCCATCCCCAGCTTACCCCACCACAATCATCCCCCCAAAAAAACCAAATCGTTCCACCATCATTTTTTTTTCGGGATGCGATCTCACCCAGAAATCCCAGAAATTCCTCCCCATATCCATAACGAGCCGATTTCCCAAATTTTCCAAATTTCCACCCCGAGCTGCTGGACATGGAATCTGCTCCAAGCCTCATTTTCTCTTTTTTTCTTTATTTTTTTCATTTTTTTGGCTTTATTTGTTTTTTTGTTTTGTTTTGTTTTGTTAATTACACGTAATAAAGCGAACTCCCGGCGCCCTAAAAATGCCGAGAAAAGGGAAAACTCTTTGGGATCGAGGCTTTTCCCGGATTATTTTTTTTGGGCTGGAGCTGCTGGAGCTTGCAGTGATTGCCAGCGCCCAGCAGGTCGGGCTGCAAGGCAGCAGCAGCCGGGAATGCGCTGCTGGAATTTCACTGCCATCCCCTCCCCCAGGCACGGAAAAACATGGAATTTCTTGGGAATATCCAAAACCGGCAAGGAATAATGCCAGGAATGGATAAAAACATGGAATTTCTTGGGAATACCGTGAGCTAGCAAGGATGGGGAGGAAAAACGGAGGATTTTGGGCTCATGGAGGGGGGGATAATTTCAAATATTCCGATCTTGGCAATCCTGCGGCGGGTCGGAGTTTAGGGTGGAATAAACAGGAAAAGCTGAAGTTTTGGGATGTGGAGAATAATCGCAAAGCAAATTCAGCAGCTCAAGGGTTAAATTATTCCTTGTCCCAGGGTGGAGAAAATTCCTGGATACAAAAATGGGGAATAACCTGGAAATTATTAATCCTTTTTCCTGGTTTTTTTTTGGGAAGCAGGAGGGGCTGTTCCCATTGGGAGGAATCTCAGGTAAGGTTAATTAATTAATTAATTAATTTACTGCTGCTCCTCCCAAACTTGGGGCCTTCACAAGGCATCCTACCAAAATAATTCTACAGAACAGGAAATAATTAATAAATAATTCTATAAAACTCCGAGTGAAGCAATAATTAATTAATAATTGGGCAGAATTGCAGTCAAAACTGGGGAATAATTAATTAATAATTCTATAAAACTCCAAGTGAAGCTGGGAAATAATTAATTAGTAATTTGGCAGAATTCTAGGCTAATAATTAATTAATAATTCTACAGAGGGGACAATAATTAATGATTCTATGCTGAATAAATAATTCTATATACATAGAATATATTATATTTATATATAATATTTTATCTATATAATAGATCTAATTTTAATATTATGTATCATATTTTTATTATACATAAAATACATTATATATTTCTATATAATTTAAAATATATTTTTATATATATAATATAGAATGTATCTAATACATATAATTGTAAAAATGATTTTGTTTTCTTTCCATCTCCCCTGTGTTTTGACATCTCCCGAGCCGGAGTTTCGGTGTTTATAAACAGGGGAATTCCAGGGCCGGAGATTTGAACAACGCCTTCCAAATCTCGTCAATCCCAAAAGTTTTTTCCTGCTTTTCCCCAAACACTTCATAAATCTAAGCCGGGTTTGGGAGCCTGAGCCCAGCTCAGCAAAGCCGGAGCCTCCCGGCATGAGGCAAAAAGGGTTTTTTATAAATAAAACTTCCTAAAATCACCCAGCACTCCATTAATTCCCAGACACTCCGGATCGGCTTCAAAGGGAATCTTTGCAGCAAAAAAAGGAATTTTGGGGTTTTTTTGTTGTTTTAATGATTTGCTACTTGGCCTTGTCATAACTACATGCAGCAAAAAGGCCGTGGCGGGGAGAGGGTTGGGGAAACGCGAAGTTCCGGCTCCTAGGCAGCTGCAGCTCTGTGGATTTGGGGTTTTAGATGAAAAAAGGTTGCAAAGGTCTGGGTTTGGGGTTTTTTTGGGATGTTGCTCCTGAAGGGAGAGGACGGGGATGGACGTGGTGGCGGCTCCGCCACGACTCCAGCAGGATGGGGTTTTATTCTGAGGCAGAGTGAAAAAAAGGGATCAGAAAATGGATAAAAGGGAATCAAATGATCCCACAAAATTATTCCAAAAAAGTTACACCAAAAAATGAGACCAAAAATTGATAAAATATCGCCTAAACTGGGCCTACGATGAGGTGAGGCCTACTGAGGCCTACTGAGGCCTAAGGGCCTAGTCCAATTTTTTCTTTGTTAATGAATCGTTTTAATTAACAAAGCTCCCAGTTTTTAAATCACAATTCATCCCTCTTCTTTTGATTATTCCTGACTCCAGGAAGTCAGAATTTTCTGGGGTTAAGGCACGGAGCTGGGACAAGCAGGAGTTCTGGGTCCAACCCCTGCCGACGCACATTTTTTGAGCCTCAATTTTCTCAAATTTCATAAAAATGGAAGAGCCTTCCTCCCTCTCCTGAATGTTTTGACTATTTATGAATATTTTAAGGAATTCTGCTGATCAGCAGTTCAGGGAAAGCCATTTGGGATTAATTTTGGACGGAAAAATAAAAGCGTCGTCATCAGCTCCGTGCAAATAAATCTGGGTTTATTCACCTACTTGGGTTTGTTGGTTTTTTTTACAAAATAAAGGGGAAAGTCGTTGCTTTCCAAAAGCTCCTTCCAACCCAAACCATTCCTTGACTCCCTGATTTTTTGACGCTCAGGAACTCAGGTGACTGTAACCTCTCCTCGCAGACCCTCAGAGATGGAAAATGTGACCGTGGTTTTCCCATTTTCCCAATTTCCCTTGGGATACCTGGCCAGGTGTTCCCTGAGCACTCCAAGGACTCATTCCCCCTAAATTCCCAGTGGATGCAGCAGGAATTCGAAGCAAGCTCTCTCCTCTTCAAATCCCTGCCCGCTTCCATATCCCGATTTTCCTACTTTTCCTTCAGCTCCCAACTCCATCAAAAGAATATTCCAAGGAACAAAAGGCTCCCTCCTCCTCCATCCTTGAAATTCCACGAACCTTCCTGGTTTAAAAACCTCATTTGGAGCCTTTGATGCGCTCGGATCTTCCCTCCCTCCTATTTTTTTGTTAATTTTCGGCCCAGCTGTCCGTTGGACTTTTCCAAAGGGTGCCAGATGCTGGATTCATGGGGAAACAATGCTTGGGAAGCAATTAAAGCTCCGAGGCTCTGATTGAAACGGGGTATCGCCGTTCCCGGCGGGAATTGCGAGGCTGCTGCGTTCCTGGCCGTTCCAGGAGGGGCTGGAAGCGAGCCCTGAGCAGGCAGGGAACCGCTGGAATTTATTCCTGGGGAAAAGAGGGATCAGAGGAGCCGGAATGCTGGGAAGGGATTTATTCCTGGAGTAAAGGACTGGAGGAGCCGGAATGCCAGGAAGGGATTTTATTCCTGGAATAAAGGATCAGAGGAATTGGAATGCTGGGAACGGGTTTAATTCCTGGAGTAAAGGATTGGAGGAGTTGGAATGCTGGAAAGGGATTTATTCCAGTAGCTCCCACCTTGGTGTAACTCTGGGAGATCCCCATGGATACCAACCATTTTTTAAGGAAAAACCACAAATCCACCAATCCCTGTGCTGCTCCCAAGGCGCTGAATCGGGAATTCCATCCCTGGATCCAGCAGAGCCGAAGGAGCTCCAGCTCAGCTCTGAGAGGCCCCACACCCACCAATTTCCCAGAGATCCAGAATTCCCTCCTGCTGATCCTCAGGAATCCCAGGAAGTTCAAATCCTCACTCCCACGATGGAGAAATTGAGGAGCAAAGCCAAAATTTCCTGAATTTTTAACAAGGAATGGTCATTCCCGGAAAATTCCCATCCTGATCCTGGACTCTGCTCCCACTCCAAGCTCAGGGAAGTTGAGGGACCCCCCCAGAATCTTTTCTCCCAATCAATTCTCCATGGGAATATCCTGCCCTTTCGAAGCTTCCCAAACATTCCTAAATTCCTGGAGTTTCTGGAAAACTTCTCAGCCTGGGAATCGATGCCAGCGCCCCAGAAATTGTGGGATTTGTTCTCCGGGATGAGATTCCTGGTGAGGAATTTTCCCACCCCAAGACCTGCCCCCCACATCCATAAAGACTTTTTCCTGGGAATTTGGCGCACGGAACATCCCCCGCTCCAACCCTTCCCAGCTGGACTCACCTCGGGATGGGAATTCCAGGTGGTACCTGAAAAACCAAATGGAAAAAGAGCCATAAAATCCCAGATTTTCCTCCAGGATTATTCCAGCCTGAAGAATGAGGGATGGATGGGAAGATCTGGGAAAATGGGGAATGGGAAACATGAGGAATTCCAGGAGGAATTCTGATGGGCCAGCCCTGAAGAACTGGGAATGGATGGGATTTAAGCCCTTCCCAACCCGAATTCCATGGATTTCCATCCCTTGGAACAGATCCTTCTCCAAACACAAAAATTCCTGCCACCTTTTTCCCCTCAAATCCTTTAAAAGTCACCACTTCCAACCCCAAAATATTCCAGGATTTTTTGCTGAGCTCATGGAAGTGGAGGGTGATCCACGCTCTGCCCATTCCCCCCACAAAAACAAAAACAAAAGGTTTAATATAAAAAAATCAGGATTTATTCCTCTCTCCCACTTCAGGAAAATCTTAGGAATCATTTTAATCCAGGAATGGCGCCAGGAAATTTGGGAATCCCACCGAGGGTTGGGAGTAAAGTACAAAGTGCCCATTCCAAGATGAGCTCTGGTTGCAGGGAGAAAATTTCCCAGAATATTGGGTGGGAAGAGCCTTTTGGAGGAAAAACTGGGAATTTTTCGGGATGCTTTTGGGGTTGGGTCTCCAATTCCACAAGGAATTTTTTCTCCATCCTGTGGCTGCTCCATTTTATCCCAAAATCCTCAAAATCCAGCCCCACATGAGGGCAAACGGAAAAGCAGCTCCAGCTTTTTTGCCCCATATTTTATCTTTAAATTCCAACATTTCCATGGAAAATCCCAATTATCCATCATTTAAGCAGAAAAACATCATCTCTAAGAGATCCCTCCATTCCAAAAAATCCAACTTTCCCAAAATTCAGGATATTTCTGCCTCCTGGACAAAGAAGAGCAGCAAAAATCCCCTTTTTTTTTTCTTTTCTTTCCGGGAATTTTTGCCTCAGACGCTTTTCCCGGCCACGTTTTAGCGCCAACATTTCCTGAATGATTTTCTGTCACTCGCAATTCCCGCTCCGTGAAAGCACCGGGGCTTTGTTCCCGACCTCTGTCATTTTTAATCCCAGGAAATGGCCTAAAAAAAATGGGAAAATTGAGTTCCGTTCCCTCCCGGAGCAGCTCCGGGGAGGCAGATGGAAAACGCCAAAAAAAGCTTGGATTTTCCTGCTTTTTTTTCATTTTTTAGGATAAAAAACCAGCAATAAAAAAAAAAAATCTGATTTCAGCTCAAGGATTTGGTTTTAATTCCATGGTTGGATCATTTTTACTCTGGGAAGGAAAATTTTGGGATAAAATGGAGTTAGGAACAAGGGGAGGAGAAATTTTTTGGGAATGTGGAAGAGTCATGAGCTCATTTCTGCCTCTGCCAACAGAAATCTTGGATAAATCCCATAAATTATGGATTTTGGGAGCCCTTGGATTTCCAGGAAGTTCCCCCACAGAATTTTGCCCTTTTCCCAATATTTTCCCCTAAATTTGGTGTTTCCCCGACCCCTTCCTGCAGAAAACTTCATCCTAAATCCTGTTTTTCCAGTATATTCTTGGATTCTTAGGCCTGCAACACCCAAAAAATGCAAAAATTTGGGTTCAACAGGATTTGAGCAGCTGGAAAATCCCAAAATTCAAACCCTCTGAGCCGGATCCATAAAATCCAGGTAGCTTCCAATCAAATTCCCAGGTTTTCCTCATTAATTAATTAAATATTCTCAAGGGAAGGGGTGGAGTGGAATCTTTGGAGCCAGGATTTAAATGTCTGGGTAAATAAATATTTTTTAAAAATCGATGCTGGACGAGATTTCCAATAGAGAAAAAAAAAAATGGGAGCCGAGAAAATGGAATTGGGAATTCCCCATTAGGGGAGAAACGGATTTAAATTCATTTTTCAGCTCACTTGAGGCTCTCAGGTTTCAGGTTAATGAGGGATCCAGGAGGAAATGGATGGGAAAATTGGGATAATTCCATCAGCCGGGCTGGGAAAGGCTGGAAAATTCCGGAAAGGAACAACCCAGAAGGCTCCAAACGGAATTAGTGGTGGGAGCGAGCTCAGGGATAAAAGGAGGTGAAAATGGGATTAATTTAATTTGGATTAATATGAGAAATTCCTTCCTTAAAAGAAAAAGAGGGAAGAAAATCTCCATCCGGAATGAAGCAGGAATATCCGAGAATTTTTTCCCTAAAAAAGGGGAGGAAAGTCCCCATCCTGAAATTAGGGAATTAATCCAGAATATCCCAGAATTCCTTCCTTAAAAAAGGAGGAGAATCCTCATCTGAAAATAGGGAATAAATAAGGAATATCCCAGAACTCCTTCCTTAAAAAAAGAGGGGGAAAATCCCCATCCTAAACCAGAGAAAATCCAGCCAAAGCAACAATTCCCCCATTATCCTGAGTCTGGAATATCCACAAAATCCCAAACCACGGGAGAATTCCTGCAGAAGGAGGAATGCCCAGAATGTGCCGGAATTCCGGAGGTTTGGAGCGGGAAAGGCAGGAGAACCCACCTGGCTCCGAGGCGCTGGAAGGAGCGGAGGATGGCGTCGCGCCGCTCCCGCGCCCGCGCGCTGAGCGGCTCCTCCTGCAAAGCCCGGCTTAGGAAATCCTCGGCCTCTGCAAAACAGGGAATGGGAATGGGAAAATCAGGGAATCTGGGAATGGGAAAGGGAAAATCAGGGAATCTGGGAAGGGGAAAGGGTTCAGGAAATGTGGGAATGGGAAAGGGAAAATCAGGGATACGCGGCCTTGGAGAGGGAAAGCGGCCGTGGGAAGGGGCAAGGAAATGTGGGAATGGGAAAAGGAAAATCAGGAAATGTGGGAATGGGAAAGGGAAAATCAGGGATACGCGGCCTTGGAGAGGGAAAGCGGCCGTAGGAAGGGGCAAGGAAGAGGGGAAGGGGCAAGGAAATGTGGGAATGGGAAAAGGAAAATCAGGAAATGTGGGAATGGGAAAGGGTTCAAGAAATCTGGGAATGGGAAAGGGAAAATCATGGAATCTGGGAAGGGGTTTAGGAAATCTGGATCTGGGAAAGGGTTTAGGAAGTCTAGGCCTGGGAAAGAAACCTGGGCCTGGGAAGGGTCAGGAAATCTGGGAAGGGTCAGGAAAATCAGGGACACGCGGGCTTGGAGAGGAAAAGCCAGTGTGGGAAGGGGCAAGGAAGAGGGGAAGGGTCCAGAAATCTGGGAATGGCCAGGTAAATCAGGGATACATGGGAGGGATGAGGTTTTGGGGGGTTTTGGAGGGGAGGGATGAGGTTTTGGGGTGTTTTGGAGGAAGAGGGATGAGCTCAGTGCTGCCACGGCAGGAAATGAGAGCTGAAACCCCAAAAACCACCAAAAGTGATCCCAGCTGCTTCCTCAGCACCAAGTTTGGGGTCCACAGCCCCCACATTTTTGGGGTCAGGGACAGGGAGGCCCCACCACTCCCCAAATTCTCCTCGGGGTCAGGGTCAGGGAGGCCCCAAAGCCCCCAAATGTTGGCGGTTGGGGACAGGGAGACCCCAAAGTCCCCAAATTCTCCTCGGGGTCTGGGAATTCCCACCACGCCCCAAATTCTCCTCGGGGGCAGGGCCAGGGAGGCCCCATAACCCCCGAAGACCCCAAAGCACCCCAAAAAACGCCCCCCCAAACCCTCCCCGGCTCCGCCCCACAGCAGGACATCCCTGCGGGGCAGGAAGGGGGTGAGGAGGGATCCGTTACCTTCCAGGAGCCCCTGGATCTCCTGTGGGATCGGGGCATCCATGGGATCCTCTGTGATCTTCGGGATCCCCTCCCCCGGGGCCGCGATCGCTGTGGGGTGACGGGGAGGAAGCCGCGAGGGCGGGGACACCCCAAAACTGAGGAGGAGGAACCTTTGGGGTTTGGGTTCCTCCTCCTTTTACACCCCAGCAGATCCCCGGGATCGTTCCGAGCCGTCCTGGGTGATCCCAAAAACTCCAGGTGGGAAAAGCTGAGCTCCGGCCAAGGAGCTCCACCCGGAATTCCCAGCTGGAATTTCCTCCCGGACCTCACCTGGAGCCTCCCCGGGCTGTTCCTGCCCCCAAAATTGGGATTTTCCCAGGTTTTCCCCCACAAAAATTCCCATGGGGAAAAAAGGGGGATGTTCTGGGATGAAATTTTCCCATTTTCTGCATGGAAAAGAGGTCGGGTTGGGAAAATAATTGCCTGGGATGGGGAAAAGATGGAAAAACTCCTGGAAATTTGGAGTTTTCCACATGGAAATATGGAAAATACTCCTGGAAATATGGAAAATATTCCTGGGAATTTGGAAATTTCCACATGGAAATACTCCTGGAAATCTGGAGCCGCTCATCCAGGTGCTCCCGGGTGGTTTGGGCCCCCCTTTTTTGAGAAATAAAGGAAAAAATTCTAATTTTTTTTTCATTTCTCAGCACAAACCAGACACGGAGCAGGTGCCAGAAGGATCCCGAGTCTTTGGGCTCGGAATTTGGGGTCCTGGAGCCAAAGGAGAAACCCCAAAGCAGCTCCAGGGTTCTTTTGGAGCCATTTTGGGTTGGGATCTCCAGGGCCAGTTCCTCATAAATCCCATTTTTCAAAGAGGGGAATTTTATGGATTTCCTGGAAAACTCCCTGCTGGATTTTGGGATTTTGGGACTTTGGTTTGGGGACAAAAGGAGCACCAGGGGATTCTCCAGATCTGGGACCCGAAACCTCGGAGCTGTGGCCGCCACGTCATTTCCAAAGCAGGGACTTTCACATCCAGCATTTCCCAGCCCGTTTTAACCGTTTCTGGCTCAGATTTTAAACTCAGCTCTCGCCCCTCCCCCTTCAGCCTTGTTAGGCTCAGCTCAGCTGCTGCACGAGCTCGGTTTTAGGACCGAAACGGCCCCAAAATGGAACTTTTGCAGCGGATGCTGAGGCCTCAAAGCACAGGAAACGCAGCTCGGGGGCCCTGAGCAGGAGATGGAAAATCAAAATATCACAGGAGCTGCCCCTCCGATCTTTTTGGGGCCTCAAACCATTTTTGGGGGCAAAATGTGGATTTTTCCCTGCCAACACCTGCTCCTCAAATCTCCTTGGCCAGGTAGGATCTGCTGAGCTGGGAATTAGAGCCAGGAAACAAAAAATAACAGAGAATAAAAATATCACAGTAAGGGTCTCAGGAAAAGGGATTTGCCCAATTTCCAGGGAAATTACTTTTTTTTTTTTTTCCCTTCTTTTTGCTCTTCCCTTCCCTTTTTCTCACCACTTCAATTTTTGGATTTTGGAACGGTCGCAAATTTGGAATTGGGATCAGCTGGGAAAGAGAAGGGGGGGTCTGGTACCATCCTTGTCCTGCAGCATCCCAAATTTGGGGATTCTGGATTCAAAACCTCCTCCCCACTGGAGAAAATTCCCACCTGGATCCTCCCAGGTCCCGCAGCCCTGCCGGCATCCTTTGGAAATCCAATTTCCAGGGAAACGGATGCGGGATTGGGCGTTACCATGGAAACGGAGCTGGGGGAAAATGGGAGAGGCAGAACCCTTCTCCAGTCAGGAATATTGGGAATGTCAGGGGGAAAATGGGAATATTGAGGGGGGAAGGAAGGAAGGAAGGAAGGAAGGAAGGAAGGAAGGAAGGAAGGAAGGAAGGAAGGAAGGAAGGAAGGAAGGAAGGAATCCCAGCCCATCTCCAGCCCCTTCCCAGGTTTTTCCAGGTGCTCTGGAGGGAATCTCCTGTGGGAATTTCACTCAGGAGCTCTCGGAGAGCACAAATCGATGGCTCAGGAGCAGAGATCTCCATCTCTGCCATCTCTGTTTTCCTTTCCTTCCTGGAAGCTCTGCCAGGAATCCACCGCATCCCAGGAAATTCCAGCCCCTGAAACGCCTGGATTTGGCAGGGAGGTGTCGAGGAGGAGCTGTGGAATGTTCTGGGCACGCTTGGGGGCGGGAATTCCCATTTGGGATAAATTTAACCCCAAAAGGGTCGGTGGAAGCCATGGGCGGAGCGCAGTTATCCATGCCGGGATCCCCAAATCCTGCGGGAAGAGGAACGGGGCGGGTGGGGCTGGGTTAGGCCGGGCTTTTCCCGCTTGGATCCGCGCTCTGCTGAGCGGGACACAAAGCCGAGCTCGGCGGCGGAGGCAGCGAGCGAGACGGACAAAGTGACACGGGCAGAATGAGCTGTCACCTCCCATTTGTCACCGCTCGGGTGGCGCTGGAGCCGCTCCGAGGAGGATTCCCGCTGCTCCCGAAGCCCCGGCGCCGTTCCGGGCGGGCTCAGCCCGGGTTTATCCGTCCTGGAGCCGCCTCTTGCCGCTCGCCAGGGTTTGCTGTGCCTGGAAAAGCCAGGGGATGGATTTACCGAAGGGTCCGGGCAGCCTGGAGAGGGATTAAGGGGGGATTGTCCCCAAGCAGGGGAAATTCCTGTCCCCAGTCTGTCCCAAACCTGCCGGGTTCAGCCCCATTCCCTGCTTGGAAGATTCCCAGGATTCCAGGAATCTTCCCATGGCAGCTCCAAGGACGGCAGTTCCTGTCCCCAGTCTGTCCAAAAATCCTGAAATCCCAAAATCCAAAAATCCCCAAATCCTGAAATGCTGAATCCTGAAATCCTCAAATCCCCAAATCCTGAATCTCAAAATCCTGAAATCCCGAAATCCTGAAATCCTCAAATCCTGAATCCCGAAATCCCGAAATCCTGAATCCCAAAATCCTGAAATTCCGAAATCCTGAATCCTGAAGTCCCAAAATCCTGAAATCCCGAAATCCTGAATCCTGAAATCCCAAAATCCTGAATCCAAAAATCTTGAAATCCCAAAATCCTGAATCCCAAAATCCTGAAATCCTGAATCCCGAAGTCCCAAAATCCTGAATCCCAAAATCTTGAAATCCTCAAATGCTCAAATCCCCAAACCCCAAATCCTCAAATCCCCAAATCCCCAAACACCAAAATCCTGAAATCCCGAAATCCCGAATCCCGAAATCCCCGCCGGAGGCAGATGTCACCAATCCTGGTGGCAGGTGACCCCGAGGGCCAGGGCTGATCCCTGAGCGGGTGAAAACCCTGGAAAAACCCAAAGGAAAAGCAGAATTTGACCAACAGCGCCTCGCCCGCATCCAGGCGGGATTAAATTCAATTTGTGACCCTCGGGGCTCTCCTGTCGGGTGTCGTTAGGGAATTTATGGGAATGCTGGGATGCAGATGGGGCCCTGTCAGCTCCGGGGTGGGATTTTCCTGACGTTTCCAGGGATTTTCATTAAAGGCTCGTGTTCCAATTTGTCACCGGAGCCGGGCCAGGGGCAGGAGGAACTCAGCGTGACCTCGGCTCCGGGTTTGGGATGGAATCAGTGGGGAAATCAGCCCTGCTGTCCTTTAGGATTGTTTTTCCCGACGGTTGTTCCCTGGGATGGGCTGGGATGGAATTCCCAGGGAATCTGTGCCTGCTCCGTCCCTGGAATTGTCCCAGGCCAGGTTGGAATTGTCCCTACATGAGCTTCTCCCAAAGCAGGAAAACTCATCCTGACGAGTTTGGGAATGACCTGTGGGAAGCTGCGGGGGCTCTGTGCTCCCAAAATTCCTGTTAATGTTCTCAAAATTCCCGTTAGTGTTCTCAAAATTCCCATTAATGGCTGTTATTCCCAACAATTGTTCCCTGGGATGGGCTGGGATGGAATTCCCAGGGAATCTGTGCCTGCTTCGTCCCTGGAATTGTCCTGGGCCAGGTTGGAATTGTCCTGGGCCAGGCTGGAGTAGTCCCTGGATAGGCCAGGCTGGAATTCCAGCTCCTTCCCACCAACCCCCCCATGGCTCCGCAATTCCGCAGCTCCTGGCACAGGGATGGGCCCAACCAGGCCCATCCAGGCCCAGCCAGGCCCAACCAGGCCCAGCCAGGCCCAGCCAGGCCCAACCAGGCCCACTCTGTGCTCCCAAAATTCCTGTTAATGTTCTCAAAATTCCCGTTAGTGTTCTCAAAATTCCCGTTAGTGTTCTCAAAATTCCCATTAATGGCTGTTATTCCCAACAATTGTTCCCTGGGATGGGCTGGGATGGAATTCCCAGGGAATCTGTGCCTGCTTCGTCCCTGGAATTGTCCTGGGCCAGGTTGGAATTGTCCTGGGTCAGGCTGGAATTGTCCTGGGCCAGGCTGGAATTGTCCCTGGATAGGCCAGGCTGGAATTGTCCCTGGATGGGCCAGGCTGGAATTCCAGCTCCTTCCCACCAACCCCCCCATGGCTCCGCAATTCCGCAGCTCCTGGCACAGGGATGGGCCCAACCAGGCCCATCCAGGCCCAGCCAGGCCCAACCAGGCCCAGCCAGGCCCAGCCAGGCCCAACCAGGCCCAACCAGGCCCAGCCAGGCCCAGCCAGGCCCATCCGTCCCTTCCCTTCCCGGGACATTCCCGGCTGGAAAGGCTCAGCTGGGGCAGGCTGAGCTCGGGGGGAGGAGGGGCCGCAGTCCCAGCCGGAATTACGGCCCCGGAGCAGGGACTGGGCAGGAATTCCGGCAGCGTTTATTGGGAATTGTCATCACTCCGGCGGGAATCGGATCCAGATGTTGGCAGGGAAATTGGGAAGGTGAAGGGTGGAGATTTTGGGGTGGAGGAGCCGTTCCTGGTGATTTACTAGGGCTTAAAATCCACAGGATTTGGGAACGGGGCTGTGTTAATATTTTATTTTATTTTATTTTATTTTATTTTATTTCGTTTTATTTTATTTATTTCTTTTTTTTTTTTTTTTTAATTTTTTTCCCAGGACAGGTTTGGAATGAAGGAAAGAGAAACTTCCAGATCCATCACGTCTCCTCCAAACCCTTTTCCCCTTATCCCAGCCCCAGCCCCAAGGACCTCAGCCCTTTTCCAGAAAATTTGGGGTGATGGGAAACTTCCATCCCCACCATCCCCTAACCCCAGCCCCCCCCCACACATCTGTCCCGAGCCTCTGGATGATTTAATTAATCACTTTGATGAGGATGTTAAAGCTTCGCGCCTAATTAGGGGCTGATTGATGGGCGGCCCCGCGCGTGGCGCTGGCGGTGATTTACACGGAGCTCCGGAATTCCCGGATTTTCCCTCTTTTCCTGCCTCTCCCCACTCCCACCCGGGAGGTCCCGGTGAGACATCGATCCCTCTGCCTGCAGCAGTGCAGGTGGGAAAGGTGGGAAATAAAGCTGGGAAAGCTTGGAAATGTGGAAAATATGGAAGAGCTGGGAAATATGGAAAAGCTGGGAAAGCTAGGAAATATGGAAAATATGGAAAATAGGGAAAATAAAGCTCGGGAAGCTGGAAAATACGGAAAATAAAGCTGGGAATGCTGGGAAAGCTGGGAAATATGGAAAATATAGAAAATGTGGGAAATGTGGAAAGTATGGAAAATGTGGAAAATAAAGCTGGGAAAGCTGGGAAAGTTGGAAAAGCTGGGAAAGTTGGAAAAGCTGACAGGGAAGGGAGAGCCTCAGGGCGCTGAAATTGCCACCGCTCAGGATTCCCCCAGGGAATCTCTTCTGCCTTCCATGGGAGCAAAGAGAGCAGGCTGAGAGCGAGGGAGTTCAGGGCAGATTTGGGCTTCTGGCTCTGAATTCCCAAATTTTGGCCTCTTCCCGCTAGAAAAATCCCAATCCTGAGCCCAGGGGGTGTTCCCAAACCTCAGAGAAACCTGGGATCGGAGGGACCCCGGGGTTCAGGGTGCTCTGGGATTGTCCCATCCCGTTCCCCACAGCCAGATGTGCCCTCCAGCCCAGATGTGGCCAAAGCAGCTTCACATCCTCAACCCCGAGGCGAATCCGGGGAATTTTCGGCTCAAAAAAACCCAACATTGTGGAAGTTGAAGCCTTTGTGAGCGCAGAGCTTCTGCTCCGTGCCTTCCGACAGCACAAATTCCTGCCGGGAGAAGTTTCCCGCATGGATTTTTGGGGCCAGAAGTGGGATTTGGATGATCCCTGGGGGGTCCCTCCCAGCTCGGAACGTTCCGTGATTCCATGACGGTTTTGTTAAAGGCAGAGCCTGGTTCCACTTTCTGGGCCTGACTCATCAAAATTCAGCTCGAAACGACTTCAAAAATCCTGAATTTTGGATAAGAGAGGGAAGCACAAATCTGGGATGTTCGGGATTCCACACCTCAGAATCCAGGCCTGGCAGGTGGAAAAGCGGGATCCTGGCTGGTGAGGGGTGAGAATTCCCTCAGAATTCCACAAAAATCCCTAATTCCCAGTTTTGGAGCCGCATTCCCGGCCAGGGAAGCAGCTGCCTGTCCCTGGTGGAGATGAAAAGCCATCCCTGGAGCGCAGCAGAATTCCATCGGAGCAGCAGCAGCTGCTCGGAAGCAAAAAAAACCAAAAAAAAACCAATAAAAGGAATCAGAAATTCCTCATGAATAAATATAAGGAAAAGGGGGATGGAATTAAAAAAAAAATAAGAACAACTTGCTGAGAACAAAAGAAAAGGAAGTTCAGGGGAGCTTTCATCTCGGGGGGGAAAAAATGTAATTAATTAAATGAATGCAATATCTCCCGCAGCAGGGCCGGGCTGGATCCGGGATCAGAGATAAGGGATTTTTGGGAATGAGGAGAGCCATAAAACGCCGTTCCTGCGGCTGTCAGCGCGGAGGGCTCGGCGTGGGGGAACCCACAAAGTTCCCTTTGATCCCCGGGATGCCTGGAATTCCCGGGAAAAGGGCAGCTTTGGGGGGAGAGAGGGGTCGAGGGGAGGAACCCGGTTCTGAGGGAAAAAAAGGCAAATTTTTGAGGGGAAAAGTCCATTTTTAGGGGAAAAAAAGCCCATTTTTGAGGAGAAAAGGGCCTGGTTTTTAGGGGGAAAAGAGCAAATTTTTTGAGGGGAAAAGGGCCTGGTTTTTAGGGGAAAAAGAGCAAATTTTTGAGGGGAAAAGCCCATTTTGATGGGAAAAAGGACTGGTTTTGAGGGGAAAAAGAGCAAATTTTTGAGGGGAAAAGCCCATTTTGATGGGAAAAAGGACTGGTTTTGAGGGGAAAAAGAGCAAATTTTTGAGGGGAAAAGCCCATTTTGATGGGAAAAAGGACTGGTTTTGAGGGGAAAAAGAGCAAATTTTTGAGGGGAAAAGCCCATTTTGAGGGGAAAAGGGCCTGGTTTTGAGGGGAAAAGGGCAGGTTTGGGGGAAGAGAGGGTTTGAGGGGAAACAGCCCAGTTCTGAGGGAGAAAAGGCCATTTTTGAGGGAAAAAGTGTCCAGTTTTGAGGGAAAAATAGTCCAGTTTTATGGGGAAAAGCCCATTTTTAGGAGAAAAGGGCCTGGTGTTGAGGGGGGAAAGAGCAAATTTTGGGGGGAAATGGGCCCATTTTTGAGGGGAAAGGGACATTTTTGAGGGGAAAGAGGCCGTTTTTGAGGGGAAACGCCCTGTTTTGGGGGATGCAGTTTTTGCTTCTGGTCCGACCCGATCTGATCTGGGATCCTGTGTTTAAAAAGCCAAAAATTGCCCCAAAGCTCCGGTGTCTCCTGCCAGCTTTCCTGCCCGTGGAATTCCCTGGGATTATCTCCTCCCGCCACATCTGGGCTCATCCCTGATCTCCTGGACAGGAGGAATTCCCGGGTTTACAAATTCCCAGGTTTACAAATCCCGGGGGAGGCAGAAATGGATCAAAGGCTGGGGATGCGTTTGGGAATGGAGAGACCCGAGGGAAAATCGGGAATATTTGTGGGAGAAGAGGCTCCTCGAGAGCAAACCGGAGTTTGATCCATCAGGGTGAATTTTTTGGGAATCTGCAATGCCTCAGAAGCACTGGGACTGTTCTGCTGCTCCGGGTTTGGGGTTTTTTGGGGTTTTTGAGGTGATTTCCCTTCCAGAAGGCCGGCTGATCCACTAGGGAGCACCTGTGGGCCGGGATACCTGCAGGGCTTCTCCAGCCCTCGGGATGCTTTCCACTGGAGCTGTAATCAGGGAACGGCTCTTTGTTTTTTTAGGCTGAGAGCTCCGAGATAAATGACAGCTCCGAAGATGCTTTTCAGCACTTCATAAATCAACCGCCAGCTGGGCAGCTTCACCTCAGAAACATCTCCTTTTTTTTGCTTTCCTCCTTTTTTTTCTTTCCTCCTATTTTTCTTTCCTCCTATTTTTCTTTCCTTCTTTTTCTCTTTCCTCCTTTTTTTATTCCTCCTTTTTTTAATCCTCCTTTTTTCTTTCCTCCTTTTTTTAATCCTCCTTTTTTCTTTCCTTTTTTTTTCTTTCCTCCTATTTTTCATTCCTCCTTTTTTCTTTCCTCCTTTTTTCATTCCTCCTTTTTTTCTTTCCTCCTTTTTTTCATTCCTCCTTTTATTTCTTTCCTCCTTGTGCTGTAACTCCAGTTCCTGATGGAAAAAAAACAGACTCTGGATCTTACAGAGGCTCTGGATCCTAAAAAGGATAAAACAAGGTCTGGATCCTAAATAGAATAAAACAGGCTCTGGATCCTAAAGAAGCTCTGGATCCTAAATAGGATAAAACAGATTCTGGATCCTAAATAGGCCAAAACATGCTCTGGATTGGATTTGTTCCTGGATGGAAAAATCTGCTGTCAGTGTGGGGCAAAATGTGGATTTTTTGGGGCATCTGAATTTCCCCATGGATGGAGCAGCCCTGGAGAAACAGGAGCAGGGCAGAGACAAAAGGAGGAGCAGAGCGGGAAGGAAACGGGGTAAAAAGGAGGTAAAAAAGGTGCTGATTTTAGACAGCTCCTCAGGGACTGGAAAATTGGGGATCTCAGAAAATTGGGTCGCAACATTCCCAAGAAAACTGCCCCAAAATAGCCCCAAACAATCTGCTGAGGCTCAGGGAATTTCTGCAGATGTTCGAGGAGTTCTGGGGCTTGGCGAGCGTTTGCAGGCCTGGGAAATGTTCCTGCGTGGAAAAACGTCGTTCCTGCGTGGAAAAAAATGTTGTTCCTGCATGAAAAATGTCGTTCATGCAAGAAGAAACGTTGTTCCTGCATGGTGAATATCATTTCTGCATGGAAAAATGCCATTCCTGCGAGGAAAAATGTAATTTCTGCGTGGAAAATGTCATCCCTGCATGGAAAATGTCATTCCTCCAAGAAGAAATGTCATTCATGCCTGGAAAAATGTCATTCCTGCATGGAAAATATCATTTCTGCAAGGAAAATTGTAATTCCTGCATGGAAAATGTCATTCCTGCATGGAAAAAAAGCAGTTCCTGCATGGAAAACTGTTGTTCCTGCATGGAAAATGTCACTTCTGCAAGGAAAAATGTCATTCCTGCATGGAAAATATCATTTCTGCAAGGAAAATTGTAATTCCTGCATGGAAAATGTCATTCCTGCACGGAAAATGTCATTTCTGCATGGAAAATGTTGTTCCTGGAAGGAAAATGTTCCTGCTGAGGGGCTGAGCCTCGTTCAGGGGAAGTTGTGGCGCTGTGGTTTGGGAAAAAATGTCTTTGAATCGTGTGAAAAAGGAATTTATGGAACAGGGACGGAAATCAGGGGGTTGGGAATGTGGGAGTAGAGAAATGGAGAAATGGAAAAATAGGGAAATGGAGAAATAGAGAAATGTAGGAACATAGAAATGGAAAAATGTAAAAATCTAGAAATCTAGGAATATAAAAATAACAGAAGATGGAAATAAAGAAATGTAGAAATGTAGAAATACAGGAATATAGAAATATTGCAATGCAGGAAAATAAAAACAGACAAATAGAGAAATGGAGGAATGGAGAAACTGAGAAATGCAGGAATGGAGGGATAACAAAATACATTTGATATCCAAGATTCCCACCAGGAATCAGAAACTCCGTGGTGGGTCCTGGAATCAGCCCAGACCCCCAAAATCTGGAATATTTCACAACTTTGCGCATCCTGACCCTTCCAGGGTGGATTGAGCAGGAGCGACCTCATCTCTGCTCGGCCCAGAGAGGGGGATTTTGGAAATCCACATCTCCGAATTCTTTTTGTGGGTTTGACTCCGGGAGGGTAAAGGAGGGGAAGAGGGGGAGGTGCTTGGAGGTGTTTCCTCACGGGAATGAGTGGTGACAGATTATCTGGAGCTGCCACCCTTTATCTGCCCCGTGTCTGCAGGGTCAGGTGCCCAAACCCCAAATCCTGGTGGTTTATCTGCCTCATTTCTGCAGAATCAGAATTCTGGAAAAAAAAAAATTTCCCACAGAAATCCCAAAATTCCAAACATTCACACCCCACATTTGACAGTGAAATGGTTTTCCCACAGAAATCCCAAAATTCCAGACATTTCAAAGCCATAAAATTTATCCTTTTGAATGAGGTCAGGCTGGATTTTTGGGTAAAAATGTGCCTTTTTGTCCCACTCTTGCTTTTTTCGCAATGTAAACAAACATTGTGGCCTGCTCTGCGGATTTGCTTTTTCTCCCCAAAAAATGCCCAAAAGTGACAAAATAAATAAATTTTGGAGTTCCTCCAGCAGCCAAGAGCACTTGTGGAGAAAAGGGGAAATCGATATGATGAGAGAAGTGATGTGGGATGGAAATAAAACATTTTAAGTGTTTTATTTCAAAATAAAAACAGGGGTTTAGGCCTCTGCGGCCTTGTCCTTCCTGTGGGATCCGTTTTTCCAGAAGAAAATGAAAAAGGGGGGGAAAGGGGAAAACAAAGGGAAAAAGGGGGCAAAAAGGGGGAGAGAAGGAGGAAAATGGGGGGGAAAAAAGAAAAATAAAGGAAAAATAAAATGAAAAAATAAGGGGGGGGGAAAGCCAGAAAAAAAAGGAAAAATAAAGGGGGAAAAGGGGAAAAAACCAGAAAAAAAAGGAAAAATAAAGGGGGAAAAGGGGAAAAAAAACAGAAAAAAAAGGAAAAATAAAGGGGAAAAAAGGATCACCGGCCCCTGTTTGCTATCTGAGGCTGCCCGGAACACGAGAACCACTTGACCCCGCGGGGCTCCGGGAAGGGCCGAGCCCGGCCGGGAGCTGCCCCGCGGGCCGGGGTCATGGATCGGAGCAGACCCGGGCATGGATCGGACCAGAACCGGACATGGATCGGAGCAGAACCAGGTCATGGATCGGACCAGAACCAGGTCATGGATCGGACCAGAACCAGGTCATGGATCGGACCAGAACCAGGTCATGGATCGGACTGTCCTTCCTTTGGGATCCGTTTCTCCAGAGGAAAATGAGAATTTTCTGGATTAAAATGCTGTCAGAGAGGGAAGAGACAGCAGAGAGTTGAGTCCTCAAGTTTGTGGGTGCTTTTTATTACCGGAAATATAAAACATTTTAATATTTTATTTAAAAATGAAACCAGGCCTCTGCGGGGACCAGGCCTCTGCGGCCTTGTCCTTCCTGTGGGATCCATTTTTCCAGAAGAAAATGAGAATTTTCTGGATTAAAATGCTGTCAGAGAGGGAAGAAACAGCAGAGTTCAAAATCCTGAAGTTTGTGGATGCTTTTTATCACTGGAAAAATATCCCAGCCTCTCCAGAATATTCCGTGTGCTGGTTTGGGAGAATTCTCCATCACCATGTCCAGAGCATTAAACTCCAAATAATTCCAAATAAATTGATCTGAGGCTTCAAAATCATCAAAATCCTGGAAAATATCCTACAGAAAACCCCTTAATTTCAGCTTTTCCATCCCCATCCCTGTGAGATCTTACGACATAGCCCAGAAATGGGGCAAAACCCAGCATTTTGTGATACCATAAAAATGGAATTGCGTCCAGTCCTGCTTTCTCCCGCTCAGAGACTCTGCCCAGGTGGGAAAAAAACTCTGAAAATCCAATTATCGTCTTGTTTACCCCCCAAAGAAACTCCTTCCCTGACCCCATTAGTTAAAGGTGAATTCAAAGCCTTGAAACAAAGGAAAAAGGTGGGGAGATGGGGGGGGAAATGGGGGGGAAAAAGAAAAAAAAAGGAAAAAATAAAGCAAAACTAAAGGGGGAAAAGGAACAAAAAAGAAGGAAGAAGGAAAAAACAAGGAAAAATAAAGAGGAAGAAGAATAATCTCCCCCTCTTTGCTATCTCTGGCTGCCAGGAACACAAGAACCACTTGACCCCATGGCCCCAGCCTGAATCCTGTCAGCCCCAGCATGGGGAAAAGGGGAAAGAAAAGGAGGAAAAAGGGTTAAAAAGGGTAGAAAAGGGGGAAAATGGAAAAAGGGGGGGAAAGGGGAAAACAAAGGGAAAAAGGGGGCAAAAAGGGGGAGAGAAGGAGGAAAATGGGGGGGGGGGGGAAGAGGGAAAGGGGAAAACAAAGGGAAAAAGGGGGCAAAAAGGGGGAGAGAAGGAGGAAAATGGGGGGGAAAAAAGAAAAATAAAGGAAAAATAAAATGAAAAAATAAGGGGGGGGGAAAAAAAAAAAAAAAGGAAAAATAAAGGGGGAAAAGGGGAAAAAAAACAGAAAAAAAAGGAAAAATAAAGGGGAAAAAAGGATCACCGGCCCCTGTTTGCTATCTGAGGCTGCCCGGAACACGAGAACCACTTGACCCCGTGGGGCTCCGGGAAGGGCCGAGCCCGGCTGGGAGCTGCCCCGCGGGCCGGGGTCATGGATCGGAGCAGACCCGGGCATGGATCGGACCAGAACCGGACATGGATCGGAGCAGAACCAGGTCATGGATCGGAGCAGACCCGGGCATGGATCGGACCAGACCCGGGGATGGATCGGAGCAGAACCAGGTCATGGATCGGAGCAGACCCGGGGATGGATCGGAGCAGACCCGGGCATGGATCGGAGCAGACCCGGGGATGGATCGGAGCAGACCCAGGGATGGATCGGACTGGTTCCAGGTGACGGATTGAACCAGACCCGGGGGATGGATCAGACCGAGCCCAGGTCACGGATCAGGCCAGACCCGGGGGCGGGATCGGAGCAGACCCGGGTGATGGTTTGGATGGTTCCAAGTGATGGATCGGACCAGACCTGGGTGATGGTTTGAACTGGTTCCAAGTGATGGATCGGACCAGACCTGGGTGGTGGTTTGGATGGTTCCAAGTGATGGATCGGACCAGACCCGGGTCATGGACCAGGCCAGGCCGGACACGAAGCAGGCGGGCACAGAGCTCCTGTCAGCAACCCCTGCTCCGAGTGGAGCGGCTCCAGGCCGAGCTGCCGGGCAGGGCGAGCCAAAGGTG